>NC_070602.1:135657655-135973190 GCF_027172205.1 Podarcis raffonei
GGACAGCGCAAATCAACACAGCCAAGCACTGCTCACAGAACAGTCCTGTCAAATATATGACACAAAACTATGAACCAACCTCAGCTAAGCCCATACACCATAGACTGACAACCCTGCAATAACTACCATTGCATACGAAGCAGCTGGAAACCACCTTGATCTGACAGACTCTACCTCCTGCTATTACTATCACTATTACCGTTACTATCTCCCCCACCCCTTCATAGAGACCCCACAACTCCCACCCCCACCCGAATACTAACCCAGTTGACACTCTTCCTTTCTCTCCAATCCCACCAACACCTCCCCTCACCCCCACCACACTCACCACACTGCCCCACTGAAAAAATAAGCACACAAATAAAAAGAAAACTCACCTCTGCCCCTTCCTTCAACACACGAATGCAACAAACAAAACACACAGGTAAAAAAAAGAAGACAGAAAAAAAAGGAAACTTATACTAACGAAAACGATACCCCAAATCTCAATAAAACAACCAATAAACAGGCTACAATCTGACACACAACAAACATAGTGATAGCACCAGAGCGTGCCAATACCTATATCCCCATCCTAACATCCCAAAAAACCAACAATGTTGGTAGCTATACTGCCAACATTGTTTATAAACCTTGTACCCAACACAAGCACCACAGCGGCACTTGACACCACCTCACTGACCCTCCCCTATCTCAAGCGAAAGAGGGAAGTCCTGTTCCTAAACAAGGCCCTCCACACCAGCTGAGACCGAGGACCAACTGGTTTGAAGCCAAATAGTCTAAAATACCCCAAACAAACACCTATATAATTACATATAGGCTACTTTGTGCAATCTCCCCCCCGCCACTCCCCAGCCCAACTCTAACTCTAATTCCCCTCTTCCCCTATCCATCACACTTTAGGTCAGTGCAACACAGTTGGTTGGATAGACAATATAAGGTGAGAGATACAGGACAACCCAGATGGGTTTGCAGGGAATCTTATAAAGTAGATATGCAGAATGGCTACCTTAAAAGCAATCACACTAAACGCATGGGGGTTGGAAAACCCTATCAAAAGAAAATGCATCACCTCATATGTAAACACCATGAAACCACACATAGCCTTCCTACAGGAAATACATAATCCACCCAAAGTAGTGGGAGTCACTGGACCTCACTCGTACCAGGTGGCACTCGAAGACGGACGCTTGTGGCGCCAGCACATAGACCAGCTTAGGCACAGGGCTGGGGACTTGGACACTACTGTGGTGCCCCCAACTGCGCTCGTGGCTCCGGAACAGACACTTACAGATGGCGAGGCTCCACCTACACCTCTCTCGCAGACTGCAGGCGTGGAGCCGAACCAAGCCACTTCAGAGGGTCTGCCGGACTTCCCACAGACTCAGACCACTGCCGTGCCTGACATTCCGCCAACTCCACTCGCAGAGGTTCCACCCACAGCAGCGGATCCAGGGGACTTGGTTTCAATGCCACCTAGGGTCGCACCACAACCTCAGCAAGAATCGGGCAGCCCACCGGACCGGGGTACTGCTCCCCGGCAATCTGGCAGAGTTTCCAAGCGCCCAACTTATTTAAAGGACTATGTTGTTGAACATGTAACACTGTTGGTCTAAGTATGTGGAAGTATGTGAAATGTAACCGATATGCTTTTGTGCCTAAATGAACCATTACGTGTAGTGCTGTATATAAGGAAACCATTACGATTGTAACTAACGCCTTATCTTGGTGGGGAGGGGTGTTATGTACTGAAGTTCTCACCCTGGGCCAGCAGGGGGATACTGTAGATAGTTATGCAAATGAAGGATCAAAAGTGACGTTCTGTGATTGGATAGTTTTAGAAAGTTGTTACAGTAACAAGGTACTGGAGCTCTATATAAGCAGGCTGACTGAGCTCCTCAGTTCAGTTCTGTTCTGGCATCTGAATAAAGAAGAGCTGTTTGAAGAATCGCTGTGTCGTCTGATATGTTCACCCACAACTTAACACAAAGGAAGCAAACGCCTAAATGAATCCTTCTTCAGTCAACAATGGGTTGCATCTGGCTGAGGAAAGGCTAATGGAGTAGCCATAATACGCAGTAAGGGTAAAGGGACCCCGACCATTAGGTCCAGTCGCGAATGACTCTGGGGTTGCGGCGCTCATCTCGCTTTATTGGCTGAGAGAGCCAGTGTACAGCTTCCGGGTCATGTGGCTAGCATGACTAAGCCGCTTCTTAGTCATGAGAACCAGAACAGTGCATGGAAATGCTGTTTACCTTCCCGCTGGAGCGGTACCTATTTATCTACTTGCACTTTGACATGCTTTTGAACTGCTAGGTTGGCAGGAGCTGGGACCAAACAATGGGAGCTCACCCCATCGTGGGGATTCGAAATACTCAGTAGAGACCTGAATTTTAAAGCCACAACAGTGCTAAAAGACAAAAGAGGCAGATTCATTTTCACCAAAGGGGTATTAGAAGGCAAAACTAAACTGACAATTGGTTCCATATATGTCCCAAACTCAAAACAACTAGAGTTCATCTAGAAAACTCTAAACAAATTCATTTCCTTCTCCAAAGGGGAAGCAATCCTGGGAGGTGACCTCAACCTAATTATGAGAGGCATCTCCCAGAAAGACATCCACCCCACAACCCCATGGGTAACCTTCCTCCAAGGGAAACCTCAAACACTTAGAGACTCTTATAAAAAATTGAGGCCTTTATGATGTATGGGTAATACCCCAGGAGACACCAGCCACACTTTCCAGTCCAGGCGCCATGGCACAATGTTCAGACTAGACAGCATTCTGCTCACACAAGGCCTGGCCCCCTTGGTTGAGTCAACGAATGTAGGTAACATCAAAATCACAGGCCATGCCCAGTAGAAGCTACCCTTAAAATAGGAGAAGAAACACGAACCATCCCAACATGGTCCTTCAGTCCCATCCTAACCACAAATAAATTCATCAGAGAGTCTCATGAAAACTCTCCAAAACTACTTCAAAGAAAATGATGTAGACAATATTACAACTCTTCTCCTTTGGGACAATGAAAGCAGTCACCAGAGGAGCCCTCTCATCATGCTACAAACAGGAGCTATAAGACTCCTTATAGAACAAAAAAAGAAGGGAAATTGACTCACTAGAAATTAACAAAACAATGATCAACATCTTATACTCAAAACAACACTTATATGAGTACAGAGGAAAAAACTCCAGACTATTAGCAAACAGGTGTTGGAAAAATAACTCAAAACAAGTATACATTGCATCACTAACAACGATTGCAGCACAACATTCTCCTCCGAAGAAATAACATCAGAATGTGCAAAACTTTACACCAATCTATACACCTCCCACCTGAACAGGCGGGTTTTCGCCCTGGAAGATCTACCACAGACCAAATATTAACCTTGAATCACCTGGCGGAAAAGTATGCCGGCAAAGCCCCAAAGGTTCTTCATGTGGCTTTTATTGACCTTAAGCAGGCATTTGATCGAATCTCTAGAAAGCAGCTATGGACAAAACTGGCTGCTACAAAGATCGATCGTCGTCTCCTTCATCTGATTATCAGCCTCCATACAAAAACCTTTCTGAGAATCAGGCTAGACAATAAAGGCCTAGTCTCCAACCCTGTTACCACCACTAGAGGGGTAAGACAGGGTTGTCTATTGGCCCCAGCATTGTTTAGCTTTTACATTAACTCACTGGTGACTCACATGGCCAATGATGCTTTCCACCTTCCCAAATTAGCAGGCCGATCTCTGAATGTTCTTCTGTATGCGGATGACGCCGCACTTCTTGCCAGATCCCCTATTGGACTGAGGAGAATGTTGCAAGCTCTACATGAATACTGTGATCAGCATGAGCGCCAACCCAACTATGCTAAGACCAAGATCATGGTCTTCTCCGCCCGACCGAGACTCCATCGATGGTCGATGAACGGGATCCCCCTAGAGCAGGTTAACTGCTTTAAATATCTGGGACAAGTAATACGGTCAAATAGGTCTTTTCTGGCCCATAGAGACTATATAACAACTAATGCATCTAAAGCAGCCACCCAGATTAGATCTCTATATGCTAAGAATCAGGCTCAATCAGTGAAGATAGCTTTGAGACTCTTTCAAATGAAAGTCCTCCCCCTTCTTTTGGGGGGCATCTCTTTAGGCTCCCGTAGGGATTTTTTGAAACTGGATTCTATCCAAACGCGATTCCTTAGAGCCATCCTTAGGATTCCCCCCTCGGTAGCGGGTGCGGTTATGAGATTAGAGGTCGGCTGGCAAGCTCTACGGTATGTGGCCTTGAAGACGAAGCTCTGGCTATGGCTCAAGCTTTGTTTTAAACCAGTGGGTATTGCCCCCTTGATACTGAGGGACAATTTCCAATCATCGTGGGAAAGGGAGGTCATTAACGAGGTTCAATCCTGCGGATTGTCTCACCTTTACTTTGAGTCTATGACGTACAATCAAGCTAGAGCTGTGATCTCCCGGAGACTGAGTGACATTGCCAGACAAGAGGACATAGCCCAGGTAAAACCAGGGATGTTTCTAGGGGACCAGATTTATCGGACCATACCAGCTCCCTACCTTGCAGAAATCCACTATGTGGAATACCGCAGACTTCTTACAGTGGCTAGATTAAATGTCCTTGACTCTGCGATATTGTGGGGAAGGTATAGGGGAGTACCATACGCCCAGAGAACCTGTCATTGTGCCATGGGTGTGGTTGAGTCCACCGAACACATTCTCTTGACTTGCCCTTCTTATGCAGAGCTTAGACAAAATTTTATAGACCCACTCCTATGTCAATTTAGCTTCCTACCCGGAGAAAACCAGGTTTTACACTTGCTGAATAATGTCACTAGAGCTATACCTTCCTTGGTGGCCAAATTTCTTTTTTTAGCTTTTAAGCGTCGCAAGACTATAATTGACTGTATTGATATGGGGCTATCTGTTTAGCCCATTTTAGTGTTGGCTAAGTTCTAAAATCTTCCTGGATGTTTTAACTGTGTATTGACAAATGTACTTTTTTCTGACTGACGGTCGAATAAAAAGGTTGATGATGACACCTCCCACAATTCATCTGAGCAGGTAATCAGAAACTTCCTAGCAGGACTGACCATGCCAACCTTAACTGCTGAAGAGCAAGAATTCATGGTCCTATCACCCCAAAGGAAATAGATATGGTCCTCAAAAATCTGAAACCACATAAAACCCCAGGCCCAGAGTCAGGCACTGGGCAGAGAAGAAGGAATGGTGGAGACTGCCTCCCCATCCTGATCCTTCCAGGGAGGAGGAAGAGGAAGACAGTCTAGATTTACAACAGGGGTTTGAGGGAGGTTGCAGCTCAGAGGCAGATGAGGGGAAAAGCTGGGAAATCATGGGAGAGCCAGAACAACACCTGGCTGACACATTGTCCTTAGAAAGCATTCCAGACCCGGACTTCCGGGTTAGCGCCATCGACTAATGGCGGATTCCCTCCGAGCTCCGGAGGGTATCGGCTCCGCAGGATTTGGGTCTTGCCGCTGCGGCGACGCGGGGACCCTCAGAAATCACAGGCGCTGAAGCCTGTGAACCTGGTGACTCGGCGGGCACCATTTGCGCCCCCCGACCCGCGAAGGAGCCTTTTTAAAGGCTTCGGAACGGGGGACGGAGCGAGCGGCGCGGTGCTGAGAGTCGACTGCTTCTCCTGCAGAGTGAAGCCGCATGCCATGGTCGGAGAGCGCTGACTTCTTCTTGTGAACAATTGGACTTTAAAAGCAACAGCCCGTGAGTAGTACGGAAATTGGATTTGCAAAGAAAAAATTTTTTTTGAGTTAGGCACGATCGGGGAAGGCGCAAACAGGAAGTCCGTCTCCCCGTCTTGTAAATAATTTAAAGCAAGGACTAGTTAACTAAGGTCGAGAAAACTTCTTCTTCTTTATTGGGTAAAAGACATTAATTTCACGATTTGGCAGTATAAGTAATTTTGCTGGAGGATAAGAGCTAATTTTGAGAGCTGAAGTGCCACCCCCCCGGACCCGGGAGTGATCCGCGAGAGAGCCTGTTGAGGAGATATAGAAGAGTTTGACAGCTGTCAAATTAGCTGTCAAGAAGGAAAAAGAGAACTTTGTTTCTGCTGTCTCTGCTGGATATATTTGCTACAATTTGGTTATATTTTGTTGAAAACAAGGAAGAACTGATACAAACTAACTTGATTTTTGGATTTGAACTGGAAGGAAGATTAAGTAACCAAAATCCCTCTAGAGGGGGTTTTGGGACATTACAAGAATGGCTGAAGGAGGAAAAATTCAAGCTAAATTGGACAGAGTTTTTCTTCTCTTGGGAAAGTTACAAGGCCAAATTGATGTTTTGGCTACCAATGTTGCAACTCTGGACTTAACAGTAAACAAATTCATTGAATTTGATAAGGATTTGACTCAGGAAGTTCATGCAGCTGGACATGAAGAGAAACTTGAGAGATTTGAGAGTGTGGAGAAAGAGATATATGTTGTTTCTGAGGAAAAGGAAGGAGGAGATGTAATGTTGCAGATGACAAAGGAGAGCCAGAGGCCTGACATGATGGTTACAAAGGAAAATAAGTACTGGATGATGAAAATCTGGTCTGAATTAGAGATTGAAGAATGGAGAGATCTCCTTATGTGGAGATCTGAAGACCTATGGATTACAAATTTGATTAAGGTGGAAGTTGGAGCTTTGGGGACATTTGGACTTAAAAGGAGTAAGAAACAAGATTCGGGCTCCACTTTTAAGTATGGAGGTCTGGCTGGAAGAAACATGGACCCTATTGGGACAGAGCTTCTCCGAGATCTGGTGTTTAATACTAAGGACTACCAAAAAAACCAGCAGAGAGGAATTGAGAGAGAATTAAGAGCCTCGAACGTGAGGTCTCCAGGCTGATAGTAGACTAAGACTGATGGACATTTGTTGGGGATCAAAACCGGGAAAGGGAGGGGGTTGGGAATCCAAAGGGTGTACAATTATAATCTGTTTTTTTATTTTGTTTTGTTATTAGTATGAAAATTGGGGAATTCGTGGAAGGGAATTTGGGTCGACTTTAGAAAAAAGTTTTAAGAATGAGCACTGATGTACAAATATTGATGTTTATAAGTTAAAATTGGTTTTTCTAAAATGAATTAAATATAAAAAGGTCAAAAATTGGGGATAAGAACTTGTTGAACTAACAATTTGAATTGGAATATAAGAAGGGGAGGTGTGGGGAAGTCAGGGAAATATGTTATTGAAAATACGGATTGTAAACTTCTATGTGTTTTTAACTTTTTTGTTTTTTCTTTTTTGTTTTTTTAATGTATTAAGGTGGAAAATCTCAATAAATATCTTTTTTTTTATAAAAAAAAGCATTCCAGACCCACCACATCCCAGAACCCAGCAAGCCATAATAGGAAGAGAGGAAAGAGCTCGATGACAGAGCACACTTAGCGGCACCCGTAGAGGAGGTGATGACGAATGAGGAAGTGGGAGAGACTGGGGAGGGGTGGAGATTCACTCAGGACAACGCCATTATCCAAGAGGCTGGGTTCTATAGCCTCTCTCTGTAAGTCTGAAATAAAAAAAGGACGATAATAAACTTTTCCTTGTCTTTATACTTTCCTGGGCAACCAGCAGGGAACCGCTGACAGCATCCTGACACCCACATGGCTTTACAGCAGAATTCCATAAGAAAATCAAAGAACCCCTGTTGCCCTACATGACCCGCCTGTTCAATGACATCATAAAAGGGGCCCCCATCCTCTTCCAAAATAGTCTCTATCTCAAAACCACCCAAAGGCAGCCTTAGTGTAGAATCATACCACCCGATCTCATTGATAAACCAAGAGTGCAAGATATTCACATCAATCTTGGCTAATTGCCTAAAAAAATCCTACACAAATTAATAGCACCAGACCAGACAGGCTTTGTCCCTGGTCACAATATAACAGACTCCATTAGAAAATTACTAAATCTTAGATTGCTTAGAATGGAACTACAAACCCTCAGACAGATCTACTCCCAAGCCTTTACAAAATGCAGAATTAACAACATGGGCTTTAGCACCATAGCACCCCAAAGAGGCACAAAACAAGGATGCCCACTGCCTTCCTATTCATCCAGGCCCTGGAACCCCTAGCAATCTGAATCTGGGCAGCCCCTGGGCAGCCAAGAATAAACCCCAAACACTTGCACCTCCCCACCTTAGAAGGAGGATGCTTTAAATCCATCTCAGCTAAAAAAAGAGAACTCACTCTGAAACTCACTTACAGATGGTACCTAACACCATAGAAACTGGCACTGATACTCCCAGGAACCTCACTAAAATGCTGGAGAGGCTGCACCTCCACAGACGCGTACCTCCACATGTGGTGGTAATGCCCCGAAAGCCAACTTGTCTGGACAGCAGTCATACAAGAAATAAGCAAAATGACTAAACAGAACTCACCCCAGAACTGGCTCTACTGAACATCTTTGAAGATAACAATGCCCACTCACACTATAAAGAGCTCATAACCCACCTACTTTCAGGAGCCAGAAACATCATAGCCAGACACTGGAGGGACCTGTCAGGAATAAACATGGAACACTGGTATCAAGTAGTATGGGAAACAGCCCTACTAGAAAAATTAACCAATAAACTGAAACTGACATGGGGACAAATAGAAGAGGACACCTTCATTCCAGTATGGCTCCCCTTTATCACATACACAGTCCAACAGGACAACAACATGAATCCATTGACATAATATGATTCAAAATAGCTAACTTAACAAATAAATCCCACTGCAGCCAACCAGAGACAATCAACCACACCTTAGGCCACCCCAACCTCTCCCGCCATAGGAAACATAACAAGTGACTAGAAAGAGAACCTACCCAAGTGATGCTGACACAAAACCCCCACACATACACTAATTAAAAGAACATTAGCTTTACCACCCCACTGGAGAGCCAGTGTGGTGTAGTGGTTAAGAGCGGTAGTCACGTAATCTGGTGAACCGGGTTCGCGTCTCCGCTCCTCCACCTGCAGCTGCTGGGTGACCTTGGGCCAGTGACACTTCTTTGAAGTCTCTCAGCCCCACTCACCCCACAGAGTGTTTGTTGTGGGGGAGGAAGGGAAAGGAGAATGTTAGCCGCTTTGAGACTCCTTCGGGTAGTGATAAAGCGGGATATCAAATCCAAACTCTTCTCTTCTTCTTCTCTTCTTCCCTTCGTCCCGTCCCGTCTCTTTTCTTCCCAACCCTATACAGTGGTACCTTGAGTTACAAATGCCTCAGGTTACAAATGCTTCAGGTTACAAACTCCGCTAACGTGGTTGAGAACTTTGTCCCAGGATGAGAATGGAAATCGTGCTCCGGCAGCGCAGTGGCAGCAAGTGGCCCCATTAGCGAAAGCACGCCTCTAGTTAAGAACAGTTTCAGGTTAAGAACGGACCTCCAGAACGAATTAAGTTCGTAACTAGAGGTACCACTGTACTACATATAACACCAATGTCTCACAACAAATGTAACTGATCTGTAGAAAACACGACCTGAAGAAAGAGACAATGTATGTCCTTTTTTGTCTTTAATAAAATCTCTCTCTCTCTCTCTCTAAAGCATGAACCAAACTAATTGGTTTTGTAAATGGATGAACATGAATTTGAATTAATTCCTTTTTGGACATGTTGAACTAGCTCCTTTTTAAAAATAGAGCTTTCCAAGAACTTGCTATTTGGCTTTTTGGTTCATTTCCTCACCACCCCGCACCAGCCAGCTGTCCCCGCTTCCCGGTCCCCTCATGCCCTCCTGTGCTGGACGACAACAACGGTCATGAGCCTGCATGACTTTGGCCCACTGCAACTGAGACAGCGCAAGCTCCTGGCTGCATCATTGTCAAGGCAGGCAAATGAACTGCCAGCTGTCTGCCTGCGCCTGCCCGCTCTCTCTACTTGCCACCCAGCCCCATGCACTCTGCAGACCCGCTGCCTTGCTCAGCCTCTCTCACTCTCTCGCACCCGCGCCTGCCCACTCGCTCTGACACCATGGGCACCAAGTGTGCCATCGGCCTGGATGCACATCCGGAAAATAAGATTATGCAGGGCTGGACGTTTCCTGCAAAATGAAAAAAATGTGCCTGGATGGCTGGGTTGGATCTAAAAAAGAGGACAGGTCTTAGTCTAACTAAAGGAGCTTTGTTGTGTTGAATGGTGGGATATATATATTTTAAAAGAATGAAATATTGGATAAAGTTAACAGTAAAGGAAATCTTGCAGGTGACTGGATCAAATAACATTCAGAAGGAGTGGGAGATTTTTTTATGTTTTGCAAATCTGGACCTCCCAAGGAGAATTCTTTTGCTGATGTAGAAAAGAGGACCTTGTGTAATTAAATGTTTTGTTTAGAAAGGATTCTTTAAAATTTGGGCCTAATTAGCTCAAAATATGCAAACTGGTTCTTTTTTATAAAAGAAAATGGCTAAAATACACTAAGGAACAGTTATGGTTTGCATTAAAAAGATTATTGTGCTAACTTTCATGCCAACATCTGGTAAGGCATGGAGTAGAAGTCCTCTCTCTCTCTCTGCCAGATGCTAGGATGCCAAAGAGAGCATGGAAAGTATTCAGTATCAATGCGTATCATCATTTTCCGTTTATATGATTCTCCTGATGCTGCTGCTTACCTCTTTTTCTTGCTAGTAGAAAGGAAGAAGGGTTCATATCTCAAAGATTCAGGGCTACTGGCAGGATCCTTTAAACCTGGTAGAGCTTTTAGCTCTGTGTGTGATTCTGAATAATTCTCTGTTCGCCTGGTATCTCTTCTGGTTCCATTTTCACATTTCACAGTTAAATCACAAATCTAAATTTACACATCAAAACATCCAATCATTGACTCCCCGCTTTCTGCTGTTACTTATATTATATCTTTCCCCATTGCGTATCCAGTTCATATATTACTAGTCGTCTTTTATGTTCTATTTAAGTTATTCTCACTGCACATTTTTATTTCAGTCCTGCTAGTGATTTAAATTGTTTACAATAATTATTCAGATAATCAATAATCTCCCCCCATTCTATATTAAAGCATCTCTCTTATTGATTTCCTAATCTCCCAGTAAGTTTCACCATTTTTGCACACTCCATCAGTTTATGTTGCCAATCTTACTTAGTTGGAATTGTTTCTTCTTTTCATCTCTGGGCACATAATGTTCGAGCAGCCATGGAAGCATACATACTGTAAATAATTTCCTTTGTTCTCTGGGTATCTCTGAACCTATTATTTCTAAAAGAAAAGCTTCTGGATTTTTAAAAATTTTTTTACAAACATTATTTTCAGTATTTTTTTCAACTGATTACCGGTATATATCATTTTCCAGTATGTTTTTGCTACCTTGCAAGACCACAACGTATTTAAAAAGTACCCTCTTTCTCCTTATACTTCCAGCAGGTATCAGATTCTGACTTACACATTTTTGCTAGTTTACTAGGAGTCAGATACCATCTATGCATAATTTTTATATAATTTACTTTTATCCTGTAACATGAAGTAAATTTCATGTCAACATTCCACAATCGCTCCCACTCAGTTATTTCAATATTATGACCAATATCTATTGCCCACTGTATGCCCATTGATGATCTATTGCCCAGTGTGTCATTGATGATTTCACCTGTTCATCTTTTGTTTGCCATTCTAGAAGCATCTTAAACATTTTAGACAGTGGTCTAGCAGGTCTCTTTCCAAGGACTCTTTTGAGTCACAAAACCATTCCTCTTATCCAATATGAATTCCTCATTAAGCTGATGATATTGCAACCAACTTGTTACTATTTCTGCAGCCTCCTCAAACCTCTTTAGTTTAATCTCACCATCCACTTCTGTTATTACATTTCTATATGTTACTCAGCCTTTTCTCATGTTCCCATTTTAACCTCTATGGCTTCTAAAGGTGAGAGCCAAAAAGGTGTTTTCCTTTCCAGAAAGTTTTTATATTTATCCCATACGCTATATAGATTTTTCCTAATTACATGATTCATGAAACTTTTCTACATTTTATTCTTTCCATACCACACATATGCATGCCTGCCATATATATTATAATGACCTTCTAAATCCAAAACCTATGTGTACACATTGTTGCCTGCCACCCCAATCTCCAAGTGGTGTGAGGTTCCAGGCACTTACCCAGGGTTCATTTTCCTTGGAATGAGGGACAGCAGAGACTGTGATGTCTTTTTGATATATGGTTTATTTACACATATATAGAACCTGGGCCTACAATGGAGTTGCTCCCAGCATCAATACCCCAAGAAGGTCTTGCTTCTCCCTTAGTTAAGGATTCAAGCAGAAGTCAAGGATGATGCTCGTTCTCTGGTTTCTGCCCAGCTCACACAACTCAACTCTGGCCTTTGTCCTTCTCACCACTAGTCAGGTGAGAGAAAGGGCCACCCATTTGCCATCTGGCACAAAGCCATTTCCTTTGTTATTGTAAGGAGCAGACTTAGGCCCCTTAACTCACCAGGAAGCTGGGCGAGCTACTTGCACAACTGAATCCTCCATTAGATTTTAACCCTTGCGGGATTCCAAGAATTACAAGGACTCGGGCATCATGCAGACTAACCCTTCAAACTCACAACAATATACAAATTGGTTCCTTGGCATCCATCTGTCTCGGGAGACAATGGAAGAATGTGTGGTGAAGTCAAACTGTACAAGAAGCAACTGCTCCCCCACCCCCTTAGATCTGCTTATAGTCCACATCCACCCTTACATTCACGTAGAGAAACTGCAGCAATGCAGCTCTGGGATTTTAATGATTTCTTGGGACTATAACAATTTCATTTAGAAATACAATAAAAGAGCTTTAGCATAGCAGAGTGGCTAATAGACTGAGCTGCATATTAGGATATCCCCAGTTCAGATCTCAGCTCCACTTTAAAAGTAATGTGATGCACTTAAAAGAAGTGTATCCATGTGAGGTTACATCATACCCTCTAACATTTCACAGATGAAAACTTTGACATTCTCTCAATGTCCCTATTATCACAAAAAGGGTCACTTTGCAAGCCCCACATTTCCCACTATGACTCAGTGCTGAAGGTGCTAATTGTCGGCTGTAAGCCATGGGTTCGCCTGCTCTGCAACAGCCTGTCTTCCACTGAGCTAAAATATTTTGGTTAAAGATACACTTCAAAAAAGCAATTTGTCCCATGAAATGGTATCAATAGTTCAAATATACTCTGGCAGCTGCAGTATGTGAAATACCAGGCTGCACATGCATAGTGTTGTTTGGAACACATCATTGTTGGAAGCCGCCCAGAGTGGCTGGGGAAACCCAGCCAGATGGGCGGGGTACAAATAAATAAATAAATAAATAAATAAATAAATAAATAAATAAAAATAATAATAATAATAATAATTATTATTATTATTATAGTGTTGCACGGTGCCTTAGTGTTCATGTGCATATATTTACTTACACATCCACCTATCTTCTCAGAGATTTAATTTATAGAGACTCTAGAGGAAGGAAACCAGATCCTGAAAAATGACAAGGCTGGCAACTCACACTAACAACAAGAAAAATATAGCAAGGAATTCCCCAAAGGCAAAACAAAAAGCGCAGGTACTGGAAAATAGGGATTGTACCTGGTGAAGAGAGGCTGCTGAAGCAAGTGCAGTAGCTTCATTTTAATATCAAGTAAAATTATCACATGCCAGAAACCCCCACCTTGAAGCTTGTGGTCAGGGCCGGATTGAGGTTTGATGAGGCCCTAAGCGACTGAAGGTAATGGGGCCCTTTATATGTCCAGCTGTCCTGTGTCAACAACAAATTGTTGCTGTTTTTTTGTGTTGAATATATGCTATATGGTAATTTATGGAACGAATAGGTATCTAAAGCCATTTGCACATAACAAAATATGTGATATTTTAGGGAGCAGACTAGCAGACGGGGCCCATTACTTACATCATAGGAGCCTACACAACACAAAACACTGTTGCTGTATCTAGGTTTTATTTTATTTGTTTTTTATCTTATATTTTGGAAATGTACATCCAGGTTTTTTCCTTTAAATTTTTTTGGGGCCAAGAGAGTGGGGCCCTAATCTATAGCTTGTTTAGCTTATACGTAAATCTGGCACGGCATGTGGCACATGCAAGTGGAACACCCCAGGGCACTTCCACATGAAGCCGACTGCCAATTTATTCCCCCTTTTTATTCCACTTTTATCAGACCATGTGATAGCATGGCACTTTCCACACCCTTCTGGATCTTATATTTTCCACATCCATGGTATCGCATCCACACCAGAGGGTGGTGCATGTCGGAAAATGACTATCTAGTACAAAACCAATACAAAACTGGAAACCTTTAGCCAAAGAACTGGCTGATTAGTCCAAATCCATGAAAATTCAGCCCTACCACCACTGCCTTTTAGCCCTCATGGTCTCCTGTGAGCAGCGGGGTCACAATGCTGCTTTGACTGCAACGTGGAGAAGAAGAAGGAAGGAGGTAAAAGTCTCAAAGTAATAAGTCATCTACCAACAAGTAGTTATTCATTGCAAGCCTTGTTGGTTTACTCCCAGCAAAGCTGGCGGCTTCCCCCACATAATCTGGTCTGCACCTTCTTTATTTCCCTGAGAAACTAAATGCTCTGACCCATCCCACCGGCTCTGCCATGGCAGAAGGCTTCACTGGCGGAAGAGCAGAACAGCAGGTGTGTGGTGAAAACTAATGCATAACATACCCGAATACAAATTAACTATTTCTCTTTAATATGCTCCAGTGAAAACATATTTAAATCTGATTTATTGTGCCTCAGAAACCAGAGTTTTAGAGCTAGATTAATGGCCGTTTTCAAAGTTACAGCATGCACACAAATTGTCAAGACTGAACAGTACTAAAATTGCAAAGGACAGTTTAGTCATAGTCTCTTGTTAAAGGAATGAAATGACTGCTGTTTCTAAGTAACTCAGCACGATAACCTAGCAGATAGGTTGCACAAGGAATAAATCTGGAAATTTTTACCATCTTACGTAGTACTGTAGCAGTAGAGATGGGAGTGAATGCATCGTATTACATGAGCAGGCTGTATATTTTAAACAACTGAGATGTGACTCAGGCTCATGTCTCTGCTGAGTTAATGAGAGTGGTTTTCGCTGTAGATCATACTTTCACACATTGCAGGAAAATTTAGTTTTACTTGCACTAGACATAGTGGGAGTTGGGACTAGTTCCAGTGGACTTTTTTTTCCACACAGAGGAATGGCCTGTAGGGTAAGATGCTTCCCTGCAGTCTCTTGCAATTCAATTTCCCATAGTTGAAGTAATAATAGTAATAATAGTAGTAGTAATAATAATAATAATAATAATAATAATAATAATAATAATAATTCCCCTGTCATTGTTTGCATGCAAATTCAATATATGAGGTTTACAGAGGCACAGCAGGATAACATATTGCATTTCAGATGGATAATTATGTAGTTATTAGACTACAGTACTCTTTTAAAACCAACATGTTGATGTCAATAAT
The DNA here is from genome assembly GCF_027172205.1 of Podarcis raffonei. Classification (NCBI taxonomy): domain Eukaryota; kingdom Metazoa; phylum Chordata; class Lepidosauria; order Squamata; family Lacertidae; genus Podarcis; species Podarcis raffonei. The sequence goes on from NC_070602.1 coordinate 135,673,139, forward strand.
TCTGAAAGTCCAAATAATCTCAAGGACTGAATTTGAGCCCCAGACATCAGATTCTATAAGAGCCAGCTACTAGGGGCAGAGGTCCCTTTGCCCCCCCCCCCAATAAAATATTTAATGGGCATTGTTAATGGGCATTGCCATTCAAATGGTTTGCATGTGCTGCATTATGTGATCAATTATACCGAGTGGGGCTTACCTGCCCCCCCCCTATTTTATTCAAGTTACATCCCTGTCAGATTCCCTACCCCTGATCTAGACTTTGGAAAACTTTCCAAAATGTGTATTGAAAGTGCACAGTCATTTGCAGTTTTGTATGGGGTCACTTGCCAGAATCTGGCAGATGCACCCACAAGAAAAATATGTTGGGACGTGTCATTAGTCTAAAAATTACCAGTCTTATGGGTGTTGGAAAATGTTATTTTTAAAAAATATTACTGTAAGATCTGTACATAACTATAGGATCTATCTTCCTTTCCTAGAGTAACTAGGGAATCAACCCATGCTGTGGGTTCAACTTTATCTATCATAATTCAATCTATCTTTCTAATTCCTCTTTTTCCTTATTTCTAAGAAGCAGAGGGATATTTATGGGCATATGTATGACAAGGCAGAGGGAGAAAATGTCAATCAGTTCTTTTCTTTGCATTCTGCTGATAGATTTCCTATCCTTTCAGGATACAGTGGTACCTCGGGTTACATACGCTTCAGGTTACATACGCTTCAGGTTACAGACTCCGCTAAACCATAAATAATACCTTGGGTTAAGAACTTTGCTTCAGGATGAGAACAGAAATTGCATGGCAGCAGTGGGAGGCCCCATTAGCTAAAGTGGTGCTTCAGGTTAAGAACAGTTTCAGGTTAAGAACGGACCTCCGGAACGAATTAAGTACGTAACCAGAGGTACCACTGTAAATTGAAACTGGCTGTCAGAGTTCCCATCCTTGCACACAATTTCATAATATCCCAATCCCAATCCCTGAAACAATGATAACGTCACCACACTATTGTTTGCCTGGACATGCAGTCACAAATGCTCAAAGCCTGAATGTGTTCTATGCTGGAAATTTTAAGTTAGGTCTGTTTGTACTCAAATGTGGCTTGGCTTTCTCCTGAAGCTATCTCTCAAAGACTTGTATCAAAAAGTGGCAGGTGGGGGGGAGCGTTTCCTCCTGTGCCAGCGCTGTCGTTTTTCATTGTGGGGATATTGCTGATCCTTGGTTTCTTGCTGGGTCCAGTTTCTGCTTGCTTGCAAACTTCTGCAAAATGATTCTGCATTTTTGCAATTGTGACAGGTCTGTAGAAAGGCAGGGCACCGCCTGGATCTGTGTCTGCTTCCACAGCATGAACAATAATTTGTGTTGTCATTTGCAGATTCATTCTGGGGTTTTCTTGTACAGTTCAAATTGCAAAATTCTGCCCTTTTGAGCCTGCATGCCCCATCAGCACTGAGACTGGGCTGACCCACTCCACTCTTGCATGATTGTCTTACTTTCCCTCCAAAACCTGCATTCTGGTCTGGTTTAGTTTTCCAGCTTGGGAAAAAAATCTGATTGATTTTTCTGTTTAAATCTAGGTTCTCAAAGTACCCTGTGCAAAACCAAAGTTGGGGCCCACTGCCTCTCACCTTCCGTTCTACTCACTTCACTATGTCATAGTTGTGATGCCCTGCTGCCCCCCCAGGCTTGGCACCCAGTGTGGTGGAACTGGGCATGCTGTCCTAAATCCACATTGGACACCAATTACAACTTGAGAATATCCCAGGTTTCCAAAATTGCGCAGATCTGTAATGGAAGATTCAAATTTCCCCCATTTTGCATGTACTTTCATATAAAGCTGACAGATCCCAAAGAATATGTTTAGTTTAGTTTAAGGGGTGAATTATGTTGTGACGTGGGGTTTGTGATTTCAGCTCTCTTGACATAATATGCTGGAGACAGTTCTGTAGTAACACTTCTTTATTAAAGCAAACAAGACTGAGAACTGAGGAGGGGAGAGCTACATTTATAGGGACAGGGAACTAGCTAGAAGGGATACATTTTGGAGGGAACAATATCAGGCAATCACAGTCCTGCCTTTTGGAGGAAACCAATAAGACAGAGGATCCAAATACAGCAGCTTAAATGAACCAATAGTAGCTGTACCCTCTGGAACCAAAAGGCAGTTACTTTACCCTAATGCAAATACAGACAATAATAATACAGATATAAAATCCTTTGACTCAATACACAACAAATTATACCTAAAATTCCTGCAACTCTGTCTCATAACCATTTGACAGATTCTTAACTAACAAGAACAAAACCTCATTTCACTGGCAACTGTGGTACGTTTGTATCTTTCTGTCTCTTGGCAACTGAAGGTCCCATTATTTCTCATCTGCACTTTCATAATTCTCACCCAAATGGCATTATAAAAAAAGGGCATATTGTCAAGGCTTTGATGACTTTAAACTGTTCAAGATAAGCTTTTGGCAGTTCTGTATCCGGCTCGCTTGTTGCAAGCTGAAACATGCTGCTTTTGTGTATGAATGCATTTGTTTTTCAGTGCTTCAGGGTCACAGTAAATGAAGCAGTTCAGCTGACTGCCCAAGAAAACAAAATAAAAAGTCTGCAAGTGTATTTTTTTCTGGCACTTTTATGTTTACTCCAAACCATGGGCTCTTGAAAGCAGCCAGATGTGCCATGAGCAGGGCTGGCCCTGCCATTACTCAAAGGGAGCATCAGGTGCTGGGTGGGCAGGGACAGCAGCTGCCCTCTGGCTGTTCCTCCTAAGCCCCAGGGCTGCCACCCCCCACTGTAAGAAGAGTTGCAGGGCTTTCTCTGCTACAGGGCTGAACAGCCCTGGATAACCCCCGTATGAGCCTGCTGCCTCAGGTACAAGGGGGACACCTGCCCATCAGCAGAGCTGAAGTGAGATCCAGCTGCCAGCCCTGGTGCCTCCGTAGGTGGAGAGGGGGAAGGGGCTCCGTGTTGTCTTTTGCCTCAGGAGAAGCATGTCTTGGGTTGGTCCTGACCAGGAGAAGCCATCTATACCCAATCTCTAATTCTGTCTAACAGCATTTGTACCTGGCTTAAAACACCATTAGTGGTACCACACTAGCGCTGGAGTAAACAATATTGTGTACACAGCCTTAGTCTTTCACAGACAATACTTATTTTCTCTCTGGACTCTTCCCTTCCCTCTGTGTGTTTCCTTTCTTGTTGCTGGCATTAACATAAAATCATAGCATTGTAGCATTGGAAGGGACCCAAGGGGCATCTAGTCCAACCCCCAAATGAGAGGAGAGGCCAAAGATTCAAAGAATGCAGAGATCCACTGAAGGAAGCTAGAGGTTTCCAAAGAGAAGGAGCCCTGGGAGAGAGCAAGACGCTCAGTTTCTGCTCCTAAGGAGAAAGTTCTGCTTCCATCCACTTTCTGACTAGCAGGAGGAGGCCCAGTTACAGTGGTTCTGGGTATGGCGTGGGTGGTGGGGCACATGGCACAGGCAGTGAGTGACTGTGCTGTGTGCCAGCCCCTCCCCCTCCAGGGGAATTGTGGTTGTCATCAGCCGCCCTTGGGTCTGCAGCTGCTGTTGAATGCCAGGTCAGCACAGAATAAAATCTCTCTCATCCATGATCTGATTATGGATGAGGAGGCTGATTTGGCTCACTATCACTGAAACCTGGGTTGGTGAACAGTGTGGAGTTGATCTCACCCAGCTGTGCCCACCTGGGTACTCAGTGCAGCATCAGGCCAAACGTGAGGGTCAGGAAAGGGGAGCTGCTGTGGTCTGTAGAGATTCACTCACTATCTCCAGGCTCTCTGTCCAGCTGTGGGGGAATCTAGAGTGTGTGTTCCTGGCATCTGGCAATCAGGACAGATTAGGGATTCTTCTGGTTTACCGTCCACCTTGCTGCCCAGCAGTCTCCCTGCCTGAGCTGACAAAGCTGGTCTCGGAGGCAGTGTTGAGGACTGCCAGACTGCTGGTTCTGGGAGACTTCAACATCCATGCTGGCTCTGGGGTGGCTCAGGACTTTCTGGCCACCACGACAAACATGGGGCTGTCCCAACATGTCACTGGCCCAATGCACATGGCAGGCCACAATCTGGACCTTGTTTTCTCGACTGGGCAGGAAGAGGGTGATCTGAAGGTGGAGGACATTGACATCAGTCCCTTGTTATGGTCAGATCACTTCCTGCTGAGATAGAGGCTGTCAGTACCTTTCCCCCTCCGTAGAGGGGGGAGACCTATTAGGAAGGTCCGCCCTTGGAGGCTGATGGATCCAGTGGGATTCCAAATGGCTCGGGGAGGGGGGGGGTTCTGGCTGATATGACTGGCGCCCCTGTTGAAGCCCTGGCCAACCTCTGGAACCCCCGAATGGCTCGAGCCATTGACATGATCACACCTGAGTGCCCTCTGCCACTTTGTGGAGCCTGTTGGGCCCCCTGGTATACGCCAGAGCTTAGGGCGAGGAAACAAGCTGGGAGACGGCTTGAATGCAAGTGGAGGAGAGATCCGAATGAATGCAACCAAACACAGCACCACCCGCGTCCCTGGGGAACCGCCTACGCCACCCTAAATCCAGTGCTGAAGGGGGCCATCAGCCAGTCTCACTCTTTCTTCCTAGAACTATCAGCAGGGCACAGTGTCATTTCAAATAAACAATTATTAAATTAGGATCTTCATTGTCAGGCTTGGGGAATTCTATCCTCCCCCGGCGGCAGCTCGAAGCAGGAAAAAACAAAGAGAGTTCTTAGTAATGAGTTCATTCAATAATCACAGTGAGAGACAAAGAAATCCAGTCAGTCTTCCATGATGGCGTTGTTCCAACTGAGCTCCTCCCTTCCTAGCAACAGCACTTCCCCTTATGGTGGCCGCCAAGGGCTAATTGTCTCTGCAAGGGCTAAATGCTCTAGCACCCTCAATGAACAAAAAGTTTTAGGAGAAGGGGGGGGAGTCAGAAATATTCTCCAGTGATAACGTGTCAGTTGTCTCCCCTGGCTCTGCCTCCCCCCTCTCTTCTCCCAACACCTCCCAACTTTTCTGTTCATCTGTCTCTGCGCTGCGTCCTTTCTCAAACCACTTCTGTAATTCAATACTCCCTTCCTTTTCTCTGGGGGGGGGGGTGATCTCCACCATTCCTCCTCCCCTTCAGTCCAGTCCCTGACATTCATATATCCTCATTTTTGGTGGGTTATGAGTTTTGAAAAATATACATGATTTAAACAGGGTTTTACAAAAATCAGTGGTTTGGTATTAGCACTGTTACAAAGTGTTATGGAGTTTCATTTTAAAGTTTTAAATGCTACTTGCAGAACAGAAGAACAGATAGAAGCATAAAACAATACTATTGGCTGAAGCATCTGGAGCCAGAACCTAAATGTATCCAGCAATGTGATTTGGAATGATGTACACTAAATCAAAGTCCCAAGAGGAATTCAGTCATTAGAAAACAATTTTTTTACACTGAAGTTGGCTTGGCAAGTCTTATTACAAATGAAATTCCCCTTTAAGGGTGACATTCTGGGAAACATTTGCCGTGTGTTACAGGTCAAATTGTGAGTTGCTGGGAAAGCCACTTCCGAACTTGAGCGGAGGTGGAGTTGCGGGCTTCATGCCCCCTCCACGTGCGCGGGGGCTGGCTCTCAGCCCCCGCGAGATTGAGGGAATCCCTGGTCACATCATACCCAGGGACGCGGGTGGCGCCGTGGGTTAAACCACAGAGCCTAGGACTTGCCGCTCAGAAGGTTGGCGGTTCGAATCCCCGCAACGGGGTGAGCTCCCGTTTCTCGGTCCCTGCTCCTGCCAACCTAGCAGTTTGAAAGCACGAAGTGCAAGTAGATAAATAGGTACCGCTCCGGCGGGAAGGTAAACGGCGTTTCTGTGCGCTGCTCTGGTTCGCCAGATGCGGCTTAGTCATGCTGGCCACATGACCCGGAAGCTGTACGCCGACTCCCTTGGCCAATAAAGCGAGATGAGCACCGCAACCCCAGAGTTGGCCACAACTGGACCTAATGGTCAGGGGTTCCTTTACCCTTTACCTATGGTAAGGGAGGGAGAAGGCAGCCACTGACAGAGGAAATAAATAACAAAGCGGGGGGGAGGGACACAGAGGAAAATGGTGGTGTTAAAAAACAGCAGAAGATTGAATAAAGCAGAGATGGAGGAAAACTGAGAGAAAAAAGTGGTGATCTTAAACAGGCAGAGGTCTGAGTGAGTCAATGACTATATATCTGTATTCTTTTGCTTTCATAAATTATATGTATATGCATACATGTGTGTATGTTTCTCTGTGTGTATATGTGTGTGTGTGTACACACACACACACCTGAGAGCACCCCTTGTGTTATGTACTGAGTTGAATAGGATCCAAACTGCAGCAGTCTGATTGGTCCTAGAACAATAGGATCCAAAAGGCAGCAGTTTGATTGGTCCTAGAACAATAGGATTCAGAATGCAGCAGTCTGATTGGTCCTAGAACAATGCAGCAGTATGATTGGTTGGCAGGAACCACCCAATCATGCTCCAGATAGAAGTGAATCCACAACCTGATTGGCTTACAGTAGAATTCCGGAATTAGCCAATCATGTGCAGCCCATTGTGTAAATAATGTATATAAAGCAGATACTTTGAGGGGACATTCATTCATTCCTCCTCACCACTATGAGCTGAATAAAGAGCATGAAATCACTTTGCGACTCTGAGTATATTTCACCTTGTGTTTGTTTTCCACCTCCAAAAGTTATTCAAGCATGATAATATTAAAAATGAAATCTTGTACCTGCAATTTGAATGTATTTCATTCTGCCTCCTCAGAGCTTTGACACCTTTCATTTGTTCCCTTATTCTGTTAGATCTAGACCAGATCCAAGAGAAATAAAAAGATCTAAGAAAAGCAATGGAAGCAAGAGTAACAGACAATATGCCTTATTAAATGCTCTATCTCTTTTATAGACCTTTCCCACATTCTGGCAAAGATGCCGCTTTCTCAGAAGAGGCAGATACTGTACAATGGTTAACAAAGTCATCAAGTCCTAACCAAGAGCTCCTTGTTCCGTATCTCTGAGACTTCTGCAAATGGTTAGTCAGAGGTAATGATTCTGGCCTGTCTGCTTCTGAGTCAGGGGCCAGAAGTGATAAAATTGCTTGTGTTGCATTATCTATGTCCAGCTTTTTCTGGGTCTGGCCTCCATGAGTGTCTGTGCAAAATCCCTTGAGGCCTGAATGTCCTGAGGCTCAAACTCCTACACATCCCACGCAATGTGATTTTCTTCCAAGTTTTTGTCAGGGACTAGCCGGATGAGGAAGAGTGATGGGAGCCGCCCGCCCAAAAGCCCCCTGCCTGGGAAGGCACTGAAGACAACAACTTAGATCCCAGATCCTGGTGGTGGGCCAGTGAAGAACAGTCTGCAGAAGGGATGAGTTGGGAGGTGCTAGAAGAAGGGGATCTGAGTGATCAAGAGGAGTCAGGAGAAGGAGGGTCTACCAGGACAGGGTTAGAGGCTGAGAGTCACAGTGTGAGTGCAGACTCAGAGAGGAATCAGAGGTTGCCCTTGCTACACAACAGCAGGACTGTCCCAGTCCTACTCTCTCTCCTCCCCCTCTGACAGATCAAGGAGAGTTCTGCACGTTGCTGAGCAGTGGGCCAGACCGGGGGCCCATCTGGGAGATCTGGGGGGCCAAGGGCCCCCCATATTTCAAGGAGGGGGTTTCCATAGTAGCCGTGCACGCATGCTGTGGGGCATGCTCATGTCACTCACACATGCTGCAGCGCATGTTGCACAGTGTGCATGAGTAACTTCAGCATGCCCTGCAGTGAGTGCATGACATCAGAACCCCCATAGCATGCATGTTGCATGGCCCTGGTCCCCTCAGTCGTGGGGGCAAGCCAGCACGCTTGGGCCAGACAGGCACAGAGGAGGAGCTTGCCTCCTTTGTCTGCTTAGGAGTGATCCAGAGTGAAAGGCTAGAGCGGGGAGGGGGAAGGTAGTGGTCACTTTTGGCAACATCTCAGCTGGATTAAGGCGAACCAGAGGACTCTGCTGTGTTGTTATTTTCTGATAATAAAGATCCCATGCCTCCCCTTGGTTGACCTGGCTTGTTGACAGCTCCTTGACAGTTTTTAACTCAAAGGAACTGCAGGAGGATGCAATCGTAATTGTTCTAGGGTTTTTTATTTATTTCTTCCTGGAGGATCATAAATTTGACACTGCAAGAAAGATGTTTGCACTGACTACTGCTCATACGGTGCTGGTGTCATGGTTGTCCTCTGTGTCCTGGTTGGAATCCATTCTTCTGTGTATTCACCGAAGCTCAGCATAAAGCCTGTGCATTTCACACAGCTATTGGGATGCAAGCCCCACGGAGGTTGCATCATCATTATAGCCTGTTCTAGAGAACATTAGGCCCAATTCATGGGATGTAGGTAAATGGGATTTAAGCCATTTTGCCTCCTTTGAATTCTCCCCACTGCGGTGAGCCTATGAGCGCTGATCATGCTTTATGCTTCCTGCGCTCGCTGTTCCTTCTCCAGTCCTCAGTCATCTGCACACCGGTGAGAAGGTCTAAAGTGAAAACCTGCTCTAGACCCATAGCCTTTCAAGTTGATAAGGGAATGCGATTGTGCTCTCTTTTCAGGCTTTCCTCCTCATGAATGGATAGGGCCAGCCAGTATGCCCTGCTACCCCATTCATCCAACTGTAATTGTGTGAAGGGAGAATGCCTGAAGAACACATAGGTGTATGCCTATAAAATCATAGAACTGTACAGTTGGAAGGGATCTTGATGGTCCTCTACTCCACTCCCTGCAATGCAGGAATCTCAGCTAAAGCACCCATGACAGATGGCCATCCAACCTCTGCTTAAAAACCAGCACTTCTTGTGGGAGTCTGTTCCCCTGTCAAACAGCTCTTACCCTCAGGAAGTTCTTCTTAATGTTTAGTTAGAATCTCCTTTCTTGTAACTTGAATCCATTGTTTCGAGTCCTACCCTCCAGAGCAGGAGAAAACAAGCTTGCTCCATCTTCCACGTGACAGCCCTTGAGATATTTGAAGATGGCTGTTATGTCTTCATATCAGATTGCTCAGAACCTGGAGTTATAGACTGGTTGTAAGATTGGTAGCTGACCATCCAAACTAGTGCACGGGGATGACTGTGAAACCAAGTTCTCGCCGCCAGTTTAATCCAAAATGCTTTGCAATGCATAGCAGAATAACAAGAACAACAATATCCCATTTCCACTACCAGGTTTTTTTTTTCCTTTTTACTTGACTATTGACTAATGAGTCTATTGACTCTTTTAGTAAAAATGCTGAATCATAGTGTTTAGTCCCCATGTTTTGAACATCCTAGTTGTACTTTGGAAAGCAACATGACAACAGCCAAAATAGAAATCACCCTGTTCAGTAAATAAACGTAGGCTGTCTGCAGATTTTAGCTTCAGACTGCATCATAGGAAATGCAGACGGGTGAGTCACTAGAAGATTTGAGACACCCAGCCTGAAAGCCACCTACAAAAACATCCAGATTTTAATGCAAAGCACAGAGGTCTGCAAATAAAATTATGTTTCAAAGCAAGAGGCACGCAGTAAAACAAATCCAGCCTCTTTTTTTGAGAGTCGGGGTAGCAAAGCAGGTAAGACTCTGGTTCTGATTTAATCTCTGCTAGGCAAACCAGTCACAATCAGCCTCACACCTGTAATTTTGGGACAATCACATTTACCTACCTTACTGGATTGTTGTAAGAATTACAGGCTGATGTACTGTATGTCAAAAGTGCCATAGAAATGCTCAGTTCTGCTACACAGTTGTCTGCCCCCTCCCCCCGCTTTTGCAAGCAATGGAAAGCTCTAGGGGCAATACTTTATTCTTTTAATGTTTATAATCACATCAGCAGTGTCATTATTGCTGGCACTCCAAATCAAGCATAATATGTATTAAATCCCACAAATTAAGCAAGGTTGTTGAAGCCACTGCGGTTCTGTGTAAGTGTGCATTCACCTTCCTTGACGAGGAGTATTGCTGATCCCTCCAAACCAGCCTTCTAGCAAATACACATGGACTGTAAGATACATGCTCATGTTAATGGGCGCACTGGCACACGAGCAAATCTTAAAACAGGCTCTCCTGATTACTTGGAAGACAATTGAAATGCTTACCGGGGCGGGGTGTGTGTGTGTGAGTAGCAAGCTATTCCCCATATTCCCTCATTTGTTAGTTGATACTTTAATACAATTTCTACACAGTAATATATAAAATCCGTTAAAACAACAACAAAAAATTACCGTATATACAGTAAAGAAGGAATTTGTTTCGCTTGGCATCAGCAGTAGCACCTGTGCTGTCCAATAGGTGCTACAGTGACAGTCATACAACCACATTTTAACAGCAATCTCAGCTGCAGTCTACATGCTAGTTAAGAGGACACTGAATTGTGGTTTGGATCCTGGATGTTCAGTATGGGCATATACTGGAGGAAATATGACCCTGTCCTGCGCACACAAAGGGTTAAGACATGCCACGACACGAGAGAATAAAACTAAGAATTGTCTGCCCATACAATGGTCCTGCAAGAAACTTTATTTGTCAGATAAGGAATGGATGAAGAGACTAGGGCAGCGTGTTTCATAAACCAAGGGAAAAACAACATCAGAGCACATTGGCTTGCTGGTTTGCTTCTGGATCCACACCCAGTGGAAAATAGTTCTGTTAGCCACCAAAGTTCCCTGGTGTGTGCCAGATCCGTTCATGGGCAAAGATGTTTGCGCCAAGCTAATTCACACCTCAGGAAGAAATTCCAAGGGTAGGGCTGGCACAGTTAGTATGGGGTGTCGGGGTAAACCCAGATCAATGTTTCTGTTTCAGCACCCTCCTGCAAAACTAACTCTAATGACATTCTTCTTCCTGTGGCAGCCACTCTAAGTTGACTGGAGTTAAGCAGTGTTGTCTTTCAAACATGTCCTTCCATTGGCATTTCCAGGAAAAACACAATAAACGTGTGGATTAAGGCTGGGAAAAACCTAAAAGAACACAAGTGAAACTTTAAAGGCATGTTTAGTTTTAGAGGTTAAAAGGTACTGAGGAGGCTGGTTGAGAAGTTAGATAATTCCATGTATTCTGGGCAAATTTGCTTGTGAAATCACAGCTCCAGGAGGGGAAGAAAAAAAACCTCAGCCAAAGGAGTGGTTCTCTTCCTGAAGACAAACGCCTTAAGCTTTCTCAGCTAACTTTATATCAACCTCGCAAATAACACAGAAGCAAAGCAAGAAGAAATTTCAGTCACACTTCTATACATGCACATGTTCTATACATACTTACGTGTAACACAGCTTCTAGGTGCATAACAGTGTCCCAGCAACTCAGCTTCTTGGACTTGGAAGCAATACTCTTGGGGTGGCAATCTAAGGCCACCTCTTTGCTATACATTTGAAACCAGTTAGTGGCTTCACCCAAATAACCATATGAGGCTAATGAAAATTATTTGCTACAAGATTTCCAGCCCTTCACAGAGTTATAGCATTGGGAGCCATGGCAGTGAAACAGTTATGACATGCCATAAAATTACTCTTGTATGCCTCTTTGAAAGAAAGAAAGGAGGGAGGGTGAAGAAAGAAAGAAAGAAAGAAAGAAAGAAAGAAAGAAAGAAAGAAAGGAAGGAAGGAAGGAAGGAAGGAAGGAAGGTGTTGATCCATGTCAAGCTATTCCAGGGTGTCACCTAAAACAGTGAGCACTAGTATTTATGCATCACTCCCCAGTGAGAGATGGTTCTATCTTAACAATATTTATTATATTGAAAGAAGGCATGTTAATGATAGGAGCGAGATTCTGGCCCTTTCAACATTAGGGCCTTTTAATGCTGTTACTGCATTGGAATTATGATTGTGGTTCGACATGGCACCAAATTCCTGACTGCAATCTTACAAGTCACGGGCAAAGTCCTAAAGAGTTTACATTCTGTTTGGTGTAGTGAGACTCAATTCCTTGAAAGTCTTCAGGACTGCAGCTTTCAGTCAGCCAAGTTCTCCCGCATTTGTTTTGATCTAAGCAGCTTCTGCTTCTCCTACCATTACTGCAATTGACACTTTTGTTTTCTAAACTGGTTTCCTTCCAACCATCAGCATACAGTTCTCAACTCATTTCCTCAACTCAATTTACACCATTGCCACAACAACAACAACTTTATTATTATGCTTGCACAAAATCAGAATGCATTATCACAATCACTGTAATAATCATCATTATTAAAATCAAGCCTTCACAAAGGCAGACTAAGCAAACAGAAGATTAAAAATAAAAATCAGAGCCCTAGGTTGGAAGTCCAAAAGCTTCTGAGGGGGGAAGGAAGAAGGGAGAGTGGAGTGTTCAGAAAAAGTAGAAGCGTGACCTTTCCAGTTCCAGCAGCCGGTGGAGAAGGCCTTTCCTGTTCCCACTCTAACTGAACACCGCTTCCCGAAAGAACCTGGGTGAGGCCTGCATTTGTAAACAGCCCAAGTGTCTAAACCCAGTTGGAGGGGAGGCGGGGAAGATGAATATGGTGGACAGCGAAGTGTCCCAAGGGTCCCTAGTCATAACTGGCCTGCCTTCCACCAGCCAGCTGACTCAGCTGTGGAGAGGTGGCACTGCTGGCAATTCAGACAGCCAGGTCAAACCACCACGGTGACTGAAACACATCCTCTCCTGCAGCCAGGCTTAGAGCCTCTTTTCATGGCCTCAGCTAGATGGTTTTTTCTTCCCTTGTGTTCCATGTCTCCACTCCTCCAAAGGGCCAAGCTGAGAGTCCAAAGTGCTTTTGCCAGCCCACACCAGACAGGCAGTCACTGCAATCGCGGTTCAAGTCAGGATGACAACATTAAAGAAAACACTGAAATGCAGTCAGTTTTAAAGCAACATTGTCCGGATTCTCCAATAACATCAATTCTAGAGAAAACAGCGAGTGTGCAAGCAACCTTGGCCTCAAGCAGCTGCGTGGTGGGAATGTTTATTTCTTTGGCTTTCTTCCCATGGATTGGCTGATGGGTTAATTCTGATTTGGCATCTGACTGAGTCCAAAAGGAGTCCTCAGAACTGGATTTAAAAATAGGGTTGTGAAGTAGCTTGGTGGGGTCAAGCAGCTGAATTTCTTTGGCAGTTTTTATTTTTATAACGAGGAAGATTCATTGTTATAGAGAAAGGCTTAAAAACATAGCATTCAGAAGATCCTTATCCCATGCATTGCCACACCCCATCACCTAATACCACCTGTGCTTCTTGAACACAGCACAAGATTGTGCATCCTCTTCTCTTTCCCTTTTTTGCCAGAGTATCTGCTGGGGGAAATAAAATAATATTTAGACAAAGGCATGTGAAGTCTGATGATAATGCCCCTACTTTACAGATTGGACATTGTCCGAGAAGCATTGGACATTGTCCTAGGCAGCCCTGTGAGTTGAGGGCTGTGCCCAAGGCCAGATTAAGGTGGTTGGGGGTCCTGGTGTAGTTCCCCAAATAGGGCCCTCCTTCCCTGCAAAAGGAACAAGGACTTCAAAAGAAGTCTTGTGGGATCTAAAAGACCAACAAATATATTATGGCTTAAATTATCATAGACAATTCTGAGCATGTGCAGTTTTGTACCTCTCAGCAAAAAACAAACAAACAACATTCCGGCAACCTGGATAAACAAAAAAGAAATTATGTACGTGCAAAATGTGTGTATTGGAAGGGTCCCGGTTTCATTTTGTATATTTCAAATGATTGATAATTCAGTTTTCTGATTATCTGGGTTTCTTCATTTTTGCCAAATTTTAATCCCCCCCTTAAATTATTACAGATCATTATCAAATTGATTCAATTTAAAACAGTATTCCAAATTGTTACAAATATTTGCCAAATTAATACAATTTAATACAATTTTCAAAAACTGGTTTCCCACTCTCCTTGCAAGATATGTAAACCCCTGTTACTGCATTACTTCTCAGACTCTAGTTAACACCCCTCAGTATTTTTCAGTAATATTTTCATAAGCTGCCCCTTTATTTCCCTGCATGCAAAAAAAAAATCAAGGAAACCTTAACATATATATCCAATAACTGCATGTGTTTTTTGTTTTTAAAACCCATCTCACTTTAATCATTTACTTGATTATTAATAAGTTCTGTTTTTCAGGGTTCGGTGGTGTTTTTCAACTTGTGTATTGTTCAAATCCAGTTTTTCCCTGTTTGACTACAGAACTTGTTCACTCTGCCAAGGCTGATTATCTGGGTCTCTGATACTCTGATACTCTGACTCTCTGACTCTGCCACGGCTGAGTGGAGCTGAAGGTAGATATATGAAAAGCAGACTATTGATTATAGGAAGAATGAATGGGACATCATGGGATTTCAGGGGTCTTTCCCCAAGTAAAATCCAAGGAAAATGTAACAAAATCACCCAGCCCTGGACAAAACAAAACAAAACAAAAAATTGCTGATCACAGCTTTCACTTCACTCATTGTCTAAACCCACATGAGCAGTCAGGCTGACCCATCTCACAGAAATCACAGCTTGCCTCTACATTTTGTCTTCTAACTTTCCCCCAGGGAAAAAGCCTAGAGGCTTTTTAAATGAGGACTCAAGAGTATGGGGCCACTGATGGCCTTGGCGCAGTTGGTCCAGTTGCACCATAATAATTTGGCTGTGACTGTGATGTCATCTGAATGCAGGTCTGTGTCATCCAGATCTAATAATCTGTTTACAGAATGGCACTAAGTGTCTCATTTGAAAATGAAAATGAGAAAGTCAATCTACTAGAAATTGTTTCGGACCTCCAAAGAGTTGCTGCACTCTACACACTAGAAGCTTTCTTTTACTTTCTGAGCATGCTTTTTGCTACATACAGTATCTGACAAGCCTCACAAGCCTAAATTATCCCAGCTGAGTCTGACCACAAGCTTGTATTCAGCAAATTGGCTCCATATTTGTTTCCAATGACAACAGAAGCAAAGAATGTATGGATCTTGATAAACCCACCCATATGGACACAGACTGAACACCCTTTTTGGAAAAAAGCCATTTGAAAAAAAGCTACTAGTTTATAGGCCTCTGCTCTGCTGATAGGAAAGCAATTTATTTTGCAGTTTTAAAAGAATGGCTTTGGTAAGCAAATATCTGTCACTTTCTATCAGTTACTGGCCACACATATATCATACCTAATTGGTGGAGTCGCACAACGGAGCTCAGTGCTGAATGGAGACCACCTGCTTCTGCAGCATTCTTGAAATGGGTGTGAGCCTGATTGATACCTGAATGGGGGATCACCAAGTCCCCCAACTAAGCAAGCTTTCTATTAAAAAATTAAAAGGGAAGAACTGGGTATAGGTTGAATTGAGTAAAATATTCAGTTGAGCAGTGTCTGATCAAGCTCAGTGTGCTGCAAAACTAAAAAGAAAAAAGGATAAACATTTTGTTCATGAGAACAATGGCACACAGTATTAACCCTTTCTGCTGGGGTTATTTAGGAGGTTTACTGCATGCATCTTCCTTATACTTATTTTCCACTTTCCCCCAGAGGGGTGCTGGTGTTCTTCTTTGCTTTGGCCTCCTCCACTGAGCCGGCCCATTTAGTATGTGCTTCCAGAGTTAATACTAAATGCAATACTTATGGTAAATGAGCCACCATAGCTGTGCCACCATAGCTGTGCTTTTTAGACTCGTCCATTCATGTACTATCTGAAACCAAAGTGGCACATATTTGACATATGTGCCAAATCTGCCACCAGGCCCGTGGAACTAAAAAGGGGAAAGGGGCACCCACCAACATGGGAGGCTTGCTGGTGTGAGTAGGCCCTATTTATATGGCTTTTTAGAAAAGGATTATTATGGCGCCCTGGTGAATACAGTAGTTTAGGATGGAGGCACATACGCTTTCGAAGGGAGTCTTGCTCCCTTCTCTTTTTGGAGTAAAATTAAATTGAGGTAACATTTCCTGTGTATATAAACCTTCATGAGGATGCAATATTACAGTTGTAACTAAAAGTCTGGCCTGGTAATGTGTTGGTGAAAGTCGCTAAATAGGATTCAAGTCTTGCATCATGTTTTCAAGCAGTAGCAGCCAGGTGACTCTCAGAAGCTCACAAGCCTGGTAGGAAGTCAGCCGCCCTCTTTTGCTGCTGGTTTCAGACAGGAGTCACTCCAAGCCCTAAATGGAGATGCCTGAACTTCTTCAAACAAAGCAATTCTCTGTCACTGAGCAGAGGGCCTTCCCAACTCACTGTATAAACAACACTGAGTTATGGTAACTTTTTAAGTCATCTGAGTTAGTGGCAATGACCACATCCAGTGGTTGTGGAATGACATGCTTCCGACCTTGAATACTGGACCCAACAGTACAGCCAGTGCAAGTTGGGTTCAAGTTGTTCAACAACAGAAAGGATCACCAGCAAGTTGTGTTGATCTGACCACAAAATATAATATGTAGTTACGTTAGCTGACAGGCTACACAGGCACAGTTACTATTTCTCAGCCTTTGTTCTCCATATGTAGCTTAGTAATAATTATAAGACTGTAATAAAAAAACCCCACAATGCTCTTGAATACAACTGAATATTAATATGAGTGGTGTGCGTTGGATTTGGGCAAATCCCAAATCCTGAGCTGAAATAGCTGCTTTGGAAAGATTTGGAGCTTTTCAAACTGAAACAGGGTCCCTTCAAAGCACCCTGAACTGCTACAGGAAAGGGACCTCTGGAGAGTTTCAGAGCCCTTCAGATATTTGAATGCTGAAAATGCACTGCAGACAGCAAGTCTGTCAAAAGTGAAACTTTAAGAGCATAAGAAAAGCCCTGCTGCATCTAGCCACTGACCCATCTAGTCCAGCATTCTGTTTTCACAGTGGTCATCCAGATGCATGTGGGAAACCAAGGAGCATGTGGGAAACCAACCTGTGGCTTCCAAAAGCTGGTACAGTGGACGTTCAGGTTGCGAACATGATCCGTGCAGGAGGCACGTTCACAACCCGCAGCATTCACAACCCGCAGCGCATGTGTCTGCACACGCATGGGTTGCGATTCGGCGCTTCTGCACATAGTGCGATTTAGCGCTTCTGTGCATGCGCGACCGCCGAAACCCAGAAGTAATCCATTGTGGTACTTCCAGGTTTCGGCGCGTCCATAACCCGAAAAAACTCAACCTGAAGCATCTGTAACCCGAGGTATGACTGTATTCAGAAGCATTACTGCCTCTGAGTGTGGCAGAGATGCCAACTTGAATAAAATACTAGGGGGGCCCAGGTAAGCCCCCGCCCCACATAATCAATCACATGATGCGGCGCGCACACAGCAGTTGAATGGCAATGTCCATAAACTTTGGGCCCCCCCGTCCCCCTCAGATATTTCATTGGGTGGGCTGAAGGGACATTGGCCTCAGGAGCTGGTGCCTGTGGACTGTGGAGGCAAAGCATAGCCATCATGGCTAGTAGCCTTTGAGAGCCCTCTCTGCCATGAATTGGTGTAATTTTCTTTTATAGCCATCTACGCTGGTGACCATCACTGCCTCCTGTCGGAACGAGTTCCATAGTTTAAATATACACTGCATGAAGAAGAGCTTTGTTTTATCTGTCCTGAATTCAGCTTTGTTGGAGACCCATGAGTCCTAGTGTTATGAGAGAGGAAGGGAAACTTTTCTCTAAATTTTTTAAAGAAGAACAAAAAATCTGTAAGGAAGAAATAAACATTTTTTGAGTGGCAAAAAGGGGATGGTTTTCTCTATCCACTTTCTCCATGCCACGCATAATTTTCTAAACTTCTGTCGTACCACCTCATACTTTCCCCACAAGCTTGCCATATAAGGAAAGCGCCATGGTGGAGAGAGCTTTTTATGACTGACAGGTCTACCTTCTAATCAGAAGAAATAATTTCAACGAGGCTCTTCATTCACAGTGCTTTGGGGGAAGGATGTTGAAGTAATAAGTACCCTTGCTCTTCTTTGCTTGTTGCTCTTGACTAACCAGCTTTGTTCGCTTGAGTTGTAGTTACTTTTCCACGCTGCCACACTCACTTTCCTTTCCCCACCTTACTGTCAGGAGGACGGCAGGCAGCCATTCTTTGAAGCATTTTGCGCTTAAGCTCTGAGCAGCCATGTTGGCAGGTCACCATGTATATTTCATGACAAAGTGTTTGCAAAATGCTTAATCTTTGCCAAAAACATCTCACCAAATCAGAGCTACAGATCCTGGCTGAACGTGTTCCCTCAAAATTTATGCTATGAACACATTTATTTTTTTCTTTTGAAGATTGGATGACTCAGCTATAAAAAATGTGTTCACATGACATGAATGTAGCTATACCCACCAAATTTAGTATTTTTCCTAAATGCTTTAAAAAACAAACAAACCCCAGAAAATTCCCGGGCCTATTGGAGGGAAATGAGAAGTTTGAGTGAGTTGTCGGTGCTGATAGATCTTGGTTTATTTCATTATTTATATTTATATTTATATTTATATTCCAATCTTCCCCCAAGGAACTCAGGTTGGTGTACTGGGTGTTAACTCATTTTATCCTCATGATAATCCATGGCATATGTATTGATGAGAGAATGTGTCTGGCCCAATACACTTCACAGTGAACAGGGGTTTGGTTTTCAGTCTCAGTGGTCCAAGCCCAGCACAAAACTACTATGCTAGACTGACTCAGCCTAGTTGCATGCTTTAACCAGAGCTGGAGCTAGAACACCTATCTTTGGCCATAGATCTGACACCCTAAATTTGTTCTCAAAATGCATTTGGAAATATGGATTTCTTTCAAACACTACCACCTTACCGCTTCCACTATCTCAACTTGGATCTGATAGCAGTATAAATATACAAAAATACGGGCAGAGTGCTAAAATGGCTTATACTTTAGTGCCCTTCAGAGGCTCTGCTTTGTTTATTTCCCCCACAAAGGCCACTTTAACACACACACAGCATTGTGTTGTATTTGAAGTTTTATTCAAATGGCACCAGGAAGAGCAGTAATGAGTAATGAGTTAAATACCAGCAGAGACAAAGAAAGTAGGATTCAGGCTGAGACAGCAGAGCTGAGCATAAAGAACTATGAGCCCCCACTCTCCAAACTTGGAATAGTATATCTGGGGAGAGCAGAGTAGCCAGTTTCGTTCTTCTCTGTTGCCTTTTTGCTGCCTTCCAACTCATGGAAGATGACTGTGACATGGGAAATATTTTATATCTATGGAGATTCCATGTGTGTTCTGGAATCTTGGAAAATCAGTGTTCCAAAAGGCATGAAGAGCTGCCACAAAGAGAAAGCACTCCCCGCCTCACACAGTAACCTTCCATGTGTTAATTGTGAGGGGGGGAGGGACACATCTTTTTTTCATAAAGATGGAGTAATACATGCATCTCTCAAAACAAAAGAGAAAAGAAGCATGCAATCTGTTCATATTGGTGCATGCACATATATCTCCCTGGTAAGAAGGAAGTGTGTTCTCCCTTGGACATTTGCAGAGTTCTTTGGAGGGGATCACATTCTCCCATGCATTGGAAGATAGAGCAGCAGGAAGATACACTAGCAATACTCCTGCTCCATCTCCATGTCCTTATATCAGATGTACCACCCAGGCTGATGTCCAGCAGCCTTCATGGTTGTGCTAACTGAGATACTCTTGGCTGTGGTGCTGGAAGATCCCAATATCTTTCAAGCTTAGGGATTCCTTACCCCCAGAGAATCCAAGAGGGGCCCCTCAGTTATCCCCATGAGCATAATTGTGAGCAAATTTGAGCAGACAATTCAACAATCGGTCTGTGAGCACTTAGAAAAGGGTGCTGTGATTACTAAAACCCAGCATGAATTTCTCAAAAAAAACCCAAGTCATGCTAGACAAATCTTTTTTTTTTTTTGATGGAGTTACAAGCTTAGTGAATCAGGGGAATGCTGTGGACCTGGTGTATCTTGATTTCAGTAAGGCTTTTGACAAAGTTCCCCATTATATTCTCGTGAAGAAGCTGGTAAACTGTGGGTTGGTAACTGCTAGGTGGAGTTGTAGCTGGTTTGCTGACTAAACCTGGAAAAAGTGACAAGTGGGGTGTTGTTGAGTTCTGACCTGTGCCCATTGTTGTTCAACATCTTTAGGCCCAGCAGTTCCCACTGCTGCCACTGTTGCCTCCCAAGGTGAGTAAGATGGTGGCCTTACGTTCAGCTTTGCCCAGTCTTCGTTGGGCCACTAAGTCTGTGGGCATCCTCTTCCCTGCTGTGGGGCAGTGTGAGGAGACACCTCTCTCTGGGGCAGCTCAGAGACCAGGGGCAGTGGCAGTGGATGCCCAGAGGACTCCCAAGGAGAGGGGAGAGGGGAGGAGACTGACGGAACACTCCAGAAGGGAGGGTTTTCAAAAAAGAGTGAGAGTCTGCCAGCTCTGAAGGCAAGGGATGATATAACTGGGCCCCTGAGCCCCACAGGGGTGCCATAGAAAGAATATAGTTGGTCAAAGGATCCGTGGACTCAAAAAGGTTGAAAACATCTATTGTAAATTGCTGTCTGAAAAAAGCCTCAGTTGAGAACTTCCTTTGGTTCTTCAAATCCACACACAATGTATTTCTTAAGTGAATTATTTCTCATGTATCTGAAATCAGTTTTTTGTGGCTTCTTCCCCTATTCAGGAACTCCTTTTTAAGCAAACTTTTCCATAAGAAGAGGCTGAGAATAGAGAACTATTTTGGAACTGTTTTGGAAAATAAATTAATAGATCAATCAATCCATAAGTTGCAAAAGAAACGTAAATGATACTTTTGACACAGAATAAACTTCAGTACAAGGCTTTTATTTGTGTGTCAAAAGAACAGACAACTAACTGAATATACACATGCAAACTTACATGGACCTTCTTCCTCCAAACAAATGTGAATGTCCTGGCCTGGGTTAAGTACCCTAGTGATGATGTCTGCTTTCCCAAATCATCACTTTACTAAAATATCAGACCGCGACATGTTCTTCTGCCAAGTTCTCCATCAGAAGAGTCCTTGTTTATCCTAGCAGAGCTTGGCAGAGGGAAATGACAGCATCTGAGTACTCATCGCAACCATTTTTTATGTCTGTGAGTAGCTATGTCTTCAGTCACAAAAAACCTCCAGATGGGATGCTCATTAAAGGAAACAAGGCTGGGGAGTGTAATTCTCCCTTTTACAAGTTTGCCATCATAACCTGGCCTCACAAAAGCAAAAATAAAATGTGCTGAAATCCAACTCACACCGAAGCCAGTAGAAATCTTTCCACTAATATCTATCAGATAGAAAATGGGTCAGTTCTCCAGTTAATTTAATGGAAGTTTTATTGTACTCTTAATAAGCCTTACAAACACCCCTGCATAGAAATGTAGACTCTTCATTCAAGTCCATCCCATTTAGCCCTTTGCAGGGAGTGCCTTCAATTCAGTCCCAACTAATAAACATAAGGTCAGTGCAGCTTTTGTAGTTTCTTCATTGCGTCATTCAGTGTGAACTGGCTTGGATGGAAAGCTCTCAATTCTACTAATGCTATGCCAACATGTTTCTATTTAGCAGAAGTAACTTAATCCTGAAGTACCTCAACAGATCTGTTTTATGCCATACATTCACAAATTTATCCCAGTGTAAAGATTCCAAGAAATCCATTGCATCTCTCAGGAACTGAAAACCACAACTTAAAAGGCAAGTTTATTGGCCTCATTTTAAAAACAGACAGCCCAGAAACCAGAAGTAGCCTAGGATGGGCTTCCAGGGGCAAAGGATGGAAAAGGTCTTCTCGTGTTTCTTCCCTATTTTTGGTAGTGCATCTCAGTGTGGTACCGAGAAATGTTGTTGCTTTAAATAGCCTTTTACCCACTTGGACGTCAGCCTGTCAGGATGTTGGGGAACATTGTGTAGGAGATTAAACTAACCTTCAAACTTCAGATGCAGAGCCAGCCTTGGAAATTCTTAAAACTATTGGTTTGGTAGGATAATTTGTGTACTTTTCCAGCAACATAACACACTCTGCCAAGCAAAGTCAGAGTTATGTAGGCCAGTGTCACATAGGCAAGAGTTGCATCTGGTTGTGGGAAGCCGAAGTTCAACTCCCTCCCCACTCAACCATAAATCTCACTGGGTGGCCCCAGGCAAGTCCCTATCTCTCCTTTTAACTTCAATTATCAGATCCTCAGGGCAAAAAAAAATGAGGCAAGAGTTATGAAGTGTTTTGTACAATGAAATCCTGTATATAATTTATTATCACTCATAAAGTATTATTTGGACTATAGGCATTTTATACTGCCTCATCCCCTCTGTATGGAACTGTATGCAGAGCCAGAAGCGATAAACTTGCTGATTATCTGGGATGGGGATGGGAAGATGAGATGAAATTTTTCATGAAATCTCACCTATTAGAAAATAATCCAGGGGGTGGGGAAGACAAAGCAGCCCCACTTGGTTAAGGTTGCTGCGTTTGGTGATGAAGAAGCAAATGAGTCAAGTGAAGCTACCCAACTGAAGAGTCAATGTTCTCTGTGGTAAATTCATGATGTGAGTGACTTACAATTCTAAAACAAGACTTCACTTCACCTATTCTAGTGTAGAAGGTGACTTTTCTAAATTGCTTGGGCAGTATTGAACGTGTGGTCTATGTTTGGGCCAATACAGTAAGTATTTCTCATTATGGGCTCCCTGTATGGACCATGTGTGCCAAAACCTACTTCAGGCATGGATTTCACAGAAGGCGTTGTGGAAGAAAGCACAGGGTGCTTGTAGAATTGCCTAGTGGCTGTAGGCTATTGTAGATGTAACTATTTGACAGGAGCAGGCTAGTCTTATACACTTATTTTAAACTAGTTCTTTCATATAGCAGTGGTCCTAAATCCATAAAATAAGTAGTCTAAAAAATGTAGCAGACAATTGGTGAAGAAGGTAGAAGTATTTTCAGCCAGTAGTTGCCATCCTTCCTTGACTACTGACACCTGTTTGCTAAAACCTGAAACCTTCTTCCAAGCTTTGAGGCTTGTAAACATGACTCAGTGATGAGTTACAAAAATTACAAAAATGTGCCTGGCAATATACACCCAAAGGCAAGCATTCTGTTTCCAGACTCACTCTGAGTCTGAGTCTTGTTCTCCCCCTTTCATTCCCTTACGCCCTTTTACTGGCTTGGTTGACCCATTTGATAAAATGCATTCATGTGCCACAGCCTGAAAGTTACCCAACAACCAGAAACCCACAAGTTCTGCCGATTAATAGGTGATTAGAAGATGGGGTGGTGATGGTGGTATTTATTTCTGACAAAACACAATGGGTTTATGATGTTGGAGAAGAGTTCTTTAAATTACCTCAGTGTCAAGGAAGCACATGATTAAAATAAGCATTTCTATTACATATCAGAGAGGTGAAATCTAATAAGGTAAGATCAGTGCTATTTTTCTAGAAAAAGAGGTGCTGGAACTCACCATGAACGCCTCCCTTATTCCCTTATAATGGCAATGGCCCCACCTGAGAGGTGCCGGAACTGAGTTCCGGTGAGTTCTGCTGGAAAGTAGGACACCGCACAGAACCTACAGCTACAAGAAAACATCTTCTGTTTGCACTGAGTTCCTTCATATGAAAGGAGTTCTGTGCCTCAAGACTGAGTTACCCAAGGCTCTCACTTTGTGGAGACAGCTCCCTGCTGGTTATGGGCAGGCTCACCTAGATTAAGGATGAAGGGAACTGATGGAGGGTTAAAAATCTGAGGGCTGTCAAAAAGTTCAGCACCTTCTCCCACAAAACCCATCAGCCATACAAACACTCCCCCCAGCCTCCATTTCACATCTGGACACAGCAGATCTGTGTTTAAAGATTCAGGTCTCGTTATGTGCTGTTTGCGCCTTATGTAAGAATACACATTTAGGATCACTTAATACAGATGAGTTATGTCAAGTTAAAGCACACTTGTGAGTCATGGGGGTTCTAATTTAACCTAACCCCCCAAATAAAACCCCCAGAAGATGATGTGAGACTGACGTCAGTTCCTTCCAGGCTGAATGAGCCACGAGTGTAACTGTCCCAGAGGAGCTGCAGGCGCTGGTACAGCCTGCACCAGCCGGAGCTAAAAGTAAACAAGAGCGTTCCTGCTGTTTACCAGCTACTGCATTTCAGCTGCCATCGTTCCACTTGCTACTTGTGCCACTGTAGGTCAAGTTGATCCATGGACTCAGGGTACAAGAACATCCTTGGAAAACCTTGGAAGTACCAGTGAAGATGAGGCCAACCCAAGACTCAAAAGCAATAGGTTGCATCCAGTGCTGGTCTTACTCAATGTAAACTCATTGAAATTAATGAACATGACTAACTTCAGACCATTAATTTCAATGTGTCTGAGTAAAACTATAATTCTATAGGATACACCCCAGTGTTCCTTTTAAAATTCTTTCTTTCAACCAAGCAATGGACAAAAAGGAGTACTGTTCTTTATATTTTCTGTGGTGACAATTGTTTTAATGACAATTGGATAGCTTTCTAAAGCTAACAGAGGTATGCGAGTTGAATGCATTTTCCTAACAATGAGCCAGCTGTGCAGATTTACAACAGCTGGACTCTGGGATACTAACAAACCCAATTCCGTTAAATTGGGTTCTAGTCCTATATTTTGGTGCCAACCACTCCTACTATATTAACCAGCCACGAAATAGTTATTTAGTACTGGAAGTTTACTGTAAATCATTAAACAGGAAAAGAATATTAAATGTAAATGCATCTGATCCCAAAGCTCTGGTTCATATCCAACTCAAATGTACAGGGGCTTTCAGCAGAATTAGCTGTGATATATTTCAGTGTTACTAAAGTGCCTTGAATCTGTCTGACTTCAAAGCTGTCTACAGAAATGCTTTTAATAATTTGCATAGCACTTGCATTGTGCATTGTGTTTTACCATCTTCAACTTGTTTCCTCTTGCAAAACCCCCTTAAGAGTGGTCTCTAATTCTTATTCCCATTTTTTCTGGTAGACAAATTAGGCTGAGGGGCTACCCAAGGCTACCCAGTATATTTTTGCTTGGAATGGAATTAATGTTAAATCCACTTTGTCACTCTGGCTTGTTGATCTCATTAAGCTACTGTGGCTTAAACTCTGACTCCACTATAGGTTTTCTGGAGTGTTGCACAAATCTGTTTTGCTTCAGGCCAACAATCTCATTCACAGAGACCTGAGGATCCATTCAGGCAGGCCTCAAATAATGTTAGTACACTTCTGCAATATTTGCAAGCAAGCCATGTTGCCTTTAATTCTGGTCCAGACACAGCAGATCCCATTACAGAGAGTCTACTGATATGCAGTGGAAGACTTGCCTGAATGGTATTCCAGCTTTTGATGGCAGCAGGTCAATGTACACTTGCACTTTGGAACAGCCTGTCTACTGAGAGCAAGCAGGTGCCTCCACTGTTCTCTTTTTGGTATCTGCTAAAAACATTCTTGCTTAGCCAAGCTTACCCAGGTGCTTAGAAAGTTGAGGTAATTTAAATGTGTTTTTGTATTTTGACTTCTGTATGTTTTAAGGTATGGCTGTGGATTTTTCTGTTTTATTGTTTTATCTTTGAGGGTTTTTTTTAGAGTCAAGCAGTGTATAAATTTTATGAAATGAATGAAAGAATAAATGAATAAAAAAGTGAATAATATTTTGGTCTGCTTATACTAGACAGAAAATGGTGCATGTAAGAGCATTCTTGGTTGTCTCACATTGCTGATTCTGTTGAGAATGATTATGTTTCTGGGGTGCTGTGCGGTGAGATCCAGCATGTGAGGCTTATACTCACTGGTGTATTTGCCTTAGCTGAAAGCACTTCCAGTGAAGAAAGTGGGGATATCTGATTTTTGCAAACTCTCTGTACAAAGAGAAGAAGAAGAAGAAGAGTTTGGATTTGATATCCCGCCTTTCACTCCCTTTAAGGAGTCTCAAAGCGGCTAACATTCTCCTTTCCCTTCCTGCCCCACAACAAACACTCTGTGAGGTGAGTGGGGCTGAGAGACTTCAGAGAAGTGTGACTGGCCCAAGGTCACCCAGCAGCTGCATGTGGAGGAGCGGAGACGCGAACCCGGTTCCCCAGATTACGAGACTACCACTCTTAACCACTACACCACACTGGCTGCTCCAGTAAGCTAGAGAGCTCCTACAGTCAAGGCCAGAACTAGGGTGGGGTGGGTGGGGTCCTTGTCCCAGATACCTGGTTCAAGGGGGTATCAAACGACAATGAAATATAGACAGTAGAACCTCATCAAGCACAACTCTGTATACGAAATAAGAGTATATTGTATACTAAATATCTCAATGCAACATGTAGTATAACTCAAAATAATGTGAGCTTAAAGAATGTTTATATACAGTCTCAAATCAATCTTGAAGAGATACAATCTTACAGATTACTATTCAATGTCACCAGGTTCAAAAGCTCAGCTGTAATGTACTGAAGACCAGAGTGCAGATTCTTTGTGTTAAATCATGTAGTTAAGAAACTGTGTACGAGGAGAACTCTGACAACAAGACATCTGGGTAAAATCTCTGTTTCATCACCCTTCTTCAGGTCGGTCCAAGTACATTGCTAAACAATACATGTCAAAGTGTTAATAACTCATTAAATACAATCTTATATGCAAAACGCCACCAAAGATAATCCAAAAACATTGTAAATGCTCAACTGTTTCGCTTACATGAACAGGCAACTTAATGCTCAACAATTAGGCCAGCTCCTGCCCTATGTGGGCGCTCAGCTCCTGGTGAAATGCTGACTCAGAGGCTGGTTTTCTGCTACATTAAGTAGCCCCCAAAGGGTGGAGTTTTAAAGGGACCATAGCATTCAACCACACTCTGAAATGTTGTGCAGTAAAAAATACCAGAACAACGCACTAGAAACTACTCAAATCCAGGTTAAGATTTAAACCTTTAGGAATGACTGTGTTCAGGACTTCCGGGGTGGCACCATCGGCAATGGCGGACTCCCTCTGAACCGGAGGGACCAGCTCCGCGTGAAACGGGTCGTTTCCGCTACGGCAAAGCGGGGACCCTTTAAAAAATCACAGGCGGATGAAGCCTGTGACCATGGGAGTCGGCGGGCACCTTTAGCGCCCCCCCAACCTGCAAAGGAACCCACTAACGGGCTCCGAAGCGAAGAGGGGGAAGTGGCGCGGTGCTGTGAGTCTACTGCTTTTTCCGTGGAGCGAAGCCGCATAGCCATTGCCGGAGAGCGCTGCCTTTTTCCTGGGACAATTTGGCATCTAAAGAATCACCCGTGAGTACTTAAAACTCGAACAATTGGACTTTAAATAAGGATTGGCCAGTAGAGAGGAATTGCACTCAAAATTTACTTCAATTTGATACTGAAACGGGAAGGTCTAAACAGGAAGTCAGCCTTCCATTTCTTTGTAGTTAGAATAAAGCAAAGATAACGTAACTAGAGCTTAGAAAATTACTTTTAAAGGATTGGTTTTCATCATTTAAAATCGTGGACCCCCCTTCGGTAGCAGGAGAAGAAGGGGGATCTCTTTTTGGACTGTTTAAACCTGCAGAAGTGAGTTAAAGTAAAGTAACTTTCCACCGTCTTGATCCTGGAGCGGAGTGTCAGGACTGACGTTTGAAGCTCATTGACCAGAGACAAATGTTTTTGACAGACAGCTAAAAGAAAAGCAACATAGTGACTCCATTGTTTCCTTTCGCATTTCAAAGGAACAAATATTGACTGAATATCTTAAAAAAGAAACTTTGTTGCTATTGTTCTTAAAAGAAAGAATAAACAGAAGTTTTTCCCCTAGAGGGAGACTGTGAAATTGTAATCAACTTCAGGAGCTTGCAGCTGTTACAGATTACAATCATGGGAAAGGACTTGTGACCTTGCAGGACAATGTTTTCAGAAGCTCTGTTGGGTGCTTTCTGTAAAATAAATGCCCTATTGGATCAGCTAAGCCAGAAGATGGATTTGATGACTAATGCGACCAGAAATTTTGAACAGGCAGTAGGAAACTACATGGAGCCTACCCAGGAACTAAAACAGGAGTGTGCTATGATAGCACAGATGAGAGAAGAGGATACTGCTGAATCCTGGGTGCCAGAAATGGAGGGAGTTGTGGCCCTGCAGGATCATGAGCCTTTGGATTTGATAAATGAATCTGGAAAAAACCAGACTTGGAAAGATAAAGTCTGGTTTGGTTTGGAAATGGGGGGTTGGACTGACCTTCCCAGGCAGGGATGTTTGGACTTTCTGAGTCTGGTAATGGGCCGTCAGATGTTTGGAGCTGTGGGGGCTTTTAATTTTGGAGAGAATCTGAAACAGATGTTTAAATATCACATGGAGTTTAGTCTGAACTATGGAAATGGGGCTGATCTGCTGAAAAGGGTCAAAAATATTACTAAGCTGGAGTTCCCACGAGTGAAAGGAAAATATGAAGAAGAGCTGCGGAAGGGACATGGAAGAGACTTGAGGGCCTCGGATATAAGGATACCAGGTTAATGTGCTAGATTAATGGGACAAAAAGGACTGACAAAATCCGGGACCAGGAGGAAGGGACGCTGGATGAAGATTGGATTGTTTTACTTTTCTTTCTTTTATCATTAGGACTGTTTTAAAATAATTGATGAATGTTAGAAAAAATGTTGAAATGGAACTACTTGGTTCTAGTAAAAATGTTTAAAGAATTAGGTTAATGATATGGTTATGAGAAGTTGGTAAAAATAAGATTTAAGTTTTAAGTTTTAAGGTTTGCTATAAGACAAGATGAAAATAGATTAAGATAATGTAAGGACTAAATATTATGAACTATGGAAAGTATTTGCTGTGATAATTATTAACCAGGATACAAGAAAGGGAAGGAGGAGGAGGTCAAAGAAAGAAGGTAATGAAAGTTAGAAATTTGAGAATGATGGATGTATTTTTTCTTTCTATTTTTCTGTTTTGTTTTTATTTTCCTGTTTTTTCTTTTTTATAATTTTAAAAAATATTTAATAAATATTTTTTTTAAAAAAAGAAAACTTTATTCCAGCAGGCATTTTCACTGAAGCCTGGTTTTATGGTTTTCACCAATTATCTTTTCTGTCTTTTATCTCTAGTTATAGAAATTGTTTAAATGAAGGATGAATACAAGAGAAAAGGCAGTCTTTCAAATAATAAAGTTTTTTTGTCAGAAACCAAAAAAAGAAAAAGAAAAAAAGGAATGACTGTGTTCAGATGGAAAATCCATCTGGATTCCAGGTGTAACAAAATCTTTCTTACATCAGGTCTGGGTGTGGTTTATATACTTGTAAGACAATGAAAACTATGTCCTCATCAGTGTGACCATGTTGTATGAAGTATTGTACCAGGGGTGCCTCCAGATTTTTATGTCATATTCTGGACATGTGTCCTAAAATCCTGATTCGTATAGACTGGAGTGTACATCATGTTGCACGGGCACATGGTCCCATACGCCACCTTGATGTTTGACAAGTCGAAAAATGGTTCAGTTTCCACGTGTGTCCTGTTTGTGGATGTTTAGCACCATAGGACATCCCAGGAACTGTCCACATTTAAAACAGCTCCTTGGGTGGTATTGGGTGGTATCTCCACTTGAAGAATGTCCGATCTGGTTTTGGATTCCTTGATGGTTTTGCCTCAGGATATCCAGTTACTGGGGGAAATTGACAACCCGGGATATGCTGAATCACCTGCCAGTGTTTGAGTATTAATTTTCTAATTTTTGTGGACAAACATGAAGAATCAAAGGCCCCAATTATTCTGTGCTCCTAGATGTTGGTCCAGTTATGGAATAGAAGTTGGTCACTTTCCTAACTGCATTGTTTATGAAGTGTTCCAGGTATCCCCTGTTCAAAAATTGTCTGGCTAGTCTTTGGATTCTCTAGCAAAAGCCCCAGGTAAAGTTGAGTTGCATTTAACCCTAATTGTCTGGCTTAAGGAGAGGCTGTCTTTTAAGTGGGTGAAAGGAATCATATCTCAAGAAGGAATTTGTATCTGTTGGTTTGGTATACGGTAATTCTTCACTCCCAGTTGCCCGTTGGCATTCTATATACGATCATGTTCAAGAAGGTTCAAGAGGTGGCAGCAACAAAATATGATTGATGTTATGCATATGCATATAAAAATAATATACATATCACATGATTTACAAAAGTAAACCCATATTTATTTTAATAATTATTGGTAATGGGTCAGATTCAGAGTGGAGGCAGGACACAACTGGAACAAATATAATAATGTGTAAAGACAGATTGCTGGCAACTGGGCAAAAGTTACAAGAGCTGGGTAGGAAGCACGTGACACAATCACAGATGGCTCTGCTCTGCTCTCGGCATACATGGGTGCAGAGAGCATGCTTGTGACAAAGCAAAGCCTTCCCTCACAGTGTCACAGTCCTATATGCATATGAGCTTGATGTGGGTCTTGTCTTTTTTTCTGTTTTTCTGTTCCTGCGTTGGGTATCTCACTCATAGTAGACTCACTGAAGTTTCTACCCATTTTGACTTTCTTTTGGGAACTACCGGTAAATTGTCTATGGTGAATGTTACAGAGCTAACAAATGTGGTAGTGAATGTGGAGCTGAAATATAATTATCTGCTGCATAAATTTAATCAAATTTAAATTCAAGAGTCAGCAACAGGTTTAGATCGCCTGAAAATAATAATCCATTTATATTCATGAGTTCTCATTGCTATTTCCAGTTTTGGATAAGACTCCATTAGTGATCCAAAAGTGGAAATAGCAGTGAGAATATTTTAAATTAGGAGCAATTAATGAAAGAAACTTCAGCAAGTTAATTCAAACATATCTGGGCCAAGAGAGATTATCAGATAGGACAATCCTTTTGATTGAAATGAAATTACAAAACAAATTATTTTTAACCAAATAATTGGAAGGTTACATTACAAGTTAATGTTTGAGGGTGTTCTGATTTGAATTTTTAATAATTTTGTAATACAGTGGTACCTCGGGTTAAGAACTTAATTCGTTCCGGAGGTCTGTTCTTAACCTGAAACTGTTCTTAACCTGAAGCACCACTTTAGCTAATGGGGCCTCCTGCTGCTGCCACGCCGCCAGAGCACAATTTCTGTTCTCATCCTGAAGCAAAGTTCTTAACCCGAAGTACTATTTCTGGGTTTGCGGAGTCTGTAGCCTGAAGTGTCTGTAACCTGAAGCGTATGTAACCCGAGGTACCACTGTATTTAAAATTATTTTCTAGTGTTCTGTGTGATCTAATAAGTATTATAATCTTAACACAATTGGAATAAATAAATTAACCAATGTTAATTTAATAAAATATTTAATAATTTATATTAAATATATAATATATAATATTAAATATTATATTAAATATTTAATAATTTTGTGTTTAATAAAATAATAAAATACAGGTTTGGCTTAGAGGTACAATTTCATGCCATTTGTCCTGGGTGCCAAGATACCTAGCTCTGGAATTTATGGTGGGGGCTGCAGCAGGTAAGGAAGATCAACTATTCAAAGGGATTGGCTAGAGCAGAAAAGGGGGAAATTTTCCTGACCACACAACAGCAAGGCTGCTTCCATGCTGGGCTTTTACTGTGAGCCAGCAATACTTTGTTCACTCACGTCTTCCTAAGCATTTGCATTATGTCACCATCAAATGGTCCTCCTTCCATGCTTTCCCTGTTAAGCTTCCCAACCACACAACCAAGGCCCTTTTCCAGCCAGAATTGCCAGTTCTGGAACCTCTCAGGTGGGCAAATTGACATTATAAAAGAACAAGGGAGGCGTTCGTGGCAGGGGCGCCAACTATAGGGACAGAAGGGACTTGGGCTCCCTCAGTATTTGTGGGCAGGGGACCAAGCCCCCCATAGGGAGGGGGCCTCTAACAGATCGTCTGCAAACACTCCCTCCATGCTCCCTATCTGCTACCACCAGGCTGGTGCTCTGGGTGGAGGCAGGATGTGTGGGGGTGAAGAGGGTTTGTGCCCCCCAGATGGTGCATGACATGCATATGATGTCACGTGATGCTGGGCCCCCTCAACGTGGGGGGCAAGTTGGTGCCCCTGGTTCATGGCGAGCTCCAGCATCTCTTTTTCTAGAAAAATAGCAATGCCCACGACTTCTTCTTTTACACACAATAGAACTACTGCACAATCACACTGCTATTCCAGCCTATCATGCGGCTAACCTGGTCAGTTGTGACCTGTGCAAATTGTGCAAATTATTTTCTAGACAATGGAATCATTTCCCTCTCTAGGAATAAACCAACGTTCTATTTCCAAATGGCATCGTCTTTTTAATCAGTTTCACCCCATTGCCTTTATTGCAGGGGGAGGGGTCATGACTGGAAGCCTTGCTCTTCTCCTGTTGTCTTTGTATGCCAAAATAGGACAAACTAGACTCAGTTCAAAGATTTCCTTGAGTTCCCCATATTTAAAACAGTCCTTGAATGTCTTGCCTTGAATATGCTGAGTCTGCTGACCTTAATTGAAAGCTGCATTGCAGTGGCTTATCATTTAATTAGAGAGTTCAGAACAGACCATAAAATCTGTGTGGCAGGGGATAGAAGGTGCCAGACTTTTGCACATGTGTATGACTGTGTGCACACACTTACACACCAGTTCCTTTTGCTACAGCTGCTTAAAACATTTCAAAGAGCTTTCTGCAAGCTGTAATATTTTCTTTCACTGCTGGAGAAAAGTTTTCCATTTTCAGACTGACAAGAAAAAAACTTTACCAAACATCCAGGTTGAGAAATCTAACACAAAAGGTGAAAAATATGCACCCTCCACAGATTCTCGCAGAACTGAGTCCGTCTAGACAGGAAGGAATGAGTAATTAAGTGGACCATTCCAATTGCACGGGTTTTAAAGGAAATGTACTTCAGCAAATATTTCATTTCCCCTCAGTTTACTCTTCTTAGGGCTCTTGCATTTGATGTTTCAATTATTATTTCTGATTAAAGGTTCTGTTCCATTCTCCACAACCATTTAAGAAATAAGGTTCCCTCTAAATCACAATTGATTTCTCATTTTGCTTCTTTTGTTCTGAAGTGAAACCTGCACAGCCTAATCTGCAGATTCCCAGCTGGAAACCCTACAGTTGTTGCATTTGACTGGGCTCTGTCTTCCAAGGTTTGTCCATTTCACCAAATTGTCAGGAGAGGGTTCCCTTCTGTGAGTAAAATGCAGAAGGAAGGTGAGTATAAATACATCAAAAGAGCCTTTCTGGATCAGACCAAAGCATAGTCAAGAACGTCTAGTATCCCTGCTTCCCACAATAGCCAACCAGATGCAAGGAGTGAGGAAGACTGCCTCCTGCTCCTTAGCATAGTGCATCTCTGAAGTCCATCATGCTGTTTTAAAGGTTTTTAGATGCTCTAAATGTTTTGCACTGGTTTTAGCTGGTATTCAAATTGTTTAGAAATGTTTTAAGGATGCTGGCTTTATTTATTTATTTATTTATTTATTAACATACATCTTTATTGAAAGTTAAAAAGTACACAATTATATGTGCACTAAACATGGTGAGACATAAATAAAAGAGAGAAAAAGGAAAGGAGAATTTCTTAAAAGGAATACAAGCAATATATTCAGAACAAACTGCGAAATTAATTGTAAATCAGGTGATAATGAATGAATGTAAAATACAAAAAGGAACAAGGCAAGGATGACCTCTCTCAATGTTATTATTTATCCTGGTTCTGGAAGTACTTGCAAGAAATATAAGAGCAGATAAAGAGATCAAAGGGATAAAAACTGGGGGAAATGAATTTCAGTTGAAAGCCTTTGCTGATGAACTAGTAATTAGTATAGAAGATCCAAAAAACTCTCCCTAGAGTAATAGAGAAAATTCAAGAATTTGGGGAAGTGGCAGGACTCAAATTAAACAGAAATAAAAACAACTTATTAGTTAAAAATTTAAAAGAGGAAGAGAAAAATGACTTGGTGCAAAGTATTGAGATAGAAATCCATAAAAGGTAGAATATTTAGGGATATGGTTAACAGCAAGAAATATAAATGTGTACAAAGACAATTATGAAAAAGTATGGTCCGAGATAAAAAGGAATTTAGAAATATGGAGTAGAATGAATCTTTCCCTACTAGGAAGAATTGCAGCGATAAAAATGAATGTGTTGCCGAAAAAGCTCTTTCTCTTTCAGACAGTCCCAGTAATGGTTAAGGATGATTGCCTCAAAAGATGGCAAAAGGATATTTCCAAGTTTGTCTAGAGGGACAAAAGGCCAAGGATTAAATATAAGATACAGATACAAAAGAAAGAGGAGGCTTTGCCTTCCCAGATCTCAAACTGTATTATGAGGCTGCATGTTTGGTCTGGATTAGGGACTTGATAAAACTGGAAAAGGAAGAAGCATTAGATTTGGAAGGTCATGATAACAGATATGGATGGCATGCATACTTATGGTATGGGAAAGGGAAAGTACATAAAGGATTTTACAACCATATAATTAGGAAATCATTAATGAGAATGTGGGAGAGGTATATAGATTTAATAGAACAAAAAACACCTTGGTGGTTATCACCAATTGAAGCTTCGTTACTCAAACTTGGTAAAAAGGGAAAGTGGCCTACATATAGAGACTTATTGAGAGATCAAGAAGAAAATGAAAATTAAAAGATTATTGGTTGCATTACAGACAACTATATGAGATGTACAAGGAAGATAACAAAAAAGGGTTTTCTAGATTCCAAAAGGAGGTTATAGAAGAAGTGAAGCTGTTGAAGAAAGCATATAGTATTCTCCTAGAATGGGGAATGAAAGACGAGGAGGTCAAATCAGTTATGATCAAATGAGCACAAGATATAGGACACAACATACAATTTGAGGACTGGGAAAAGATGTGGAAGGTAGACTAGAAATTTACAGACTGTTTTCCTTTGAAAGAAAACTATATGAAAATGATGTATAGATGGTATATCACACCAGTACAAATAGCAAAAATGTATAAAACCGGGTCAAATACATGTTGGAAATGTAAAGAAAAAGAAGGTACTTTGTATCATATGTGGTGGGAATGCAGAGAAGTTAAAAAATTTTGGGAGATGATATATAATGAATTGAAAAAAATGTTCAAAATGACATCTGTAAAAAAACCAGAAGCATTTTTGTTAGGGATTTTAGGACAAGACCTGCCAAGGAAAACAAAGAACTTATTTATGTATGCTACTACAGCGGCAAGAGTCTTGTTAGCACAAGGATGGAAGAAA
This sequence comes from Podarcis raffonei, assembly GCF_027172205.1. Classification (NCBI taxonomy): domain Eukaryota; kingdom Metazoa; phylum Chordata; class Lepidosauria; order Squamata; family Lacertidae; genus Podarcis; species Podarcis raffonei. The sequence continues at coordinate 135,708,246 of NC_070602.1, forward strand.
GAGGGAATCCCAACGAAAGAACAATGGCAAGAAAAACTGATGAGCTATGTGGAGTTGGCAAAGTTAACATATAAATTGCGTAAGAAGGACAACCGTGACTTCAAGGAAGAATGGGAACTTTTTACAAACTATTTAAAAAGACAACAAAAGGATTTGGACTCCTTGGCAGGTTTTGAATAAACACCCACAAATCTATTAGTAGAACATATGATAGATAAGGCAGTGATATGTACAACTGTGCAACATGCAGAGAATAATATGTCTAAACAAATTAGAGAGGGAAGCTGAGGGAAGTCTTTGGTGGGCGGGAGAGGGAGGGAAAGGGAAAAAAAGGGGGGAAATGTAATTGGTCATATTGATTTTTAATTTGACTTGTTAAATTTGTTCAATAAAAAATATTTAAAAATAAAATAAAATAAAAGGATTTCAGACCAATAAAAAGAAATGAAATTGAGATCTCTATTTCTTTATTCCATTCCTCCCTCAATACCTGTATATCAAATTGGTTTGATGGTAACAAAGATTTATATATGTTGATGGCCGTTTTTTTGTTGCATATGAATTAATCAACTGCTTCAATATCTCTGGGGTCTCATAGGCTGTAAAAGCTGCTGGTCCGTAGATGGTGGTTAGCAAGTGTTTTATTTGGAGATACTGCCCTTGAGCATTTCTAGGTAATCCCTATTTGTCTCTTAAAACGGAATATGTATAAAGTTCACCTTCTTTGTTTATCAGCTGGTTTAACATTAATATACCCAAATTCATCCACCTCTTCCATACAACCATTTCTTTCCTGATTTTTAAAGATGGGTTTCCCCACAAAGTCATTTTGTTGTAGGAGAAAAGGTCAAATTTATATTTTGGGGGCATGTGGTGCCATATCGTTCAAACTGATGTTATTGTTTCAATAGCATCTCAAGTATTAATGTATTTAGAACCGAGTGCCGCCCATCTTTCTAAAGGTGCTACATAGGAATATTCCAGAGTAGCCCAATTTGGACAGTTGTTTTCAGTTGTGGGTCTCCAGAATTGTGTACCTGACAGTAAAGATGTTAAGATTTTTTTATCAGTGTTTATTGAAGAAATTAGGCAATAGTTGGCACATTGCATTAGGTCCTTGCTGGGCTTTGGAATAACAGTAATATAAGCGGGTTGAATAGTGTTGAGCTGATTCCTTCTCTAAATACAGTGGTACCCCAGGTTTGTCTCTTCAGGTTACGGGTTTGTACGCTTCAGGTTACAGATGCTTCAGGTTACAGACTCCGCTAATCCAGAAATAGTACCTCAGGTAAAGAACTTTACTACAGTGTGAGAACAGAAATCGTGCGGCAGCAGTGGGAGGCCCCATTAGCTAAAGTGGTGCTTCAGGTTAAGAACAGTTTCAGGTTAAGAACGGATCTCCAGAACGAATTAAGTTCTTAACCCGAGGTAACACTGTATCTAGGTCACAGGAGATAAATATATGGTTTATACCATTCCACTGGAAAACTGTCTAGCCCTGTTTGGCATACAGCATTTGAGATTGTTTCCCTAATCTCGGCTTCTGATATTGGAACAAATCAGTAGTTGTTTTTGTGTATTCTCTAACCCTGGTAGTTTAATTTTTTTTGAATTTTCCCCCCATAACGTCTTCTGGTACCTCTTCTGGTTTACTATACAGGTCCAAATAGAATTTTAGGAACTGGTTGTTAATTGCAGTTGGAGATGTCTGAACTTCACCTAATTCACCTCTAATTTATGACATTATTGACTTTTCTTTCTTTTGCATAAGTCGATTCGCCAGAATCTTACTGTCCTTTTGCCTGTCTCCCAATACTTTTGTCTGGCTTTATTTTAAATTGCATTGTTTTAGCTTTTTAATGTTTGTAGCCCTGGGGTCCTTTGGGTTGGGTAGAAACTCAACAGACAGGCCTTGATAGAACATTAATCCACCTGCTTCTCTTTCTCTCTTTTACAGCCTTCTAAGCCAGTGGCCAGCATGTCGTCTGGTGGAGGAGAACTCTACAATGACCGCTCCCCGCTTAAAACGGGGGGCGCCCTTTGCGTGGACGTGTGCAGCCCCTAGATCTGTAGCGGCTCCAACAGCATAGGCTTGGTTTTGCCTTCCCTCAGGTGGGATACCTGGAGGTCTCCGCCTACCTCAGTCAGTTGTCCAATCCCACCTGGGGGAAGCGTTGCCAAGGAGACCAGGCCAGGTAGGGGAGGGATTACCTGCCCACACAATAGAGGGAGGATCTTACCTGGGAATCCTCACTTGGCTCCAGAACTTCTCCCACCCTACCCACCCTCAGTTAATGTCTTATTTTGCAGCTTAACTTTACTTCACAGGTATGTGGGCGCTGCTACGTTAAGGTTGCTGTTAAAGGGCCGGAAAGGAATTTCCCTGCATCGGCAGGTTTTGCCTTTCCCATAGCAAAACGTCACAACTTTGGCGGTATCAGGCCTTGGGCGGAATCCTTTAGTCCATCTTCCTCTTGCGGCGGCGATACCAGGGTTCCCCGTTAAAGGGGTTTTCTGAAGGGAGGCTTTGACCGTACGCCGAAAGGTCGTCATTGCTCTCCCCTGCGGCGGCGGCGTAACGGGGGCGGCTATCTCTGCTTGAACATATGTTCTCCAGAGCCGGCCCATCCCCCCCCCACTGGATAACCCTGATGCTCCCTAGGTCCCCGGCTGGGGACTGGGAAGGGAGAACGCCCAATGCCTGAGCCAAGGTCTACCCACATTTGAAATTTAATAAAGTTGTGGCCAATTTAATCCCATAGCACGTTGTCTTGAGTCGTTATTCCACATGACGGGGGGACCGCGCGGGATCTGGGGACTCCGCCTGTCCACGCAAATTAATTGTGCAATGAGTGAAGATGTACTTCCCTTTTCCTTTCCTGAATCCACTGCCAATTAGTTTCATTGACTGATCTCAAGTTACTGTATACTCTTTTACCTTTTACCTTTATTGTATGAGAGAGCTAAGGGTAAAGAATCTGTATACAGTGGTACCTCGGGTTACATATGCTTCAGGTTACATAGGTTTCAGGTTACAGACTCCACTAACCCAGAAATAGTACCTCGGGTTAAGAACTTTGTTTCAAGATGAGAACAGAAATCGTGCTCTGGCAGCGCGGCAGCAGCGAGAGGCCCCATTAGCTAAAGTGGTGCTTCAGGTTAAGAACAGTTTCAGGTTAAGAAAGGACCTCCGGAACGAATTAAGTACTTAACCCGAGGTACCACTGTACATTTCTGCTGCCCTTCATTCATTGTTTAGTTCATTGTAAACTAAAAGAGCCAGAGTCCACTCACGAGTCTCACTAGCAGAAGCCTGCACAAGGACTCCCACCAGCGCAAGGGGGATTTCCCCCTTCTCCTTGCCCCATGTGCCCTTCCACTTGGCTCAAGGGAGGGGGGATCAGGAGGCCCCTCCAGAACGACCCACAGAAGGAGGAAAAATGCTTGTGCTGCTGGCACAACCATCACAGCACTGCATTGAATTCCTCCCAGTGGCCCCAAATTTTAGGGCTCGGGCAGAACTGTATGCAGTGCAGCTGCACCAGGCAACTTCTCCCGTCTCGTGCATCCATGCAAGTAGGATTATGTCGCAGGGAGAGAGGAGGAAGTGACTAGTGCATTAATTCTGAGGAGCAGCACATTTCTGTACATAAACAGTGCTCATAAGAGTCAATTAGTCAGGATGTATATTTAAACCAAAGACTCATTTCAGCTCTGCTGGGTGTTGCTTAATGTTAAATTATTTTAGTGCTTTGCAGTCAAAAATTCGGCTCCCTTACAGTTGTGGGCGCTATAGATGGGGGTACTTGAATACGAATGGCTGCTATTGCACTGAAAATCAAAGCAAAGTCTGGCAGCACTTGTGAAACCCTGATGCTTTGAAATTTATCTTTTTTTGCTGCAAGTTTCTAGTTCCCAAGCTGATTGAGGACATTTGAGTGGGTGTTTGTTTTTTGCAACTGGAGGCTAGAATAAGTTTTTCTAATATTCGGTAGCTGTGAGTTCTTCTCATGTCCCACCTCCTTGTCCTGCTGCCTTTGCAGAATTACCCATAGTTTTAAAAGTCTTTGCTGCTAATAGATGATTTGTGTAGCTGGGGAGGGGGGAGATATCCTCTTACCTGATAGCGAGATAACTTGTACTGAGAATATTTCCTTGGTTCAAATGTTATTGTGTTGGGACTTCCGGGTTAGCGCCATCGGCAATGGCGGAATTCCTCTGATCCAGAGGAACCCGCTCCGCGAAAATCGGGTCTTGCCGCCGCGGTGAAGGCGGAGACCCTTTAAAAATCCCAGGCGGAGGAAGCCTGGGAACGTGGGATTCGGCTGACACCAGGAGCGCCCCCCCACTCGCAAGGAAACCCCTTTTCCGAAGTGACGTGGGGTGAGCGGCGTGGTGTTTTGAATCGACCGCTATTTTTACGGAGTGAAGCCGCACAGCCGTTGCCGGAGAGCACTGACTTTTTCCTGTGGACAATTGGACTCTAAACAAGTACCCGTGAGTAGAACGGAAAATTGGATTAAGAAACATTTTAATTTGGCACTGAAGCAGGAAGGTTCTAAACAGGAAGTCCGCCTTCCGCTTTTGTAAATAGACTGAAGCAAAAATTGTGCAAGCTAAAGTCAGGAAAGTCGTATATAAAGGTTTAAAATTCCTCCAGTTTTAACCACCAAAACCCCTCTTGGAAGCAGGAGTAAAGAGGGGGAATTTTGATTGTTCAAGCCTGCAGGAGAGAGAGTAAAGAAAGATAAATTTCCACCGTCTCAAACCTGGGAATGGGGTGTCAGAGACAGAGATTTTTGGAGAAGTTCATTGACTGTGAATGGAACGCCTTTTGACAGATAGTTAAAGAAGAGAAACAAATTGATTCCAATGTTGCCTTTTGCATTTAAAAGAAACAAAGTATTTGAAAAATGAAAGTAATTCTCTTTTGTTGGACCTGCTTTCAAAAGATGGATACTCTAGAGGGAGCTTGTTAAATTGTTGCTGGAGTCGATCTGGGGATTTCACAGCTGTGGAGATTAAGATCGTGGGACCAGACTCTGACCTTGAATAAAAATGTGTTTGGAAGAAGTTTTGGTGCTTGCTTTTTGCAAGACAAGCGCTTTGTTGGAGCAGATGCATGAGAAGATGGATTTGATGACTGTTGCAGTCAAAAACTTTGGACAAACAGTGAATATTTATACAGAAACCATTCAGGAGCCAACGCAGGAACCTGTTTTGACAGGGCAAGTGTAAATGCAGAAGATAATGGAGGAGGTTGCTGTTGAACCTCAAGTAACACAAATGGAAAGACCTGAGGCCCTGCAGGAGCATAAGCCGCTGTCCTTGAAGACTGAATTTGGAGTGGGCCGGGGGGGTCTGGAGATGTGGAGGCCCTTAATTTTGGAGGGACTTTGAAACATGCTTTTAAATATTTTCTGGACTACACTGCCGACTGTGGGGAATGGGACTGTGGGGAATGGGCTGATCTGTTGAGGAGAGACGGAGATATTTTTGAGTTGGGGTATCCCTGAGACCTACTCCTCAACGAGAAATAAAAGAAATTAAGAAAGAGATCAACAAAAGACAAGGTAAAGTGCAGGTACAAACAAGAAGAAGATCTGCAGAAGGGACATGGAAAAGACTTAAGAGCCTCGGACATAAGATTACCAGGTTGATGGACTAGATGGAATGGACAGTAAGGCCTGACATAACCCGAGACCAGGAAGAAGAGACGTTGGAGGAAGATTGGAAGAAATTTTTTTAAAAAATTTATTTTGGGAATTAGTGCAAAATTAATGAGCATTAGGAAAAATGTTGGAATAAAAATATTTGGCTTTAGTAGAAATGATATAAGGAATTATGTACAAATAAATATTAAGTTTTAAGCTTTAAGGTATTTTATGGTAAGATAAGGTTAAAATAAATTAAGGTAAATTGAATGACAGAATATAGTGAAAGATGGAAAGGATTTGCTGAGTTAATTAATAGGTTAGACTGTTAAGACAAATTACTCAATAAAAATTGAGAAAGATGGAAAGAATTTGCTGAAACAAATAACTAAACTAGAATACAAAAAGGGAGGTGTGAGGAGGTCGATGAAACAAGTAAATGAAAGATAAAGATATGGAATATTGGATGTGTGTTTTTTATTGTTATTGTTGTATTGATTTTTATGTTTTTTTTCCTTTTTTGATGTATTGTTATGTATGTTTTGTTAAATTTTTTGTTGTTTTCTTCTTTTCTTTTTTCTGTAATCTTTGAAACTTCTAATAAATATCATTTAAAAAAAACCAAAAAACAACAACAAATGTTATTGTGTTGCCCAGGTGAAAACAGAATTTTGAAACTGAGCTTATATACCAAATGTAGTAATGTCAATTTGATTGGGTAAGCCACTTTGAATTGCCCTTGGCAAGATAAAGCAACTAGCAAATATAATAAATTATTATTATTATTGTTGTTGTTGTTATTATTATTATATAATAATAATTATTAGAGCTATTTATTAAACTGTTTGGATTTATTTATTAAACTGTTTGGATCCAAAGCATGTCTGTCTCATCAAGGGAGTTATACTTATCAGAGAATTATGGTGAATTTGACTCAACTGTAACAAGGGTGGCAAACCTATAAGCAAATAAGTAACCAAGACACTTAACTTTTTAGCAGTTAAGTTGAGGGTAGGCAAGCCATCGTAAAGCCAAAGTTGGCAGGCAGAGGCATTTCCTTTCAGTTCCTTTCTTTGGTCACAGATGGATGGTGACATTCAGGCTGAATCCCCATCTGTCAATATCAGGTAGTCAGTTTGAGAAACAGTTTGAGCTTGGTCAGAGGCGTGGCTCCAACTAAGAGGCAAATCACTGCTATCGACACTAGATGAAGCTCCAGAAAAATATTCAAGTTCAAATCCACACTGAACAGTAACCCTGTCTCAAGATTACATGAATTATGGTTTTGGATTATGGTATGCCTGTGTCCAAAATGAATCAAAGAATCATAGAATTGTAGAGTTGGAAGGGACCTTAAGGGTCATTTAGTCCAACCCTCTGCAATGCTGGAATTTCAACCAAAGCATCCATGACAGATGGCCATCCAATCTCTGCTTAGGAAACCTCCAACGAAAGAGAGCCCATCGCCTCCCGAGGGAGACCGTTCTACTGTTGAACAGCTCTTACTGTCAGAAAGTTATTCCTGAAGTTTAGTCAGAATCCCCTTTCTTGTAACTTGAAGCCATTGGTTCAGGTCCTGCTCACTGGAGCAGAAGAAAACAAGCTTGCTCTATCTTCCATGTGACAGCCCTTGAGATATTTGAAGGTGGTTATCATATCTCTTCTCAGTCTCCAGGGTTAAGCATACCCAACTCCATCGACTATTCATCATAAGTCTTGATCATCTTGAATGGGTCTCTTTGCTGCCCATCAGGCAAGGGCTTGTTCTACCTGCCTTGCCCCATCCTCCATCCCTCATGGCCCTAGAAGCCTTCAGAACAGAGTTGTTGCCAAATACACGTTGTATGTGTGCCTTTTGAAAAACTGAGTAGAAGATTATGAGTCACGCAGGTGGGGAGAGTATGTGTGAATTCAACAATGCTTTGCTTTGCTTTGGATTCTTAGTTTGTTAGTATTGTTATTATCATTTTGTGGATTATGAGCGCCTGTAATGCTTTGTGAATTTTATATAATGACTTTTCTTGTGGTTGTGTTTAGCCTATTTTTAAAGTTGTTTTGTTAATAGTGTTTTATAGAAGGTGGTTGCTTTACCGATGATTTGATAGTTATTTTACATGATTTTATATGATTTGTGTTTTAATTGTGATGTTCTACCTTGTTATTATTTATTGTATGTAAGCTGCTTTGTGGTTCGTATGAGTGAAAAGTGGCAAAATAATGATAATGAAGAAATGAAATGAAATAATCTTTAGAAGGAAAGCTGAGGTAAGCATTCAAACAAGTAATGGGTAAAATCCAGTTGATGACCCATGTTCATTCTTTATTTGAGCCAAGGGTGCCCAACATGACAATATCACTCAATCATGGATGAAAAACTAGAAATTTGACCGGAAAAATGATTATCATAGTGCTAACTGAGAGGAATGGCTGCATTATCATGGTAGGTTTTGCCTGCACAAAGTCTCCAGGCTCAATCCTGGGCATTCCCATGTACCTCTGGGAAAGATCCCTGCTTGATATCCTGTTTCCAGTTTTGAGCAAGAAGGACCAGTGGTCTGGCTCCGTATTAGGCAGCTTTCTATGTCCCTACTGATTGACATGGAAAGTATGGGAGATGGTCTTCTTATCAAAGAATTTGCTCCTCAGTCTCCTCTAATCTCTATAAAATATTCAGAGAAGACTTGTAGCCTTCTGTGTATGAGGGCCAGTTTTAATATAGATCTGACCCTTCCTGTCTGTCAAGTGTCAAGTTCTACCATGAGAACAGTGGTGGACAATGGGAAACTGACAGAAGAAAGTGGATCCCACGAGACTGGTGCTCTGCTTAGCTATTTCTCCCATGTTATTTTCTCACGCTGGTTCATACTGCTTGAATTAAATATATTATCATTGGTGACTCATTGCGTGGCTGATTTTAAGCAAGGCTGTGGCCTTTTGTACAGAGCTGCAATTCATGTTGAGTCCTCTTCACCACAGGGGAGGAAGATCCCATGGTAACTGTAATCAGCACTATTTTTCCAGAAAAAGAGGTGCTGGAACTGATCCTTGTTCTCTCAGAATGGCAATAGCACCCACCTGAGAGGGGCTGGTAACTGTGAGTTCTGGCTGAAAAAAAGCCCCGACAGTAATATATCAGATAGCCAAAAACATACAGCCACTAAAATGTGTTGAGGAAAACTCACTTAGAATATGCGTTTTAAAGAGCCAAGTGACTCAGCGGCTTCCCCAGGAAGAATCAAGATGGAACAGAACATACTATTTGCAGGTAACACAAAAGCATACAGTACTTGTCTTGTACTTCACTCCACCAGGTATTTTGCTGGATGGTTCACAAAATTTCATGGTAAACAACAACTAAAAAAGTATGTCTGACTTTTGGGTCTAGAGTTTGCTGAACTCCTAAATAATAAAAAGTCAATTAAACAACAATGCTTCTTTGCATTGTTGGAGTACTTTGAGGATGGTATATTGATATCTATAGACCCATTTCGTTCTGGGTTCAGGCCTTGGTCACCCCGGTGGGTGCTGTGGGGGGGAGGGAAGTGTGTCACTCTTGATTTGATTTGTGCCTCAGTTGCTTTTGTTGCCATCAACCATGGTATCCTGCTGGACTGGCTCTGTGAGCTGGATCTCTTTTTAGATGTTGCCTTCTTTGTGCCACACAGCTGTACACAGTTTGTTTTTTAAATAGGAGGTTTGCTGCGAACCTGGACTAGCTGCAGTCTGATTGCTGAATTTTTAAAATTTCATCTTTCAAATGTGCATCCCATTTTAATTCCTCTCTTTCTATCATTGTGATCAGCAATTTTATTTTCTTGCATTGTATCATATGATTTTGAGTAAAGGGTGTCGAGCACCAAGTGGCCATTTTATATATTTAAATTTTTTAAAAAGAACTTACTGTACTCTTTTATTTCTGATTAATATTTGCTGCTACATTTGAAAGCTGTAATTCAGGATTCTTGTTCTGACAATGCTATTTTATTTATTTAGTTTCATAATGTATATTGTACACTGACTACACACTTACACACTTTCACATACCTGTCAACATTCCTCAAATTTCTTTTTGATAAAGTAATTATTAATACTTTTCACATTACAATAAAAGACAAACTAACTAAATACATAAATAATGATAATAATAATTAGAATAAAAGAACAGAGAAAAGATAGAAGAGCTAGATAAGTACAGAATTCCCTCTCGCAGTTAAATCTGAAATTTTGTCCCATACAGAAAACGGTGTGTCCTGGCCGTTCACATCTGGGAGCACCCCTCTCTTCTCTCAGCCTCTCACCCTGAGAGATTTCCACCTCCAATAATTTCCCCCAGAAACTTCAAGGGTTTTGCCCATTATAATTTTTTTTCATCTGTTCTCTCTGTTCCTGGCATAAATCTTGTAACACTGCCAGGCCCAACATGGTTAATTATATTTAGGCTCTGCTAGTAATGGCTGTTCTGTCTTCGCATTCTTGACATTCTTGGCATTCCTTTCTGCCTGCCCCTGACACTGCAGCCGCCATTCATTTTCTCACAAAATCTTATTTATTTAATTATTAAAGATTTTCTTGGGTTACAAAAGTATGTGCTTTGTCTCTATTTTCAGGTCGCGAACTCATTTCTACAGATCAGTTGCATTCAATGTGAGCCATTAATGTTGTATACAGTATAAGGTTGGGGGAGAAGAGGGTTTTTTGGTAAATCCACATTCTTTTACTTAGTGTATCTGTGAGGTTTTTGTGTCACCATCACTTGGGTAGGTTCTCTTTCCATTCATTTATTATTTTTCCTTGGCAGTGAGAACAGTTGGGGTGGCCCAGGGCATGGCTGCTTACCTTTAGTTGACTGCATTGAGATCCCTTAAAAAACAAACATCCTCAAAAAATAGCAAAATAGAACAAGACATCCTGGCCCTCTCATCATGCTACAAACAGGAACTAAGAAACTCCTTAAACTCATAGAACAAAAAAGAAGGGAAACTGACTCACTCAAAATCAATAAAACAACAATCAACATCCTATACCCAAAATAACACTTCTATGAATATGGAAGGAGAAACTTCAAACTACTGGCCAACAGGTGCAGGAAAAAAAATCACTCAAAACAAGAATACACTGCATAACCAAAAAAACATGGTAACATAACATTCTCCTCCAAAGAAATAACCTCAGAATTTGCTGGATTTTACTCTATACACCTCCCACAACCCATCTGAGCAGGAAATCAGAAACTTCCTAGCAGGGCTGACCATGCCAACCTTAACCACAGAGGAACAAGAATTCATGGATAGTCCTATCACCCTGGAGGAAATAGAGATGGTTCTAAAAACCTGAAACCACACGAAGCCCCAGGCCCGGATGGCTTCACAGCAGAATTTCATGAGACATCAGCCTTTGGGGGAGTGGATATTTTGCCCATTGAGGAGAACACAATGAGACATGCTAAGCATGGATGCTTGTTATCTTAATTAACATTTACCTAGAAGAAAGCTTGCACCCTGGGGCAGTCTATCAAGATACGTTTAAACAAGCTGGAGTGACTATAAACACTTCCGGAAATCACATCTGCCATCTGGTATGTTCCTTGCAGGGAAAGTTTTAGATTTACTATGACATCCAAGAGTGTGACGTTAACCAATGGCCTTTTATCTGTAATCGTCTTGAGATCTGAAGAATCTTGCTTGAAGAGTGACAGTCCTGGAAAAAGTGCTTTAGAAAAGTTCTTAGCCCACTTCAAAGAGGAGGATGGGTTTGCAGTTTAGTGATAAATTTGGGACCTACTGTTCATGGAAGACAATCTTACTTGGCTGTGAGTGATCGCTGAAGAAGAAGACATATTTACAAAAGAGGAAATCACAGATCACTTTAAGGCACTTTAGTGATCTAGTCATGTTCATTCAAATATTGTGGACAGTTTGGATCAGTATCTACTGCCTTATATACTTCAGCTATAATTATGAAAAATAGTGAGTTTTGGAAAGTGTATAATTTGAAGTCACCAAGACTGATGTTTCATAATAAGGAGTCTCTGAAAAACTAGGTCCTTTTAAGGTGTCACATATATTCAAAACCTTGAGTTCTTGAAACCATGGGCCTAAGAATATTTGAAGTTAGAACAGACAGCTGCCAATGATAGCCCATAAGGTTATGCCCCCCCAAATAAAATATTGTTTTATGTACACCAATTTTTTAAAAAAATATTAAGTGATATATATATATATATATATATATATATATATATATATATATATATATATATATATATATAAATCTTTCAGGATCCTGGAAGGATAATATATTAGCAAAATTCTTTCTGAACTCTATTACTGCCTATAAATTCCATCATTAATACTTCTGTTAATATGTCTAATTCCTGAAGAGGAAAGAACAATGTCCAATAAGCCCCAATAAAAAAAAGAAATTGTAAAATGTCCATTTACCTTCAGACATCAAAACTGCCAAGAAAAAAAGTGTAATTTCATATCTAAATACATCAATGAAACATCCCAACAATGGCACTCTGAAAGAGAAAAATGTTTTTATGAGAACAGAAACATTCATCAATCATGTTTTGATGTATTTAGTTGCTTATTTCCTGTATAAACAAGCAACTAAATACATGTTTAGCAGGGAACCAATATGATCTTCCCATTTAGATGCCCAGTAATAATTCACATAATTCTCTACTTGGATTTCAGATCTATGAATTTGTTTATTTTTCAGACAGAAGATACAAGTAAATTTGCCAGTGATATTCTCAATAGGAATTGCAAATGATTAAAAACTAGATAAATCTAGTTTGTTCAGACAAAGACTGGGGAAAAGAAGCAAGAAGGTATTACAAGCAACACACTAGCATTCTTCTTTCCCAGATGTGCTCTTTGATCACTGTTCAGAGCCGGATGCAGGCAAAACCAGCTCATGTTCTTACTAGTGAGCCTGGACTTGTCAGAAAGGTGTGTTTAAGTCAAAAGGTGAGTCCAGAGTGAGTTACAACTCCAGTTAACCATTTTTGCACTCCAGTATTTCCATCATGGGACGCGGGTGGCGCTGTGGGTTAAAGCCTCAGCGCCTAGGACTTGCCGATCGAAAGGTCGGCAGTTCGAATCCCCGCGGCGGGGTGAGCTCCCGTCGTTCGGTCCCAGCTCCTGCCAACCTAGCAGCTCGAAAGCACCCCCGGGTGCAAGTAGATAAATAGGGACCGCTTTATAGCGGGAAGGTAAACGGCGTTCCGTGTGCTGCGCTGGCTCGCCAGATGCAGCTTGTCACGCTGGCCACGTGACCCGGAAGTGTCTGCGGACAGCGCTGGCTCCCGGCCTATAGAGTGAGATGAGCGCACAACCCTAGAGTCTGGCAAGACTGGCCCGTACGGGCAGGGGTACCTTTACCTTTACCTATTTCCATCATATCCATTTCATTGATCTGTTGTGAACATTCTTTGCTGGATCTCAGCTGCAATAATTCACATTATTCACTGCAATATACTTTTATCCATGCAATTGCTCACCAGAACCTTATTATCTCAATGCATATGAAAGTCCTTTTGAGTTCAGTGGGGATTATTCCCAGGTTAATGAAGTTGTGACTGCAGTTTTAGCATGTGTACACACTACACCCTTGTGCAAATTAATTGAAACAAAGCATGTTTTCTATGCCATATCAATCACCATATCAGTCTTTCAAGCACCCACAAAAGAAGATATTTTGGGGATGCTTCAGTTATTAAGGTGTTGGAAGCCTGCATCCAATAGAAGGAATGATGCACTTGCCACAATATATTGAGGTTTGTTTCAATTAATTTGCACAAGGGTGTATACACTTAAATCACATTATTTCCCTCTAAAAATTCTGAACACCCAGCAACACTTCACTAACTACAGGGACCCTCAAATTTGTTTGCAGGAAATAATGTGCTTTAAAGATATAGTGTGTGTACACAGCCTTAGTCCTGAAGATGCCACAAGAACCTTTTGTAAATTTTGCTGCCCAATGACTAAGTCAGGTTAATCCTCTGGAATTTGTCACCTTCATCGGATACGGGGATCCGAAATAGCAGTCACAGAGCAAATTGGAGGGAACAATTTTAGCTTGCAGAGACTGCATGACGGGGACAGCATTTAGCAGCCAGGGGAAAAGACAAATGTCAGCTCACTTAACTTTCACAAATGGGCAAAATTAGCTCCCCACTGCTGTTGAGTTTTATTTCAGAGCTGTCATATGAAAACATTACATTACATAAGGTTTTTCTCCAGCATTCAAATTGTGACCATTATTACTGTATTTCCAGATGAAATTCAATCCCATATTTTCCTCAAATTCCCTACCTGCATATGTAGAGAAAAATCGTTGTTAGCAAATGTATTTAGGTAATGTTATCTTTTATTATCTGTTTTTGTGCAAAAGTAGATGAATAGGGGTATAGAGTGCTTCAGCAGTTGAATCAGTACAAGTTTTTTTTAGAAAAAAGAATCCCACACACATTGTTTGTATAGAAAAGTCGTATGAAATAGTCTCAAGATCTTAATTACTGTTGACATATCTCAACTTTGTAAAGAAAATTTAGTGTCCAGGCAGCCATGTTATAAAGGTGACTCATGAATACATCTGCATGGAAGTTACACCAGAAAGTGTTTTCCTTGTGTATTTCCTGGGGTAAGATTCAGGTAAGATTCTCTCTTTAAAAAATTCATTCGCACAAATAATATTCTTACAAATATTAGAATTTTACACAAGATTCTTTCGAATCCTAGGACTTCCCTCTTCCCCTCCGTTGATTCTTTAAGTAACCTTTTCAACTGCATATTATACGTCCATCCAGTTTACAGTCCTCCATTATATCCAAAGTCTTTGCATCATTGCAAGTTATTTAAAGGCTGCCAACGAGTCCAGGTGTTTCCAGTGGTCTTTTAAATGCAATCTATATTTGTCCCATTCTCTGTTGAAGTTTTGATCCTCCTGATTTCTGATTTTCCCAGTCAATCTTGCCATCTCTGCATAGTCCAATAATTTCATGCGCCAGTCCACCCTCGTAGGTCTCTTGTCATCTTTCCAGCTCTGGGCAAGTAGCATCCTTGCAGCTGTTGTAGCAGACATAAAGTCTTTTCAGTTCCTTCGGTATCTCTACACCTACAATTCCTAACAAAAAGGCTTCTGGTTTTTTAACAAAGGTTATTTTAAACATTTTTTTCCAATTCATTATATATCATTTCCCAGAATTCCTTTATCACTTTACCATTCCACCAGATGTTCCACCACCACACTTTACCGTTCCACCTTCTCCTTACATTTCCAACAAACATTTGAACTTGTCCTGTCCATTTTCGCTAATTTCCTGGAGGTTAAATACCAGCGGTACATCATTTTCATATACAGTAATTTTCTTTCAATGTATAACACGCTGTAAATTTCAAATCCTCTCTCCATAGTTTTTCCCATGTAGCAAACTGTATTTTATACCCAAAGTCTCTTGCCCATTGAAGATTCAGGTAAGGTTCTCATGTTTCTCAGTTTACTCCAACAGATAAGAAGGCATCTCGGGGGACTCCCTCAGAGCTTTTGAAAGGCTCTGTGCCTGTGGCTGTTTCCTCACCCCACTCCAAGAAATGAAACCAGAGATCAACGAACGGGGCATTATTTCCCCAGAACACTCCAATCATAGTAAACATGTTTGCTTGTTAACATGGATATATACCTTTCCTATGCAAGTCAATGGTAGGATCCCCCCCCCAATCCATGGCAAGGCAAGAGCCCACCCGCCACCAAACCTTGGGGTAACAGAGTTTATGCTGAAGAGGGAGTAACACCCTGCTCAGTCTTTCCTGAGGATTTCCCCCCACCATCCTCACCCCCTATGCAAGTCAGTGGAGAGATCTTTCTCTCTCAGGGAGAAGAGGCTGTATCCCTAGTAATTGAAACCCAACCCACACCCACCCTAAGATTCATATGAGTGGTCGGTTTGCTTGCCTCATCAGGGGTGGCCATGCACATCCACACCCTCCCCAATGTATCTGTGTTATTATTCCACACCTCCGGTGCTGCAGATGAGATTGGTGTAAATCACATGCCTGTCTGGGAAGAGTGTTGGAACAGAAGACAGTCTTATCTCTTCCGCTGTATGCACTATTGTACTGTACTTTTGCTTTTACTTCTTCCTGTTCTTCTCTCGGAGCTGGAGAGAGAGGACGCCATGAGTCCTTTTTCTGTACATAGTGTGTAAATAAATACATAGATTAGCTCTACGATGTCTCACGCTTCTTGCTGTGTTATGCTGGAAAATTAGTGTGCATATATCATTTGATATATGTCGCTGAAGCGCACTGGAGAAGAAGGGAAATGCCTTTTCCAGAACTGAGCATATCGGAGAATGCTCAGAGTTCGGGGCTGCAGGGACACCCCCAGGGCGTTTCCCAACAATCTGCTCATAAACTGGCATGCTTAATCCACTCTGTAAGGATTCTACAGTCTATAGAGGTATGCCTGCAAATTTCATTCAGTTCTGTGAAAAGGGGAGAAATTAATAGTAGGTTGAATGCGGATGGGGAGCAGACCCTCATCTTTGATAGATTTAATTTAATTCCAAATAACAGATCTAATTGGAAAGACACATTTTGGATCCAAAACAGACTGTGTTGCTTTCCCAAAACTATAGATGCAGGTTGAATCTTCCACAATCATAGTGGAATTGTTCATTATAAAGGCTATGTGTATACTTTTAAAAAACTAATGATGTTATTGATCAAACTGAATAGATTCACAAAGGCAGCAATTATTGCACTATGGATTTTTAAATGATTGTATTTAAAATGTTGTCTTAATCAGGTCCAGTTTTATTAAGAATGTATAGTTAATGTCTGTTACAGTGCTTGGTAACAAACTTTTATCATAGCATATGGACTAAGGTTGCAAAGGCCTTAGGCTATACACAATTAAGCAACTACAGCAGGGCAATTCAGTCAGTGCTTCATGAGGCTCTTAACCTCGGGGTTATGGGTTCAAGCCCCAAATTGAGTAAAAGATTCCTGCATTGCAGGGGGTAGACTAGATGACCCTGGTGGTCCCTTCCAATTCTTACAATTCTATGATTGCTGTACCAATGGATGCAGGTCCCTGATCAGGGTCACCTGATACCGCATCCAACTCACTCAAGTGAATGGAGAAGGAATGTTCAAAATAAACAATATGGTTTACAAAACATCCCCAGAAAATGGAATGAGTAACTAAAGAGTTAAATATTTCATTTCATTTCTCCACTAAGCTTTTTTAAAAAAATAAAAAAGCCAATGCAATTCTGGGCTGCATCAATAGGAGTATAGCATCTAGATCAAGGGAAGTAATAGTGCCACTGTATTCTGCTCTGGTCAGACCTCACCTGGAGTACTGTGTCCAGTTCTGGGCACCACAGTTCAAGAAGGACACTGACAAACTGGAACGTGTCCAGAGGAGGGCAACCAAAATGGTCAAAGGCCTGGAAACAATGCCTTATGAGGAACGGCTAAGGGAGCTGGGCATGTTTAGCCTGGAGAAGAGGAGGTTAAGGGGTGATATGATAGCCATGTTCAAATATATAAAAGGATGTCACATAGAGGAGGGAGAAAGGTTGTTTTCTGCTGCTCCAGAGAAGCGGACACGGAGCAATGGATCCAAACTACAAGAAAGAAGATTCCACCTAAACATTAGGAAGAACTTCCTGACAGTAAGAGCTGTTCGACAGTGGAATTTGCTGCCAAGGAGTGTGGTGGAGTCTCCTTCTTTGGAGGTCTTTAAGCAGAGGCTTGACAACCATATGTCAGGAGTGCTCTGATGGTGTTTCCTGCTTGGCAGGGGGTTGGACTCGATGGCCCTTGTGGTCTCTTCCAACTCTATGATTCTATGATTCTATTCTATGAATCTCTTAACAACCTTCTTCTCTCACAGTATAAGAAGAAAAATCTTCCCATGACATCCTGCAGTGTTACTATTTTATTTACTTTTGGCTAAATACTTTGCAAACAGATGTTATTCTGAGAATCTGGTCCATGGGAGCCAAAGTTGCTTTCTTCTTCTTCATGCTTCCTCATCCTTTCCTTCTCAGATTCTTCCAAACGTAAGATGATATAAATGAAATAAATGGAAGGCAGGAAGCTCTGTCGCTGAATATATTTCTGCATGCAGAGATCTGCAGAACTTTGAACTGTTGACATTTTACCATTTGTTGCTGGCAGATGGTTGCTATCAATGGCCCATGCACAAAAACATTATTTTCTCCGCATGAAGGCCACCCCATTGGCTGAAACTGGGTTCCACAAGGATCCACTGGAAGAGGCAAGCTAGAACTGCTCACCCAATTTAATCAACTTGAACACTACTTTAGGCTCTGTCGAGACGCAACATTTTTTGTCTGCACTTCTTTGAAATGAATTTGTGACTCAGCAGTGAAACAATGCCATAGCCATACGTGCATAATGATACCCGCCTGTTTTCTGATTTAAACTTTTGATCCATTTCACCATTATGTTTCAAGCGGTTCCACGATGGGCATTTATTGACTGTATGAAATTACTTACAGATATTATTGCCAGCCAGGGAGACCTCGGAGGTGACACCAGATCGTAGCAGCTCTTCAACACTAAGTGGTATCACACAGTTTTACAACAATGGCACAAAACATCAGGAGGAAATAACTTTGCACCCAAACTAATCCCCATAAGTACATGCCCATTTCTCCATATCGCCAGCTGACCCCCAGCACAAGTGTACCCTAAATGTGAAGAACATTAACAGCACTTTCCAAATACAATTTTCATTTTGCTAAGCTGTATGCCTAATGAAAATTTCCAAGCAAAGTTTACTTTTCACTCTAATTCTTTTGTATTGCTTGCCTGTTAGCTTTGCTTATATAGAGTTTGATTTATAAATGTCCCAGGCTTATGGAAAACAGCGGACTAAGGAATGACTGGCACTCCTCCAAGCTTAGAAAACTATTATGCTCATTGAGTCACTTGGGTCTTGTTTCATCCACTTGCATTTCAAACTATTTATTAAATATGGCTGGTTTCTAGAAGCCAAAGTGTGTTCATAAGGTGTCCGGATAAGAATGATGGGAATGACAATAATATTGTGGTTGTAACATTAGTGGATTAACCAATTTGGAATGAGAGGCTTTACTATTATTACTTGAGGGAAGTAACCTTAATGTTACTCATGCCTTTGGAAAATACATCTTCAATAAACCTCTCCGCCCCAGTGCAAAGTGTTCCCAAGGAGACCTTTGTGCCTCAGCCATAGTACAGTCAAGCTTGACCAGAGTCCTCTGAGGGAATTCTGGAACTCCAGAAACTGAGGCTGAAACTCTATCCTGGATTTGGGAGAGAGTAAATGTCATTGGCATTTATTTATTCTAATGTGTGGGGACAAAACCTGCAGCGCAGCTCCAAGACTCACAAACTAACATTTGCATACATGTATCCAAAATTAATGTCTGATCTAAAACACTACAAGTTCCGAAACTATTTATTTCCTTAATTTTAGGGCATAGAAATACTGGTTTGCAGCAGATACTGTTCAGCTGACACAGAGTTATCTTAAGAATGCTAGACTCAGCCAGCCATTAAACACCTGATACATAATAAACAAAGAAGAAATGCCTCTTAAACTGTAGGGATTGCATTTAGTCACTACAGTGCTAATCACTATGTATCTGAGATAAAGCAATATCCTGAGCTCTGGCTGCTTAATCTACCCACAATCCCCGCCCCTAAATCTACTTATTTGACAAGCTTGGGTTGATAATTAAGGTTTGGAATTTTTGTAAATAATTATGCCAATAATGCTGTGCTATAGTTGGCAAAGATGTGTCTGGACAGGACCACTTCAGGACCACAAGTAAGGGTTCACATGATTAAATGCTCCTCCATACCCTTAAAATAGATTAATATCCATGTAGAAAACTAGCATGCAAAGTATAAGAATTCTAGTCCAGCCCTCTTGCTGACATTCTAGTTTTCTATGTGCAAGGAATACATTATGTAGTATATATAAAGTGTGTGCGTGTGTGTGCGTGTGTGCGTGTGGGGAGAGAGAGAGAGAGAGGCCTCTGTCCTTCTTTCCTTCCCTCCCTTCCTCTGATGCGCCTCATGTCTTTGTCTCCCAAAGGCTTGTGCAGTGGCAGTGGCCCTGGCTACAAGCTCCACAGGCAAACGGTGCCCGTGGGGTGCCGGTTCCTGAGGTGGCCTCCGAGTAGGCAAACAAGTGGGTGAGGGAGCCCAGCCAGCCCGTCCGCCAGCCCGTCCGCCAGCCCTTGCTGTTGAGAACAGGTGGATAAGTGGGAGGCCAGGCAGGAATGCAGTGTGCAAGGCCTGCCTGGGAGCTGAGGGTCCGGGTCCGTAGAGGAGCCTCGCTGCCATGCAGGCCTGGCGGCATCTGCTGTTGCTACTGCTGCCTCCCAGAGTGAGTAAGGGGCCCTGGGAGCCCTGCATCATTTTCCAAGACTTGAAAAAAATGCAAAAATGACACAGAGTATGTGGGGTCCGTGAGCAGGTATGCACTCTGGCCCCTGTGAGCCCAGTGCTGCTGTTGAGGCCTCAGAGATGCCTTCTGAGGCCTTGCAAGACCTCAGAGGTTGCGCCGGGGCCCCTGTGGTGTGGGTGCTGAGCCCACCAACAATTTTTTGTGGGGGCTCAGGCACCCAGCCCCCTTTATAGTTGGCACCCCTGGCCTGGGGTGACAGCCCCCTCAGCCCCCTCCCACATGCTATGCCACTGGCATGCTTGACTTGGTAGGATGTTGTGCTGCTACTGAATTAAAGAGCAGCTTGGCATACAGAAATTAACTTTTTTTCTAGCCCAGATAAAAAGTGATAAAAAGGCTTCCTCTGCTTAATTTGTGTCTCCTGTCAGTAACAGTAGTATGGCCAGCTAAAAAAAATTAAAATAAATAAATTGGTCACTGTGTGAATGGATTACACCTGAAATGGATGCAGATGGGATGGGATGCAGTTCTTTTCTGAATGATGATATTTCTGAAGGAGACAATAAAAAGCTGAAAAGGAAATGCTGGACTTTGGCTATCAGGTCAGGAAATCCTCCCGCTTTCTGGTTTGTCAGCATGAGAAAATGTTGCCATTCTATTTGCCCCTTCTTGCCCCGCACCTGCCTTCTCTCTGAGCAGCAGGGAGGAGCAGCTGATACAACAAACGCTCTGCCAATTCCACACACCTTTTGTGCAAGTGAAGAATTTCCTTACATCTGGGGAACAGCCTAGTTTTGAACTTCATTTGGCCTCCATCCACTTTTTCTCACCTGGGCAGCATTGCGCCATGGATGGTATGACACAAAGTATCCAGAGGCAGAACATTTATACTGTGAAGAAAGGTCAGATTCGTTAAATGTTGTCATCCTGGCAGGAGATCTGTTTTCATTCTCATAGGTTTAACAGCTCATTTGCTGATTATGCCATTAAAGTATCCATGTATTTTCTGTCTCCACAGGGTCATTACTCTTGCAAAAGCATCATAAATTCAATTCACTGGAAGGTCACCAACACAATTAAATCCCTATTTAAGTCTATATGCAAGTGTCCACTGGCTGAGAGAGGCGTGGGTCTGTCTGTTCGTCTGCTTAGGTTCAAATTTTTCATCACATGGCAATTTCATCATTGGCTACTTTACTTTTCTGGCATTTCCATATACTATACACGACGTACAGCTTATATGGCACAAATCTGTGGCTCTCACATTCCCTTGCTTGTACATCCCTGATGCCTTGCTTCTCCATCGCTGCTGACACTTCTTGTTTACATTTAGCACCAATTGCAATCACTTTAAATTCAGAAGTTGGGACTAACAGTTGTATTAGTAAGAAGCTAGTCAAATTTGCATATCTGTGTCAGTGAGGCACGGGAGAAGCAGAGCAGTGTTGGAGGGGATGCTGGGGGCAAGATCAGCCCTGGAGGAATCCTCTGCACTTAAGTGCTAGCAGCTGTTTGCATCCAGCCAGAGAGGCTTTGTAAACAGGATGTGCCTTGTTCTGCATCCAGAGAACACAATTGGGGAGCTGACCTGGGACAGAGAGGCTACATTTAGGTCTGTGTACAAAAGGAAAATGTTCCTAGATTGAAAAAAAATGTCCTAGGTCACCCTCTTTATATTAGTAGATGCAACAATGAGTATAAATCACCAACACTGGTGGAGAATTAGGAGTTTTCTCACTGACTCTCAGTATAAAAAGATAAAGAGAAAACAGCTCATAAAGACTTGAACTTTCAGCCCAATTAGGACAAACTAGAGTAGATATGTGAACAGCACCAGATTGATTTGTTTGAATGGATAGAAATGGAGTGCAAGAGCAAGAGCAGCACAGATAGCTCCACTCTTTCCCTTGCCATTCTTTTTGTTCAAAATCATCCTTCCAAAAAATCAAAAAATGACTCCACCACCAAGCAGAGGGGACACAGAAATGTCCCCTAGGACCTCCCTGCTCTGGGGCTACAAATATCAGCTGCCTGACAACTCCCAACAGGCATGTGTGGGAAATGTGAACTGTATATGTTATGGTTCTTTTTGCCATCCTTTTCTTCTTTCCTACCAGTCTTTGCCCCCCTCAATATTTGTTGGAAAGGGCCAGGGACCCCTCAATTTAGACATCACACACAGCACGTGGTGTGCAGCACAGCTTCAGGGGCTGGCTCCTCCACAACACTTGGGCTTCTCCAGACGATGCCACCTCATTAATTTGGTGTTGTTTTCTTCTCCCTTTCTTTTTTCCTTGGCAGATACCTTCAGTCCCTTTGCTTGTCTGTCTGATGCCTCCTCTTACTTCTCAGCTCTAACCCTCCCTCTTTACTCTTTCCCCATCACTGCTCCAAAGTGATATAGTCCATCTTCAGGTCCCAGTTTCTCATTGGAATGTGCACGGAAGCAGATGACTTTCTCGGTGCAATTTTGTTTCCCATCTCCCTCTATTTTGTGAAGCAATTCACCTTATTGTCATCCTCTTTTTCTGAATATCCCAACTGGACTTTTCCATCTGAGATGATGAAGCTGTTCTGGATGAGAAGATTGCAGTGGAGGCAAGTCCATCAGGGGGAAATGGGACACTGCCCAAACTAACTCTGCCCTTGACCATTCTTATTTGCAACCAGTCTATTGGCTTCCTCATCCTTAATTGTAGTGTTGCCCTGTAGAACTCAGCAAGGTGTAAGATGGGGCAACATTAGAATTAGTTGGCTCTGTTTGTCACTGGCAGATAAATGGTCTCCTTGCCTTCTGCCCTACCAACCTAAATGGGCACCAGCCACCACTGGAAGGATTACTATTTGTGCATATTCCACATACCTGTGACTACCCATGACTTAAGTGGGTTACCAAATGGCTATAGCAGACCCAACTCCAAAGTAATGCAGGTTTATATTCTCACGTGGTCAGTCCAAGTGGTCCAGAAAACAACAGAAAAATGTAAGGTCTCTCTAAACATTTTGTCAATCAATAGATTTTGTTGTATTATACTGAGGTTCATAGCGCAAAGGAGAAATATGACTCCTAGCTGCTAAATGTAGTCAAGAAACAGGAGTTGGGAGAACAATAACAAATCCCAGGAACAAGTTCAAACTGAAGAAACTTGCCTGCTGAAATAGGAAATTGGGGGAAGCAAAATGGTGTAAATTGGCTTAGTGCTTTATTTTCTGCATCTGAGAATTCCATAATAAGAAAATTATTGCTCTCAAGTGTTGCTTTTCAGTGTTAATAATAATCGGGGAGAATGAAGTGTATGTTTTATCGCAGGAAAAAGAAAATTCCAGACAGCTAGACAACTGTGTACCAAGGCTCCTATCTCTGGTCTTGACTTGAGCAGACAAAAGATCTTTTAAGTCTGCACTGCTGTTCTTTCTTCAAAAGACATCTTATCTGGCTGGCTATCTACAATAATGCAAGAAAAGAACAGAAAAAGGAAAACCTGAAAGCTTCTCCAGAGAAATAGCTGAAAGTCAGAGCGTGACCTCAGCAGTTGTTAGCTCTAGTTATTTGACCTCACTGTAACTGAAATTAAGTGGTTTTTGGTTTTTTTTAAAGAGATCATTTCTCATGTAGCTATAACTTTCATGCTGTTCCTTATTTGGTATTGTTTCAGTCAAACACGACAAAGAAGATTAGAAGTTTATCTTTGGGTAAGTCAGAGGTGTGCCACATTTAACTGCCATTTGTTATAATTTACAAATCCCCAGCCCTGACAATAGACAGACATTCTGGAGCCCTTGACTTTCTGCACCACAGGTCTATAATGTCTTTCAGATCCATTAATAAATTGCTGCCTTCATAACCGTTTAGATCTGTGATTTTTCTGATTTGTTTGTTGGATTTTGATTTTATTTGGTTTAAATTATGAGTAACAGATAGTTCAGAAAGTAATCAGAGGCGAGACCAGTTAAGCAGCCTTCCTAACAGGGGGCCCTCCAGACATGCTGTGGGGGCTGGTGGGAGTTGTCGTTCAAACCATCTGGAGTGCAAAATGGCAAGAAAGGCCAAATTTCAGCAGTGCTTCTCAAAAAGTGTGCCAGGTTCCTTCAAAACTCCACGAGGCAACCAGTAATGATGTTAGGCAAGCTTCTTTGAAAGACAACTTGCCACAACAGCCATCAACTTTGCAGCCCCAGGAGAGTCTTTAGCATATTTTGGGGGTGCACGCTTAGGTGAGACACAGGAAAACTGTGTTTTGTACATGTTTTGAATTGGGCTCTCATTTGGGCTCTGAGCCTTGGTGCTGTAGGAAGTTGTTTAAACCTTTCCTTCAATGCCACTTTCCCACACTTATCCTCTCCCAGAAACAGCTGCTTGCTGTATGAGGGAAAACAAACACGTACCCACATTTTAAAGACCAGCTTTGAGAAGTAGTTTAGATTTGGGGGCGGGATGGTTGGCAGGTGGTGGTGGTGATTAAACTTTCCCTTCTCAGCACCACGGCCCAGATCTGCTCTCCCTCCCTGATACATTTTTGCTTTTAACTTTAAAAAGATAGATGAAGGTGTAATGTCTCTTGCATTACACCTAAGTTACATTACACCTCAGTTCTCAGAGTGAAGCTCAATATACCAGTAAAATACCTCATGTGAACAAAGGGCATCTTGTATCATGCTGAACTGGGATCTATTAGCAGATGTGACATTGGACCCAATCAAACATTCATGTCAAAATGCAGCTACTGTAGCTCTTGATCTTAAGAAATCCTGAGACTGTCTAGTTCCCTACAGAAAATAATTGTTCCCTCCCACCTCCCATGAGTTTATATTTTTTTTTAACATTATTGATTTTGCCGTGTCTATTTGTCACCACTAGATTTTCACCAGGATTTGAGTCTCACCCATGTTGGCTGGATCTTACATTCACTTGCCTGGATTCTATATTAAGTTGTGCTCTGCAAGATGGTGACAACCCTATTGCTATCTGCTGCATTGCTTGAACTTTTGGCCTCACTTTGTGAATCAGCAATTTGAATTAGAGAACTAAAACAAAAACGTCCACAAATGAAGACCAATTCATTCTCTGGAAGCAGGGAGGAAGACGGCAAACGTCTGTTGCAAAGCTTTGTTTGCTCCAGCAGACTAACTTTGTCTTTAGAGGCACATTCAGGGCAAAGAGTGCTTTTGAGTAATTGAACTACATTATCACATGTAATTCCATAATTATGTTTTTTTTCTGCCTCAAAAAAAATACAGTGAAGCAACTCAAGTTGAGAAAATTGGTGGATGAGGTGGGGCTGAGAGTAGGATGTTTAATCCTTCCTTTGCCAGCTATTTGTCAACTCAAAATTCATCCCTTCTTCCAAAATCCTTCCCACTGGAGCAGGTTGAAGGGACTTGGACAAATGGCTGGCAAGATGAGGGTCAAAAAATATCCTCCTTACCTGCCACTCAACCTGAAGCCACCAATAGGAGTTTTGCTTTTCAAAAAGAAGTTGGGAATAACCATCATGTAAGGTATAGTTAGGCCCCATATGTTGTTTTTCCCAAGCAGATTATGACTGCTGCCCCTCAGGAATTTATCTACATGGTATATTTTGTGTTACAACATTACAGTAGTTGTAATGATTTTCTGTCAGTTCTGGATGACTACTCATTTAATTTTCCTCCCACGTGTACTCATGTTTGTTTACAGATAAAATGCTTCAGGTGTTGAATTTTTCCTTGTAGGGGAGTTGCTTCAACTGCCTGGTAAATTTGAGTTGCCCTTTTCTAGCTCTGGAATATTATTTTTGAGGTACAGCACCAGAATTGTGCACAGCACTCCAAGGGTAGCCACACCACAGCAGTTTGTATAACAGCAGTTTTAGTTTCCTTTCCTAATTATCCTTAACGTGGAATTTGCCTTTTTTCCACAGCTGCCACACACTGGTTTGACATTTTCATTCCGCTGTCTACCAGAACCCAGGATCTACCAGTTCCATGGGATCTATATGTGGATCATTTTATTTTTTGGCCCACTTTACACTTGCTTACACTGAACTTTGTTTGCCATTTCAAGTGCAGTTGTAGAGTTGTGGGGTAAGAGCATCTTCTATCCCTAGGTTGCAAATCTGAACCAGGATATGATACGATATCTTTATTGTCATTGTCCCATACAGAATATGATCATCAATAATATTTGGTTAATACAGACTAAGCAATTTGGGCTTTTTTTTTTTAGTGAACTAATACGTGTCTACTAATACATTACTTTCCGTGCACCGCCCCCCGCTGCATCATACCCAAAACTTGCTGATGCACATTAGAAAAAGGGCATGGGGAATTTGATAACTCATGGAAGTCCAAATTGCATTGCTTACATTACTGTTATGCTGACACAACTGATTAGATGAAAAAACTGCAATTTACAAAAAAAAAAGTACTCTACAACCTTAACAAAGCATTGTTTCAGCCAGTATTGCTTGTTTGGAAAGTATTCAGCACTAGTGTTACTCAGAGTAGATCCAGTAGAGTTAATAGATGTGTGATATTAGATTTGTTAATTCCTTTGGGTTTGCTCAGAGGAGAACTTAGTTGAATACACTCTTTATATCTTATCCCATCCCAAGAGATCAGGGCAGTTAGCTGCAGTTTTCAATGATAGATAAATGATAGATAGATAGATAGATAGATAGATGATAGATGATAGATAGATAGATAGATGATAGATAGAGATGATAGATGATAGATAGATGATAGAGATGATAGATAGATAGATAGATAGATGATAGATAGATAGATGATAGATAAATAAATAACCATGTTCCCTAAAGAGTTCATAAGAAGACAAGGCACATAATTTTTAAAAAGGAAATTAATCAGCCAGCGTACCAGATGGAGCTGGTAGACAGTTGCCCTGGACAAAGAATTAACCTGTGACTCCATGGACTGCTGTCCAAAATGACTTCCAGGCTGCACACCTGATCCTTCAGGAGCACAGTCACCCCATTCACGACTAGAGAGTCTCCCACCCCGCCCACCCCCTGTGCTCCAGGAACAATACTTCTGTCTTGTCAGGATTCAACTTCAATCTATTAGCTGCCATCCATCCTGTATCTGTCTCCAGACACTCACACAGGACATTCACCACCTTCACTGGTTCCAGGTAGAGCTGGGTATCATCTGCATGCTGGTGAACACCCAGCCCAAGCCCCCTAATGATCTCTCCCAGCCACTTCAATGTCATGTTGTGTCATGTTACATCACGTTACGTCACAGACGTCATTGGGCACCCATAACCTGGGGCCAAAGTCAGTACCCCTGTCACCCACAGAGGAGAGAGTCTTCCTCACAGAGCAGTAAATTCCAATACAGTCATACCTCAAAAGTCGAACAGAATCCGTTCCAGAAGTCCGTCTGACTTTAGAAACGTTCGACTTCCAAAGTGCGGCTTCTGAATGCCCCGCAGGATGTTCAGCTTCCGAAAGAACGTTCGAAAACCAGAACAATCACACTTCCCGTTTTCAATCATTTGGGAGCTGGAATGTTCGACTCCCAAGGCGTTCGGGAGCCGAGGTACGACTGTATGTCATTATTGGTTAAATATTGGTGCCTTTTCCTCCTGTTCTCCACCCTGTCTTTGAAAGATGTGAAACGCTTCAATTCTCAAGAGCTAGAAGCAGCACCCCACTTCTGCCCTCATGAGCAGTTTTCCTTTAGATGGACACTTCACATTCCACGATAATCTTGAAGTGATGAAGCCACAGCAAGGAAGGTGGGTCTTGATGGTGGCAGTGGCTGAAAGACAGGTTCTCTTGGGGTCAGTCAATATTGACTGACTTGATTGATTTGGGGTCAGTCAATATTGACCCCAGCCTGGCGTCAGTCAATATTGCTGCCTAAATCCATCTGGGGGTGGAGCCAGCTGACAGCCATCTTCAGTGCACATAATTTTTTCCTAACTAGCTTCCAGTTATTTTACAGGTGATCTACTGGCTTGATCAAAACTTTGCTATGCTCTTACAGGCCTCCCCTTAGAGACAGCTACTTCCGTGGCTGTGGCTCCATAAAGAGAGCTATTAATAATGAGCACACCTCACCAGTCACATATCTTCCAACATTCCTCAGATGAAAATAGGGACATTTCCCACCCCCCGCAACTGATCCTCCATTTTTGTCCCCACTCCACCCCCGCAGAGCATTTCCTATCAGAAGAAGGGCGAGTGCCTCAACCAACACACACACCCTCCACTCTCCTGAGAACACCCCTTAATCCAAATTTTATTTTATTATTTGGTAGATTTATAAAAAGAAAAGCACACACCAGTAAATAAATTTTAGAAAGGGGCAAGATTAGATGTGGACGCACAAAGCATTTATCTATTTTTTTAAAATCAAGACTTCTTGTCTTCCACTCCCTCTTTCTTCCCGCTCAAGGTGGCCCTGTCTTCTGCCTTCCCCTCAGAGCTGGCGCATCATATGGGTCTGGGCTGTGGCGGCAGCAACCTCCCTCCTTGCCCGCTCTTCAGCAGTTGCTAAGAGCTGTCCAAGGGAGGAGGCCAGCAGCAGCAGATAGGATATTTGGCTCTTCTTCCAAGCAGACAGAGCGAATTTGTGTATAAAACAAGAGAGGCACAATCTAGCAGGAGTCCCATTGGCTTGAATGGAAGAGTTCAATATATGCTACAATCTCTAAAGTGCTTAAATGTGACTGGGTGGTGCTGTGGCTGCTTATGTTTGTTGACATCCACCATGGCATTTAGTCCAACAGCAGTCAGGATGAGTTATCATCACAAGGGAACAGCCATATTTTTAATGGAAGTGCATCTGGCAGATGCATGTGACAAATGGTCACAGGAATACAGATGGCTGCTTCCTTCCTTCAGCCTGGATGTTGATTCCAGGTTCTTCAAAGGAGATGTGGAAGTCAGGAAGCCGAGTAGGAATTTCACAATACTTTTGGGAAATATCAAAACTTCACATTTCATACCAACATTTGAAATCTGTAAACTTCAATCACTAGGAATGACATTTCTAGGCTACTGGTAGTAGAAGAGGACACTGTTGATGATGTCAGCGCAAGAATCCAGTGTACTGTCTTTGAAATCTTGGAAGAAAGATGGTCAACAGAAGAATTTCACTAAATGCATATGAAGTGGACATGCAATTAAATATTCTTTTTCCATTGTGAGACATTCAGTGCTATTCTCATGCAGTTATAAAAAATGTTGCTTATGGCTCAGAGACTTCCTTTTCACTGCTATTAAATTATCATGTGCAACACACACACACACGTTTGATACTGGCCATTTTCCAGCTCTAGGTATAACGAGGCAGCAAGTAATGTTTTCAACATTCTGGCAGCTTCAGACATTAATTCATGCTGTAGCTGCTTATGTGTTGGAGTCTTAAGTGAACAGTTTTAAGTCCAACAATTCTGAAAACTACTATGCTACATCCAAGCATAATTGCTTTGATATTGATTGATTTGAATTGATAAAATTGGTGAATCAAAGATGCATTGCTTTTCGTGTTTATGAAACTGATGAGAAGGTTCTGTATCTGCTTAATTGTTATTATTTTTAAAGTCTACAATGTGTAATGGAGTTGAGCCTGCTGTTCTCTAATAATTAATCAAGATACTTGATATTTATGGGGGAGATGAGTGTGTTTGTTTCTAAAAGCAGACAATGGAAGCTTCAGCCAACAATCTGCATGCTTCAGATAAGAATCTCTGACTTCCCTTCTATCTTAATAAGAGACTTCCATTTAAGAGTTTCCTTTAATGGTAATCCAATAAAGATTTTCTCACACATGTGAATGTAATTTAAACAGTCATTAGAGTTTCTGATAAACCTAAATCTCCAATAAATGATTAGCAATGCAATTGTAGGCATGCTTCTTTGGAAACTTGGAGTGTAGCTTACTCCCAGGTAAGCGTGCATAGGATCACACAATGGGAGTCATATTCACACCATACATTTAAAGCACATTATTTCCCCCAAAGAACCCTGGGAACACTCTAAATGAATTACATTTTATCAGCTCCATATTATGGATAGTGCAAGACTGACCCATAGATTTCTTCTCTGTATCTTTTGAAGTCTTCCAAGTTAGAGATTAAGCATGGTAATCGACTAAATTTCACTCAGAGTGGACCCACTGAAATTAAGGAGCATGACTC
The DNA here is from genome assembly GCF_027172205.1 of Podarcis raffonei. Lineage (NCBI taxonomy): Eukaryota > Metazoa > Chordata > Lepidosauria > Squamata > Lacertidae > Podarcis > Podarcis raffonei. The sequence continues at coordinate 135,738,492 of NC_070602.1, forward strand.
AGGTAGGCCCATTAATTTCAGTGGCCCCACTCTAAATAAAACTTAGTTCAATACCACTCTCAGCATTTTCACACATTCAAAGTGTGACCCATCCAGCAGAGTAGCAATGTCTGCCAGCACCTGGGGTGGAGCTTTGAGATATGGATAGTGGTTCCACTGCCCTGCATTGAATTACTACCCAGATGCTTAGAAAATTGAGGTCCATCTCATCCGCAAAGCAGACTGGAGCAGTCTGGTGGGGGAATCTAAGGACTGCTGCTACCAGAGAAGTGAAGGGAAGCGCCTGCGGCAGCTTCTGGGTTCCAGCAAGACCTTGTGATATATTGCAGTGCTTTCATGAGATCTCACTGGAGCTCTGAAGCCACAAAAGGCTTTGGCGGGGGTGGCAGTGCACAGCATATCTGCAAGGCAGCACCTACCTGTTTCGCCTTAGGCAGTGATGCACTAATCAAGGTGCAAACAATATCCACTCAGCCCTTGCAGTGGGAGAAATAACTCCTGTTCCCAGTACTAAACATTGTGATCAAAGATGTAATAATCCTGCAACAAGAGCACATGAGACTGCACAACCAAGGAAGAAGCAACTTGGCCTGTATTTAACCAGAGAAATTAATAATACAACCCCCCCCATGTACTCTTGAGCGTTCTTTGTCCAGATCAAGAAGATCAACACAAGATAAGCAGGAGTGAGTAACAATAATTTGTCAATAATTTGTCAATAAACAATAATTTGAGAGCCAGTGTGGTGTAGTGGTTAAGAGTGGTAGACTCGTAATCTGGAGAACCGGGTTCGCGTCTCCGCTCCTCCACATGCAGCTGCTGGGTGACCTTGGGCTAGTCACACTTCTCTGAAGTCTCTCAGCCTCACTCACCTCACAGAGTGTTTGTTGTGGAGGAGGAAGGGAAAGGAGAATGTTAGCCGCTTTGAGACTCCTTAAAGGGAGTGAAAGGCGGGATATCAAATCCAAACTCTTCTTCTTCTTCTTCGTCAGATTTGTAAGATTATGTGCTACAACTCTGCTTCTCGTAGTGAAAACTTAAACCCATTGGCCCAACCGCTTGTTTCAAACTCGTGCATCGCATTTGTGAACATTGTTCACACAGGATAGCAAGTGGAAAGCAAACGGTTTTAAGTCCATTCTAAGTCCATTCTATTGAATGATGAATGTCGCAAATGCTAAAAATTTAAATGACACTTGTGAACATGAATTTAGGCATCAATGGAATTGCAAACCCCAGCCCTAGACAAACAGACAACAATTCAACATGTAGATAAGCTCCCTGATGTAAGTTTCCATTTAATTTATGAACTGTAGACATTACATGGAAATAATCCCCATTGATTCAAGATCACTGATACGTAACAACCCCCAGTGGCTTCTTCTTGGCAAAACAGCTTCTGGAAGAGCAGGTAGCTGTGGAGATGAGGCCAGGAGCCCTTGACCCTTCTCCTGCCAACTGATTTTCTTCTCGAACTCATGCCAGCTGTTCCTCTGCCAATGCAGAAAAACCCTGCACAAAGGGAAAGTATATGGGGGATTAATGATGTTTAGTTGTTATTTTTACTATTTAGATATATTTTCCCCACCCTTTCTTCAAAGAGCTCAAGGCAGCATATATGCTTCCACCATTTCTCCTCACAAGAACCCTGTGGAGTAGGCTAGGCAGAGAGACAAGTGGCTGTCCCAAAGTAATCTTTGTGGCTGATGGAAAACTGACTTGGGCTGACGGAAGTTGTAGTCTAAAACAGGCATAGGCAAACCCAGATGTTTTGGGACTACAATATCCCTCCAGATGTTTTGGGACTACAATATCCAGCATCCGTGACTACTGGTCCTGTTAGCTAGGGATGATGGGAGTTGTAGTCCCAAAACATCTGGAGGGCCAAGTTTACTTATGCCTGGTCTAAAACATCTGGATGGCACCAGGTTGACAAAGGCCAGCATAGAAGCAGCAGCCTGTGGTTGTGGGTGGGTGTGTAACATGAAATTTAACAAGGAATATTTCGATTAAAAGTTTGATCTCAGCACTTACCATTCGGTGCCCATTTAGGCTGCTAAAATCCCATGACAGCTTAATGTTCCTAATTAATTGGAAAGTATTGATAGGGCTGGTACTTTTTCCTCTCATTGCATCTCTCAAAAAAGTCATTGAAAAGAAGTGCCATAATTCTCAGCAGAAATAGAAACAGGAGCTCCATGCTGCCCTCGCATATTTCACTACACAGTTTCTCCTACTTAGCAGGTTACCTTTTAATACATGAATGCGAAGATCTGTAAGATACACTGTTTAAGGAATTTTGTTTTTACCTAGTATGTCCATGATATTACTGTACAGTAACAGACTAGATGGAAAATGTGAGTTTGGACTGGAGAGTATGAGATTTGCTGTCTTTCCAAGTCATGTATCTTCAAGTTAATTCAAAGCAGAAGTACTCTGTATATTCAGGCTCCAAAGCTCTTACCCCATTCTATAATTTTTACAAACATATAGCAGACAGCAAAAAGGGATTAACTAATCTAGCTAGATGAATTGCCAAATGCACCTGAGAAGTTGCATATGGTAAGGCTTATTTTCCTGTTGCCATATCAGACAATATGAAGTTATGTCCTACAATAGATATTGTTCATGCAGGCTTTTCAATGAAAGTGGAGCAACCAAGTAGTCACTGGGGTAACATTCTGAGATTGGGGTTAGACTCAATGGGCTTTTGGTGGCCCCAACCCTGTAATTCTCATCACAGAAAGAGAGTGTTAAGAAGGTCAGATAGGGTAGATAAGCTTCATATTTAAAATCTCTTTTGCCTGCAAAACAAAAGAGCTGGCCAAGTACAAGAAACTTGTTGCCACAGAAACGAAATAGCTGGGGATCCTTTGTGAGGGTCCTTATCCTCCTCTCCCTTGGCTGCAGGTGATGACAACATCAAGGTGTCTGCTTTGGAAAGAGAGCAATCCTGGGATTGGAGTCTGAGAGAATGAAAGTGCTGACTTGCTATGGCATTTAAAAGCTAATGGGAGAGCAGGACCCTTCAATTTTATATCCAACCTATTTATATGTGCATCTATGTGGTTAGGATTGCTGTGTAAACATAATATTGACAAAATACAATAAACCCCATAAAGCTGCACATGCCACATGCTGAACATACCCACATTGGGCATGCCAAGCTACCAAGACATTTCATTTCGTGAACACAGAAATGAGTTATGAGTTAATACGTTTGGCAGAGCTATCCAAACGAGTGCTGCAGTGATTACAACAGAACATGTGCAAACAATTATCAACTTTCAGTGCCAACAAAAGAAAACTTGAACTCCCCATAAGGAATATCTAAGAGTTCAGGACTAATTCAATGCACAAATCACAGAGCAGATATGCGAGGGTTAGAGTTCGAAAGCCTTCTTTCAGGGAAGACTGAGTTAGAAATAGAAATATTTTGACTACCTTGTGAACCTAGCCCAGGTAAAAATGTGTAGAGGTAGGACAGAGGGTTGTGTGCTCAGACCTTGGCCTCTACATGTTCAAGGTGTTATTTGCAAAGCAGGCCATAAGTATACACTAGAATATAGTATACACGTGGCCTTGTTTCCCCCCCTTTTTGAATGGGAAAACTGAACGAGAGGGAGAGATAATGAGGCTACCAGTCTCCCTAGTGAATATAGCATACAGACCAGCTCCTTAGCTCCATTGGACTGAATCACAAAGTCTCTTCACGATAAAGTACGTATTGAAAAAGTGCTACTTCAAATGAAGACTTGAGAAAGAAGGGTTCCTAGCTGTGAACTGGACATGAACTTTCCCTAACTCAGAGGGGCATATTGCTCATCTTGCCAAAACTTGTCTGAATTTCTTCAGTGGTTTGTGAGGCAATTGGAGGAACAGATGTGGCTAAGGGGAAAAAAGACAGTCAATGGTTACGACACATATATATGCTTAAAGGCCCTATTAGGTTTGTGAATCAATGTGCAGAAAGGCTACCTCCACTCTCTGTTTTCCCTGTGTCATCTGCAAGAAACCAATATGTGTGAAGGGGGGTTTCAACAATTGTTCTTCCACTGTAGGCTACAAGAGGACTTTTAATGCACCAACAGCCACACTTAGGGGTATCTTGCTATCTTCCATTCTCATGCTGGGCATGGCATAGCCGCTGGGGCAGAGCTGACCCCTCCCTTCTCGATTGGTTGCCACACACACCTTTCTCCCAATATGGCACTGCTCCTCTCCATGACACTTTGACACTCTGTTTTTGGTGTGTGCTTGTGTGTGTATGTGTTTACAATTTGTGAAGCAGTAAAATTGAATGTGCTTGTGTGTGGTATTGATTTTTAAAAGGCTAAAAGGACCGCAGCTAGGATGATTTCTTAGTAAACACGGTTACAAATTGGGCTGTAAATTTCATCTGAATTTCACATGATGGCGTCTGACCAATTTGTTTGTTTGTTTGTTTGTTTATTTAATTATGAATCACTTACCATGAGGCATCTCTAGGTGATTTACAATATAATAAAAACATACATAAAACAGACTAAAGGTGTCCCATTGGACATCTGATGAGCTAGTCAATGGCGCAGCTGGATCCAGTCATATCTACTCAGTTTCCCTATCCACCTACAAAACTTTTCAGTTTAATTTTCTCTTCTTGGTCACTGTGTTATTCTGCTGTGTGTGATTAAAAAATTACAATAATGTCTGCAGGTTAGCAAATTGCAGTCTTGCAGCTTAACCTACACGAATCTCAGAGATTATTCTGTAAGAAAAAAGATGGACGAACCTTGGGAAAACATGCAAGGATTACAACTGGCTTACAATGTCATTGTAAAATTACATGTAGAAGGCATGGCAAGTGCACGCTTAGGTCACATCCACACAGGACCAGCCCATTTGTGAGGCAAGATTCCTAACTGCCGCAGTGGCAGGGGGCAGTGGATCCCAATGTAGTACTTGCTCCTTATGTAGATCTTGACTCACCCTTCTTCCCTGGCTGGGGTGGGGGTGCCACTTTGTCGTTCACTTCAGGCACCAAAAGGTCTTGGGCTGGTCCTGCATCCACAAGGCTTCCCCTAAGCAGTGGTTTTCAACCCGTGTGCCGTGGCACCCTGGGGTGCCTTGAATGGTAGTCAGGGGTGCTGCAGGCAACACTGGCCTCTGTCGCTCTTCCATTGCCTCCCTCTGATGCCCTCTCCTGTCTCTGCCTCCCAAAGGCTTGCACAGCTGTTTATTGTAGCAGCCCTGGCTATAAACTCAACAGGTGAATGGTGGCTCTGGAAGGCACCTCTCTTTGGAGCAAGGGAGACCAGGGGCAGCAGCAGTTGCCTGGAGGACTCCCAAGGAGAGGGGAGAGGAGAGGGGGCTGAGGGCACACCCCACAAGGGAGAAATTCAAAAAAGGGTGAGAGGCTGCCAGCTCTGCAGGCAAGGGGTGACATAGCAGGACTCCTGAGCCCCACAGGGGTGCTGCAGAAAGAATGTAGTTGGTCAAGGGAGCCATGGACTCAAAAAGGTTGAAAACCTTCCCTAAATAATCCTGGAAACTGTAATTTTTGGGAATTGTATCTCTGTGAGAGGTGACACTTCCCAGAATGCTTTGGGGGAAATCATATGCTTTAAATTTATGGTGCAGATGTGACCCTAGAAAAGGATTCCTGGATCTCCTTTCCAATGGTGAGCCATTAACTCCAAATCTTAGCATTGTTCACAAATTTGTATGCAATCATAAATATTTGGGTGGTGAAGGATGTATAAACTATTTTTTGCCACAGATCTTCTTAGGGTTGGGTTCTGGGGTTTTTTAACAGCATAACCCTATGCATATTTATTCACAGGTAAAGTCCACTATGCTGATCTGAGTTCACACCATAGGAAGCTTATTTAGGACTACAGCCTGATTATATATTATTGTATGTTACCTTTCTATAAAATTATTCTAAGCACCCCTTAAATAGGACAAAGTAGACATATTTTAAGTGCCTTAGAATTATAACATTTAGTCTTGCCCCAGAGAAAGTGGTGCAAGTTAATAAAGTTGATGTGTTTGGCAACTAATGGCTGGATTGCAGCTGGATTCAAGATTACCAGGCAGCAGAACTGACAAAACATCCTGAACCATTTCAACTCCCAAAATGTTCAAGTGCTACAGAAAAAAGTCAAAGACTTTGTATATTAATCATTTTGTTCAAGTGGAACTGCCAGCATTTAATTCAACAGTAGCACCACAATAGCTGGATCTCAAATGTCATCTGTACTGACATCTGCCAGGGTCACTTGTGACACGGGATGAACTGTTTTTCTTCTGCTTCTTTTCTTGAAGCACAGGACTGGATTTTTGGCTGCCACTGAACAAGCAGAACTCTGTTGGACTTCACTTCTGTTAAGTACATGGTAGTAGATAATTTCCTTTAACAGTTCTTAACCTAAGTATTAGCAAGCAATCCAGCTCCTGCTGAAATTGACTGGAGAAGTCCAATTACTTTTAAAGGTTCAGGATTCAGTCCTAGCTGAGTTTTAATTCCGCATAGCTCACTAATCCACAAATAACTTAAGGCAAACTTATTTTAGCTCCATTGAGATCAGTAGGGCTATAGTGCCTTACATACAACTTGAGTATAATTGGGAGATGAAATCAGTTGTTTCAATAACTAAATATTAGTTATTATTGCAACCCACTGTTAAATCAAAGACCAGCTTTTAAAAAGTATTTTGGATGTCACAGAAAAACTTAGATTTCATCAATAAAAACTCCAATATGCTCCAACTGTAACTAATATCTTAAACATTATATGGAAGTTACATTTACTAAGTTACAAAGGAAACTTGCTCTCTAATAATAGGCCTAGTACTCAGTGGTGGAGCTTCATGCTCCAGCACCGGGGGGCGGAGAACAGGTGGGGGTGGGGCGGCGTGAGTCCTGGGGGCATGGCACACTGCCTGCAGGGGCATGGTGCCCAGTGTGGATGGTGGGGGGCAGCCGTGATGGCACCCTACCAGGATCACGCTGCCAGGGGCGGGGCAGTCGCCCCCGCACTCCTCTTCCTCCACCACTGCTAGTACACTGCTGCTGTGAATCATTTACAGGGGAGAATTTGACCAGAGGTTTCACACCACGGTGTAGAAGAAAACAGTAAGTAACTGCAGCCACACTTTTCTGTAGTTGCAGGCAGATAAAAGGAAAATATGTTAAGAGCCACATTTGCATGTGGGGTGAAGTCCCAGGGGGGGTATCCCCAGAGAATTTCATGTACTGTAAAAAAAAATGGGGCTGCCCTGTTAAGCAAACATACCATATTTTTCGCTCTATAAGACGCACCAGACCACAAGACGCACCTAGTTTTTGGAGGCGGAAAACAAGAAAAAAATTATTCTGAATCTCAGAAGCCAGAACAGCAAGAGGGATCGCTGCGCAGTGAAAGCAGCAATCCCTCTTGCTGTTCTGGCTTCTGGGATAGCTGCGCAGCCTGCATTCGCTCCATAAGACGCACACACATTTCCCCTTACTTTTTAGGAGGGAAAAAGTGAGTCTTATAGAGCAAAAAATACGGTATATTTGTGTGTCGAGGCCCTGTGACCACGCAGTTCCCTAGGGTTCAAATAACTTGACAACACACAGAATATTGGTTTTGGGATCAAATAAGGCCACAACTTTATTGGTTACAGATGTGAAGGTTTGGCTATAGGCACTGGGGTAAGCAAATGTGTATATCACTCCAGCCCGTCTGCTGGTGGTGTCACTAAGGGTTAAGCCAGCTGCAAGGGATGCCCTATGACCTGCGTCAAATCGGAGCAGCCCCCAAGTTGGAGGAGTGGTCTGGCCCCAGCCAGGAGCCACTCCTCCCAGATACTTTTAACAGGATACACTTTTACCCGTGGAGGGGCAGGCAGAGGCTAAACCTCCCCTCCAACCAAGACCTATGCTTACCCAGTGCCTTACAAAGTTGTGACGATTGCTATGAGGAAGGCAAAAACCAAATGGCTGGTGCCAATCTGCCAGATGGGGGAAATTCCTGCCTGGCCCCAAAATATGGTGACCAACATCATCCATAGCAAGGTTGTACCATCTGCAACATCCATAATCTGAGGGAGTGTGGGTAGGAGAACCGGCACAGCGAAAAAAGAGGCCAAGATTCTGGCAAGCCCAGAATTTATCCTGGTCCTGGGTGCAGGGCCAAGTGCCACTATCGGGAGTGGTTTCACGCCCAGGGAACGCCCTCCAATTCCTGCCACCATTTGGCGGTGGGGGATGATCTGGCCTGCAGTATGCCAGTTCACAAGGCAGGCCTGGGGCACACCCACAAAGCTGCCCACCCAAGAAGGGATAAACGGATATAGCCTGCAGAGACATTAGCACTCTGCTGGTTGTGAGTGCTAGCAAGTCAGGAGTCTTCTAGGTTTAGTCAAGACATGCAAGAATTTTGACCATCAGAAGGCAAGCTCTAGAGAGGTAATATAATGGGGAAAGCAATAAATCAGGATATGTCCCTGGTTCAGTTCTCATCCCTGCCATGAACAGACTAGTTGGCCTTAAGCAGCAAGTCATTCATTCTGTTTCAACCTGTCAGTCTTAATGTTAGGACAATCATTCTGACTTAACTTGCAGAGTTGTGAGGATTACACCAGGATAACGTACATGAAGCACTTTGAATAAGGAAACTGTGTTATATAAATGCTTATTGCATCCCTCTCAGTACCAATGCTACATAGTTCCAGCAAAACATTTAATCTGCATGCAATGCTAACTGCAAGGAACCCAGAGCTATTTCCCAAAAGGACCAAGCTAAATTGAATTCCACCATAACATCTACCCCAACTTACGGTACTCCATGGCCGAATGTCATTCCACTGTGTGTTTCCACGCCTCAATTAAGCATTATTTGCAGTCACTGATAGTGTACACTGTAATGATGTCAGGACATGAGGTAAGCTATACTGGCTATTACAGACCGGGAGGGGAAAACTTAACATGGACCTGGTGCTGCGGCAACAGCCACCCCCCTTGTCTTCCTTGTAATGTTTAGTTTTGTCTTGAAATCAGAGTGGTAGCATAATGGCATTTGAGAGTTCTAGTACAACAGAGCTCTGGGAACACCAGAAAACCAAACATTTGCTTACATCACTGTGTGGTGGCTGGCGTCCATTGGAACTGGAAGGGCAGAAGGCAGGGAGCCCAACGGTACGTGGAGCCAGAGCCAATGACTTTTATCATCTTTTTTGTTGAGTTCTACAAAACCTAACTTCCATTTGCCCTATGATTTCAAGTGATTTCAAATCACAGGTCTGAGTGGTCCCCACACACTGCCCATCCTGCCACTTTCCCCATGAAAACCTGATGTTTACTTCTGAATATTCAGTATTCAGTTAGCCACTGCCAGGCACCAGAAATGCAAAGATTTCAGCTCCTGGCCTCACAGAGTTTCACTTCCAGCTCACAACAGCGGCTCTTGCAAAACATCTGATAACTCCAGGCAGCACTGCTGGGTCTCAATGTGTCATGGGAAGAAATCCTGTTTTAGTGAGATTTCCACATGACAGGGAGAAGGAGATACCAGATAAATCAGTGATTGCACAATAATTGCACATTGCACAATGATTTCCTGTGCTTGTTCAGTTCAGACATAAGGTTGCCCCTCCACTCTCAGGTTTAAAATTGTCTGCTGCCTGGTATTGAAGATAAGATAATTAGACAACCAACATTATGGGAATCACCACAGGGTTCTAGGCTTTTGAGTAACTAGATCAGTTGATAGATGGCCGTAGCACCGCTATCTGTGTTCCTTTCCTTGTTGGGAGAGACCATTCACTGCTACGTGAAGTGGGGAAATGGTTGCCCATGGGGTGTGATTGAAGAGGCAAAGGTGATGAAGCAGAAGCAAAGCAGATGCCCTTCGTCTACAAAGAGATATTATCTCTGAAGGAAAACCATAAGTGGGAGTTCACCCATACTCATTTGGCCCCAAATACTGCCTGGAATTGATGCAGCCTGAGTAGCTTAATCAATGGAACAAATTGTGCTCCCAGTCACCCACACATGTAATCCCAAGTAAATAAGACTGTCCACTGTGAGTAAGAGAGAAGAATTTATCTTACTGGCTGTGAGTTTTATTGGCAGACAATCCCATTGGGTAAGGCAAGTCAGGAGAATATCTTAAGCATGCTTGGGGTGGTTTCTAGAATAAACAAGGAATCTAAAAGGAAAATGACTTTTTTAAAAGAGTCCCTCTGACTGTCCTGTCTGAAGCCCAAGAATTTGCAACCAGATGAAAAGGAGGGCATTTGACCCCATTAAGGGTCAGGAAATGTAACTAAAAGGTAGTTAAATGTTTGGGTTAAACATTACCATTAAGCAAAGATACAGAAGGTTACTTATTTTTAATCTCCATTGGCTTATTAAAATCCCAGTTGAAAACCAGAGCACACACTACTGACTTTCTAAAACAGGGAGGAGAAAAATCTGATGTCTAGCAGCCCATAGCATTTTCCCACTTAATGCTTTTGGTGTGGTGTAAAGATTAATGGGATCTCCTTGACTTGACAGACCCAAGCCAAGATGGTCAAGCTTGTGAATATCAAAACATTACATTGGTTTTAAATCTAAGGACAATGAGTTAGCATAATGTCAGCAGAAGAATGCAAAAGTCAGGTCACAGATGTGATTTTTAAAAGGCAAAGATTCGTTATTGTGAGTTGAACCCATACCTATGTGAAAAATGCAATTTAAGAATCAGATTATTAATCATCTCTAAAATAGTATTCACTGTGGAAGAGCTTTCCAATTCTAGTTTTGTCCATTGATTTCTCCATTAAATCTTTGCAGGACATTTGACAAAGTTCGCCCAATGAGCAGCACTGCTGGGCAGCCCATCATTTTATCAATTGCATCACATCCCTCTCACATGAGTGTGAGTGAAGAGAACTGCTGCGTGGCATGCACAAGGCAAGCTGAGAACTACGGTTCACCTCTGACTTTAGCCATGAACTCACTTGGTGGCCTTAGGCAACCCACTCTGTCTCAGCCAAGCCTCTCACAACAGGAAGATAACAATAGTGACCTGCCTTGCAAGCTGAATCCCTTTCTCTCCCTCTGACAGACATGTCTAATATGGACTTACCAATATTCATGAATGCTGTTTAAAGACTTCACCTGATATTATAATTTAATTATTTAGCTGTTTCAACATTATACCAGGAAAGAAATTGTGTTGCTGTTAACAATTAGTTTGCAGGAAAAGTTTTCCAAGCTTGGAATCCTAACCCCATTTAGCTGACAGTACGCCTTATTAAATGGAACAGAAATTACTTCTGAAGTGACATTGTTAGGGTTGCAGTGCACACGTGGTATACATGTGCACACTGCAAGGTACACATGTAGAAAAATATCAAGCCATTTCATATCGGAAATTTCTCCAAAATGAATGGTTTTGTATATTAGGAAACATGTGAAAAACCAAGGGAAATTAAGATTAGCATCATGGGTTCTTTAGAAAATATTTCTATATTGCTAATCTCTATGCTTCCTTTTGGGGTAATTCATGGGTTCTGAACCTCCTAGCCATCTGGTATCCAAGTTGAAAGTCTGGCCAGATCAGTCTGCTGTTGACTGTATTTATGAATGGAGCTCCATTGTCTGCTAGCCAATCCTCTGGAACGCCCGTCCCCCCTCCCAATTCAGTTCTGGTAGAAAGTGGCTGCATGAACAGACTGTAACATCACCTCTTCCTTTAGGGCTATGATCCACACATGCAGGTGTAGCGTCTGGTCGCCTTTCCACATGCCTTCCCATAAGACACTTGATGTTCGTATTCAGAGTTTGTAGATGCCACTAACCAAATGTTTTAAATAAATTGTATAAGCAGTATTTCTTTGTGTGGGTAGATGTTCAACTATGCATCTTTTTACAGAAAACTACACAACCAGACTGCAAGGGTTCCATTTCGCAAATGAACGTTTAATCCTAAATATGAATATGTGAGGTATTTCCAGTTCTGGATGGTTTTACATGTCTACTTTTGAAGATATTTTGAAGATTATTTTGAATTAGAGCACAGTTGGCAAAAACAACTGGAAATAATTGTGTTAGAACAAATACAATTTTGGAAAGGATTCTGACAATTATTTTACAACCAAATCATGAGGTTCACTTCTCAGTCATTCCCTCACTGGCATGACTTGGGACAAACCACATTCGCAGTTCTCTTATTTATTAGATAAAAATAAAAATGACGCGAGGATTGCATTGACAGAAGGCTTATGTCAAACTGAATGACATACTAGAGACTGTATCCAAATTTATAATTAATTAATTAATTGCCACTCAAAGCAATGAATTATAAATGTGTCATACACATTGCTTGGTGGGAGCATTTTCAACAATATTGTCAAAGTAGTCAATGAAGTTCTGAAGTTGATCTGGTTTTGAGTTTATTATGAGAATGCAAAGTAACATGGAAAGAAACTTAAGGAGGAGTGCTGCTTGCTTCTCTATTGCTTTGTGGGCATTCTACCTGTGCAACTTATAAGCTTGAGATGAACTGGACCAGTAAAAGCTGTTGAGCTTTTTAAAGTTTCGCCCAAAGTTTGCTTTCTTGCAAAATGTAGAAAAATAGAAAAGTTTTTGAGCTATTTTTATTGACATTCGTCAAAATCTACAGTCCTGGCATAGGTTGCCATACACCCACATTTTCACGGACATAAAAAACCCGATTCCCACCCAAACCCTGTTTCTGACGGCCGATTTCCGTCTGCGTCCGGGAAATCCCGGGCGCAGGGCAACCCTAATTCGCAATGCTCGGGCGGGATTGTGCAAGGCGGGGGGCTGGGCTGGGGGGGGGTTCTAGGGGAAGCCCCGCAGCTCCTGCCTTGCCAGCACAGGGTCTTGGGGTTCATCCCCGGCATCTCCCGATCCCAAACCCCGCCGAGCCACTGCTGCCAGCCCGTGTCCGCAGCCCCGAGCTAGGTGGACCCAATGGTCTGGCTGGGGGCAAGGCGGCAGATCTGCTCCTCTCCTGTTCCGGAGGCGGATCTGCTCTCAGCCCTTTTCCCGGAGAGGGCAAGGTGTGGGGGGAAAGGGCCCTTGGGGGGTCCGGCTCAGGTGCCACAATGTCTTGCTGTGTCCCGCTGCTTCAGGTTGTGCTCTGCCCCCCCCCCCACCTGGGCGGCTTTGATGCTGGAGATCCCTCGGGCGGGGCTGCGGGCTTCGATCGGGCGGCGATCTGGCGTCGGGGCCGCCCCCCCCCCAACTCGGCTCGCCTTCGCCCCTCGCCCGCCCGCCGCGTCTTTTGTTCGCCCTGGAATGCAACTCCCCACGACGTCACCCGCCGGCCCGGGCCAATCAGCGAGCGGCTGGCCCTTCCAAAGGGGTGTCCCGGGCGGCCCCTCCCCGCCCCCCCCCCCCGCGCGGGGTCTCCGGCGCCAGGAGCTCCATATAAGCCCGCCGGGACCCAGCGCGCTGCCCTTCTCGCCAGCTGCAAGGTCGGCGCGCACCCGCAAAGGAGCGAGAGGCAGCCAGAGGAGGAGGAGGACGGGGCCACGGCAAGGACCCCCCCCCCAACCGCGAAGGAAGAGGCGCTTTCTCTGAAGTCCGCTCTGATTCCCCCTCGCAGCTCGCGAAGATGCCCGCCAGCCCGTCCCGCCGGCTGCTTCTGGTGCTGCTGAGCCTCTCCTTGGGGGCCGGAGTCCAGAGCACCAAGGTCCCGGCCGAGAAGACCCGCAGGCAAGCCCAGCACATCGTCCAGCCCCCGGTGCCGGCCGGCCAGAGCAAGCGTGAGTGCTCCGAGGGGTGCCAGGGTAGAGCCAGGACCGGGAACCCTCCAAATCTGAGGCGGGTGAAGGAGACAGAAACTCCTCCGAGGGTCTCTCTTCTTTTACACCCGTTTCTCCCTCGGGGTTTAAGAAACTCGGGAGAGCACAGGAAGTCTGCCTGGGCCAAATGCGCCCCCAAAGTTCCTTATCCCATCCTCCTATTGAGCGCTGTAAACTTGCAATCCTGTAACGGATTACCTGGGAGTGAGCTCCAGTGAACTCACTGAATTGCAGTATTAATTGGTGTTGTTTTAAAAAAAATAATTAAATCCTGATGTTTAGTGTCTCAAGCGAGACGCATCCAGTACCTTGCATGGGGCTCTGGCTATTTTTTAAAATACCGGCAGTGCTGGGGTGTTGCTAAATAATGGAGGGTCCTTTCAGGGAAGAGACATCTGGCAATCCTATTGTGCTTTGGGCAGAGGTGTGAATTGATCTGGAAGTCTTCCTGTTCCTCTCCCTCCCCCTCCCCCCAACCTTGTGCTCTCGAGATGTTTGGGACTAAAAGTCCCGTCAGCCCCTTGCAATCGGAAACATCTGGAGGGCACCAGGTTGGGGAAGGATGCTCTTGCCCAACTCCCTACCTGTTTTCTTATTACTTTAAAAGTAATTGTGCAGTGTGTGTGTGTGTGTGCGCTATTCAACACATGGGGTTGGGAATCCTGAAATATTTGCTTCTGCCTAAAAAAACGAGACATTTGCCAAAGTCCTTCTACTTAAAACCCTCAGAAGTGGGAGAGAAAGCTTTCGAGGAGGTGGCTGTGAGGGGAATGTTTTCTGGCACTCCAGTCTGTTAAACATGAAATACTCATTCTAGAGAAATAGGGTGAATAGAATTTACCCATAACCTCATTACCAGGAGGAAAACCCATCTATGTGTTTGCTTATTATATTTGCATCCCTCATTTTTGCTTCCTGGTATAAACAGGGCTTGCAGACAGGCTCCCATCCAGGCCATGATAAGACCCAGGTCCACTTAAGTCAGAAAGCTAAAGTTAAATATCATTGATCTTAAAGGGAGTCTCTGAGTAAACATGTTTAGATTTGCACTGTGTTGATTTAACTCAAGTTTCCCATTTTTTTAATTCACACACTTCCTGAACACAAGAGTGTATATTAATTGTTTGCTACAACAATTAAACAGGACAGTAGATGGCTAAATAAAGGCTCCAAGCTATCTAGAAGCTTAACCCAACTACTCATGCAGACCATAAAGCTATTGGACTACACAGTGATAAATACTTAGAGAGAAGAGAGGCCACTGGGAAATCCATAAATTTCTGTTTGGGTCTGTTTTCTCATGAAAGGACACTAAGCAAGGTTACTTCCTCAAAAATAAGGGGCCACTGCAGGTGTGTTGGTCTGTGGGGCAGATGTCCAGAACTTTCAAGAAGCAAAATCGGCAGCTGCTCAACCAAACAGTGTTTCTGCATGAAATGGAAAGGAACTACAGTGGTACCTCGGGTTACATACGCTTCAGGTTACAGACTCTGCTAACCCAGAAATAGTACCTTGGGTTAAGAACTTTGCTTCAGGATGAGAACAGAAATCACGTGGCGGTGGTGGGGGGCCCGATTAGCTAAAGTGGTACTTCAGGTTAAGAACAGTTTCAGGTTAAGAACGGACCTCCGGAACGAATTAAGTTCTTAACTCGAGGTACCACTGTATCCACGCTGTTTAGTTGATAGGCCTAAATATCTGTAATATCTGGCTTGCTGTTATAATGCTTCCCTCAGAAATCAAATAATTATTCCTTATGGATTTTCTTCTGCTGCTGCTTAGAAAAGCAGCCTTTAATGCAGTGAGTTTGTTAGAATGCCACAAATTATGTTTTACAAGTTAAATGCAGGATGTAACATTTGTTTTTCATTTTAATAAAAGTTATTTGAAAAAAGTGTCACTCTACCCTGGGAAGTGTCAGTGCTTTTAATGTAAAACTAAAAGTGAGGAAAATGCTTGGAACTGGAGGACTGTGCTGTGTCTTGCCAAAGACACGCCTGCCTGGGAGAGAGAGAGTTTTGTCCAAATGCACTGGGGTCTTTCCATTGTCTTGCATGAAAATTTGGATCAGGCCTCCTAGCTGAGCAATCTTTTCCATCTGTTAATGCATTGCTTCAGAATTTGAAACCTCCCGTGGTTCAATTTGAAACATGGTGGAAAAGAGACAGACAAAATCGTTTTGAATTCAAGCCGAGTGCTGATTATCATGCACCTAAAAACCTTCATCCTCTTACTGAGGTTTCAGGATGCAAAAGGAATGCAGCCTCTGGAGCTAATGTATATTCCATGCATGCCAAAGCTAAGATCCACCCCACCCCATTGCGCACACATCTCCCCCTTGCTTGGAGAACCATTTGTGGTCCAGACAAATGAATGTAATTGAAGACTCCTCTTTCTTTTTCAGCTGGCTGCTATGATAATGGGCAGCACTATCAGATAAACCAGCAATGGGAGCGCATTTACCTGGGGAAAATTTTGGTCTGTACCTGTTATGGAGGGAGCAGAGGGTTCAACTGCGAAAGCAAGCCTGAGGGTAAGCAGAAGATTGCTATTACTACCACCACCACCACCACTCCTACAAAAACAATATTCTGGGGAAACTAGACATTTTTTCAAAACAAAAGATGTTGAGATAAACAGAGCTACTTTGTCCGAAAGTATCTTTAAAGGTAGCCTGTTCATAACTCATTTTACTTCTTGACTATCCTCCCTACAACCTTGTTTGGCTTTGATACCTCTGAGTGTAGGACTGCCATACATCCGGATTTTCCCAGACATTACCGGGATTTCAAAGGCGGAATTGATGTCTGGGGGAAATTCCAAAAGGCAAGGTGCCACTTTGTCCTGGATCTTAGGCAAGTCAGTTGGAAAATCGTGTGTTTTTTTGAGTTTTCATAAAAGAAAGCTCAACAATTTTGGGGGTGTCTTGGTTTTTACTTTTTGAAGTATGGCAACCCTATGTGAGTGTATCTTTGCTTCTCCTGTCTATTGTCATGTGGAAGTCTTCTGGCCAACCACATTTTGTGCTCTGCACTGCTGCTAGAGAAGCGATTTTCAAACAAACTACAGGCAGCAAACCCTCTCTTACAATGATGTGTCTACCAGGGAATCTCTGTGTGGTCAATAGAGAATGTTCCTTTCCCTGCCGCTCTCAGCAAGGGCTGTAGAACATGTTCTAGGGCACACAGAACATTTTGGGCCTCATTGTCTGAGGAGTCTCCAGAAGTTGCAGAGAAACCTTTGTGGGGATGGGCAGGCTCTCTCCAGGAGTTGGTGTTGGTGCCACCTTTGCCTTAAATGTGTGGATTGGCTTACTTGGCTTTAAAGGGGACAAGTCTATCAGTGGCTAATATCTGTGATCACTAAATTGAGCCTCCAGATTCAGAAGCAGTCTACTTTTGCAGACCAGATTCTGGAGACAAGCAATGGGAGAGGGCTTGTTGGGCCTTTGTGCCCTTTGGGACAGCTTCTTGGAAGCTTCTGACTGGACATAGTGAGAAACGGGGTTCTGGAGCAGCAAACTCTTGGTCTGATCCAGTTGGGTTCCTCTTAGGAATGCAGGTGCCAGGTGCTTTGGATGCACTGTGTGCAAAAGGGCACTTGAAATGATAGTATTAAACTAGAAGGAACTTGTGGGGGGCACACACCGTGTGGAATAGATGGCAAGGTGTTAAAGCTAACTGAGTCAGGCTTTTTTATTTTGGGGATAAGATTGGCAGGAGGGGTATAAAGCAGTCAAGAAGGGGAAGTTGAGGAGCAGCATGCATATCAGCTACAGCCAGAAAGCAGATTAGCTGGAGATCAAGAAGCTCTCCCTAATGGAGTGATGGCTATGTACTTTTTAAGAGCAACCAGGACAGTACAAACCATGGCAATGAGGAATGCATGGCCTCTCTTGCAAGAAAACCTAGGGAATATTACTAATAAAGAAGGACTCCTAGTCCATGAGATCGCATCTTATGCCACGAGGGACCTGAGGTGGAACTACTGGGATGAGTCATTCAAATCAAGATGTGAACTTCACTTCTGGGTGGGCCCTGCTTTGATCTCTGCCCATTCCCTTCCTGTTTTCCTTCCCTCTCAAGACCCTTCCCTTTCACTCATACAGGTTGCCTTCTCCGACCCAACTTGTGTGTTTCTAGGGCTCCCTTCTTTTGCTCTTTCTGTCTTAGGCCCTCTAGGATCTAAGAAGCTGAGCCAAGTGCAGCCAGAGACTTTTCTGCCTGCCTCACCTCCTAGGTGACCCAGTCACCACCCCTGATCCCTTTATGCATGACAATTTGAATGGCTGGGGAGGGGGATTAGAACCTGCCTGCAACATATTCTGCTATGGTGATCTACTCTTTCCTTCCCACTCAGCGGAAGAAACCTGCTTTGACAAATACACTGGAGCTACATATCGAGTCGGGGAGACTTACGAACGACCGAAGGACTCCATGATCTGGGACTGTACTTGCATTGGGGCTGGCCGTGGTAGAATCAGCTGCACTATTGCAAGTACGTATTGGAGATGGAGAGGTGCCTAGGTGCTTAGAGGCAAATGTCTTATGTGCTATATGTCCTATATTTACTGACACTGTTGGGGCATTACAGAAGTCCACCATTGCTCACCACCAAATTGCAGGAATAGCAAACAATGTCACAAGTCTGTAAGGAATTTTCTCAGTGGAAAAATTCACAGTTCAGTCAGGAACTTAGCATGTAAATGCTATAGAGAAGCCACAAGGTTTCCATTGTCTATTCATTATTATAACTACTATGTAAAGAGAAGCAACTTGCCTTTATAACATGCAAACTTTATTAATAAGTGTTTTTATTTGTTGATATGCATAAAAGAAAATATTTCTTGAGTCAATTATTTCTTTTTAGTGGACACTTATAGGTATTCTTTCTATCAAATGATTAGCTTTTATTTCCATTTGGTGCAAAGAATTTGAAGCATAAATTTCACTGTAAAGTAACATGCATAAAAAAACCAAGAGCAGAGAGATTATCTATAGTGGAAAATGTGCAAGAAGATCAAGGAGGTGTAGGTTTGGCCTTGTGCAGTCAACCCTTCCTGTGAGTCCTTGCAGGAGCACTCCTGCCCTAGAGGGTGGCCCAACTGGGGCTGGAGTGCCCAGATTGGGAGCCGCAGTCGGCCTGGTTGGGGCAGGTACAAATGGTGGAAGGCAATGTGATCTGAGAGGATGACGGACCAAACACTCCATGCAATTGAATTGGGTGGTGTATGTGGGTGGAGAACTGTGGGAGAATAGTTTCTTTGGGGTCATTTCTCAGTGTAAGAGGTTTTTTATTGCTGTTTAAGAAGGTTTACTGTTTGAGAGTTTTTTGTTGTTGCTGTTTGAGGAGGTTTTCATATTCTGTTCAAATAACACCCCCCTTTACGTATTGTCTATCAAAGATCCTATAAAGAACCTGCAGTGTTAATTGGCAACACAGCAATCTCTGCTACAAATGTAAGGTTTTCCAGATTAAAACATAAGACATTTCTGATATTACAGGGATTTGCCAAGTTGTAGTCATTAGACATTTCTTCAACTTAAGTGATGCGTATTTCTGTTGCCCATTTGGGAAAGAGCTCAGACTGTTCCTCTAAGAAGGACTGCCTGGTAGGACTGTTGAGGAAAATGGCTGCTTTATAAAACACCTCACACTGGTCTGCAGGGCAACTGAACTGGATACAGGATTCTAGGGAGTCATCTATGAGGAGGAGCCATATTTCAATGGTAGGGCATTGGCTCAGCGGTGGAGCATATGCCTGCACATCCCAGGGCGGGCGCACTCCCAAAGGGCGCGCGGTGTGGAGGGTGCCCTCCCAGGCATGGGATAGCCACTCAGGTGCACGGAGCGCTGCGTGTGCTCTGCAGCCAGGGGCGGAGTGAGCCACTGATGGCGGACATTCAGCACACCAGTGACTCCCAAGCCCCTCCCAGCTGTCAAAACGAAGGGGGAAGGGGGGAATGCCGCCGGCAAAGCGGCGCAGCTCCCCCCTTCCCCCAATGGCTTGGGGTAGGCTTGGGAGTTGTGGGCGGGCGGCATGCTAATGTCACCCCCCTCAGCGAAGACACCCGGAGCGGTCCGCCCCCACCACACTCCCTTCCTCTGCCCCTGCATGTGCTTTGCATGCAGAACTAGTTAGAAAGGTCTTGGGTAGCAAGGTTGGAAAACATAATTGCCTAGAAACTTGGAGAGTTGCCACTAGGCAGAGTAGGCAATGCTGGACTGGATGGACCAATCCAGTGTCTGTCTAATTCTATGTGCAATTTTTACAGATCGCTGTCATGAAGGAGGTCAGTCTTACAAGATTGGGGATACCTGGAGAAGGCCTCATGAGACAGGGGGCTACATGTTGGAATGCGTGTGTCTTGGCAACGGGAAGGGCGAATGGACTTGCAAACCAGTTGGTATGTATTGGTTTATGTTTGTTCCTGAGGTATCAAATATGGATCTGCAGGCGCTTCAGATTCAGTAAACAAAGCTCTTTATGGCAATGGTTTGAGGTAGATGTTGGCCTCTTGATTCTTTGACAGGATGCTTTCTTTCAAAGATAAATGTGTGTGTATGTGTCTATTTTGTACACATATCTATTTTTCCTCCCTATTTTATTGATTTGAGTATGTTCTAACATCCTTAGGAAATCACTTAATGTAGCTGGTATGGCAATTGGGCCTATTTCTCACTCAGGTGATCATTCTGAATCTGGGGAGAGTCATGATTGAATGCTCTCAAATACAAAACAATCCCTGCCCCATAGAAAAGGAATACAGTATTCAAGCTACTTCAGAGCATTACTTTTTCTTTGTATGGAAAAGGATTCATTCATGTGATTTCTGAAGTGAAAGGTGAACACCATAGTGAGAACTGGGCCTCATGTTTAACATATTTTTTAGATATCCACATGCTGTTTTTTCACTTCACCTATTAGTGCAGTTTGGAAGGAGATAATGGAAGCAATTTCTCCTTCCCCTCCTCAATTAAGAAATCTTGTTTCTTCTTTTGACTGAAGAACTTTAATAACCAAAGTATCTTTCACAAATATTTTTTTGTAGCTGAGCGGTGCTACGATAATGCTGCTGGGACTTCCTATGTTGTTGGAGAGATCTGGGAGAAGCCCTATCAGGGATGGATGATGGTGGATTGTACTTGCTTAGGAGAAGGCAGTGGACGCATTACCTGCACTTCCAGAAGTAAGTATCACCTTAAGGCAGAACGATGGCCATGCACCAATATGTTTTTTGTGATAATCCAGCTCCCATTAGCTCTGAGCAGCATGGCTAGTAGGGAAGATGGGAGTTGTAGTCCAGCAGTATTTGGGGGGGGGGGGCAAAGGTGTGGAGGTCCTCCACACCTGCTGTAAAGTATTAAGTGGAATGTGCAGGCTGCAAGACTAAGCACACACTTACTTGGGAGTAAGCCATATTGAACATACTGGGGCTTGCTTCTAAGTAAACATGAGTAGGATTGTGCTACACCAGTGCAATCTTGTGCATGTTTACCATGTGTCCTGCTGTGTCCTAGAATCATAGAATCATAGAATCATAGAATCATAGAGTTGGAAGAGACCACAAGGGCCATCGAGTCCAACCCCCTGCCAAGCAGGAAACACCATCAGAGCACTCCTGACATATGGTTGTCAAGCCTCTGCTTAAAGACCTCCAAAGAAGGAGACTCCACCACACTCCTTGGCAGCAAATTCCACTGTCGAACAGCTCTTACTGTCAGGAAGTTCTTCCTAATGTTTAGGTGGAATCTTCTTTCTTGTAGTTTGGATCCATTGCTCCGTGTCCGCTTCTCTGGAGCAGCAGAAAACAACCTTTCTCCCTCCTCTATGTGACATCCTTTTATATATTTGAACATGGCTATCATATCACCCCTTAACCTCCTCTTCTCCAGGCTAAACATGCCCAGCTCCCTTAGCCGTTCCTCATAAGGCATCGTTTCCAGGCCTTTGACCATTTTGGTTGCCCTCCTCTGGACACGTTCCAGTTTGTCAATGTCCTTCTTGAACTGTGGTGCCCAGAACTGGACACAGTACTCCAGGTGAGGTCTGACCAGAGCAGAATACAGTGGCACTATTACTTCCCTTGATCTAGATGCTATACTCCTATTGATGCAGCCCATCAATAGTCCTGTGGCTCTTAAGTGTACATCAGACTGTGGATGAAGTGCTAATCATGCTTTATCTTTTGATGTAACACCTTTCATCCACGCTGTAATTGTCCTCAGCGTAATTTTCCTGCTTGCTCTTTGGTCTTGCACTTCATGCTGGGAAAAGTTTTCCCATTCTAGGAGTATTGTAAAATTTGATCAGGAAAGCTGTAACCAGTCCTTTCTCTTTTAGAGAAACTGGAGGTAGACTTGTGAACTTCAGAAGCAGCTAGAGTGTTCTCCTAATGCTGTTTCCCAGAGACACTCAGAATTACCGACAGATAATTTAGTGCTGCATCAATTATTTTTGCCACAAACTTAAAAGTATCTACAGGAAACCATTGGTTGGAAATTGTGGTTTTGTCTTCATTGGAATTTACTAGGAAGGCACTGCCTTGGAGCCTAGAATAATTTAGAGTGAGGAAGTTCATTGAAGGAAAGTTTCCTGGCCTTTCTCTGCACCAGCCACCTGCGTCCCTCTTCCCCAGAACCTGTCCATGTGGTGCTGGTGGTCAGGTGGCCTCCTAAACAGTGTGGGACTAGGTTGAGGACTGAGGGAATGGGTACTTTTCCTTCCATGCAGTTACTTAAGTTAACTTATCTGAGGACACATTGTGATTAGGACTGGAGTTTGAAAGATAACCAAAACAGTGAACTTCTTGCTACTCAAGCGTTGTAGATATGCAGTCCTCTGTATTTACAGCTCTGAAATGGAGCAGTTACCCTGAGGTGTGTGTGTGGGGGGGACCCCATGTATAGGTGATGGAGCCATTGGCATACATAGGAAGCATTTTTATTCTGGAGTTTGAACCAGTGAAATGTTTACAAGAAAAGCTTCCATGTTTTTCTTTTTTTTTCCTTTAAAAAAAAAGCCACTTAAAAGTGAGATCACTGACTGAATGTAAAACCCATATAATCTGACTTTGGAAACATCTGGTCTTCTAAACTTTGTGTCTGGTAGGTTTTGAGATCTCTTCCTTTAGTTTTTAATTTGTGAGGCAAAGTCATGGCTTTTTACTAACATAAACAATAGGATTTTAATGCCCAAACCCTCAAAGTAGGTTTGCTCTGCCTCCATGGCAATAATTCTTCTGAATACCATGTGACAGAAGCCACAGGTGGGAAGAGTGCTCTTCTCCTCAGGTCCTGCTTGTAGGTTCCTCTCAGGCGTCTGTTTGGCCACGGTGAGACCAGGGTGCTGGACTAGATGGGCCATTGACCTGGTCCTTCAGGAGTCGTCTTAGGTTTTATGTTCATACGAGATTAAACTTTAAAGCCCTGGAAGACAACCTTTCATTTGTAATTGCAGTCTGACTTGTGGTGACAATACATATGCATTACCAAATGGGGAAGACCAGGAGGTATAATGTTTGCAATTACCAGTAAAAAGACATGATCCAATTATTTGACATTGATATAATTTGTTTCATGACATGATTTGTCTATCATGATTTCTCTCCTACAGTTTACTGTAAGAGAGAACAGAAAGTTTCATTATCTTTCTGAAAGTTAATGAAGCATCTTCTACAAATCTAAAATGGAAGCAATGGATTCAGTACAAATGGTGGATACATCTTTGCTAATAATCACAGGTTTTACAGTGTTGCCCCATAGATTATCTCAGTAGCCCTACGGAGTAGGCAGTGACTGTTCCTTGTAGGCAGGCGAATTCTTGGGCTTATATAGCAGGCATGAGGAACCTCTGGCTCAGAGGCCCAGTGTGGCTCTTGGGGCCTCTGTATGTGGCTTTGGGGACTTCCCCAGACCACATACCTCACTGGCCCAGCTCCATGCTGCCTTTGACCACTTTTTTGCCTGGCTTTAACTGTGATAATGGCTCTTGATTTCTTGGATGGAGTTTGAGAAGCTGAGCGATTGTAGAGGAGTTGTAGAAATGCCTGACTTTGTGTGGTTGGCATGTAGCTTGTTGTACAAAACTAAGGGTTATATCCATTGCACTGTCCGTTTTTGCCTCTGGCCAGCCCACTGCTGCCGTGTAGTCACCAGAAAGTCTGCTGATGAGGGAATGTCTCCCGCAGGCTGGAAAATGGACCCAGTTCTTATACGGCATGTGAAAGAGCTGCTTGCAGATGACATTGGGTTTGTTTATATGGATGGATTGGCATTTTGATTCCTGGTCTATGTTGGTAACCATATCTGTGGACTTAAGCCCTTTTTGTATGTTGTTATGGAGTTGCTCCACCACCCACAATACCACAGCCTCTGTTCTCATTTTGCCACACTGCTGTAGTCATTTTGGGGGATCCCCCAAATTCAGGCACCAGTTCTGGGGAGTGAGCCCCACTGAGCTCATTATAACATACTTCCGATGGAATGTACTGTTAGAAAGCTTAGTTTTATTGAAGCTTTTCTGGCCTTTTTATGAAGCATGCAGCTGCTGGCCACCCAAGGATGGAGATCTCCTTGTAAATGAGCAAGCCTCTTAGAACAAACCACCATGTTTTATTCCCACAGAAGTTTCCTTGTTTCCCAGCTCTGAATGTTTTGAAAAGTGCTTTCCCAGGATTCCATTCACACACATGAACTTGGTGTATAAAACCACAGACCAGCTTCCTTGCCAGGCCATGGTATTCTGTCAACCTGATCTCATGGTTTTCTCAAGTATTTCCCACATGTTGGTTTTTGTGGCCAAAGTGCAACAGCTGAGAAACCATTTGGAGTGATTCAGAGGTTTTCTTCTACCCAGCCCCAGTATCTCCAGAGGGTGCCCACCCCATGACCCTGCATTTCTCAAGGGTGGGTTTCAGCTGTCAGGCACAGCGGGCAGGAACTTCCATGTGCCACTTTGTTTCAGGGAAAGCAGATGCATGAATGGTGTGCTTGCACAGAGAGGTGCGGTGAGTGTGGTAATGTGTGCAGGAGAAAGACTTGAAGCTATCAGCATGTGGCAGGAGGAGAGTGGAGGAAGGCGAGCCTTGGAACGGAATATTTATTCACTGGCCAATGGATGGGCCAGTTTGTATCTTCCTTGGGCACTTGCTTCCTAGGGCACAGGAGGTATGTTTTCCAGTGTACATGACCAGTGGCAGATTATGCCCCTCTTTGGCCCTAAGGTATATTTTTAATAGTCTCATACATATGTTTGCCATTACTGGGAGGGTTGCCTGTGTATCTGGATGGCAGGATTTATCCTCTCATAATTGTCCAAACTGCAGCAGGCTGTTGAAGTTGCTCATATGGGCTTTGATAAAAAATCCACAACTGTCCCTGGGCAACTGACTCATCTCTCTGTTTTAATCCTATAATTGCAAAATCAAAATAGTGATTTATCTCAATCCATTGTTAACTAGCACGTAAATTTTTCAAAGTAGTAGAAAAAATAATTCCACTTGATTCTTGGCAACTAAAATAGACTGTTGGTGTTTAATTAGATCAGTCTGTATGACAGATCAATGACTGTGTGAAAAAAAATCAAATGATTTTACCAGTCCAAGTGGATCAAGGTATCTGTAGCACATGGGCTGCTGAAATGGCAGGGGCTTCATTTCCCCATTGTGTGTTTTCATTTCCTTTACAGACAGGTGCAATGATCAGGACACCAGAACATCTTACAGAATTGGAGATACCTGGAGTAAGAAAGACAACAGAGGGAATCTACTTCAGTGCATCTGCACAGGGAATGGCAGAGGGGAATGGAAGTGCGAGAGGCATTCATCTCTCCAAACCACAGGCATAGGTAGGTGATCAACCTGGATATGATCATGAAATCTAAATGCATCACATTGGTGCTGTAACTGATTTGCTTCTTTTTCCTGCCTCCTTCCTACGCCTTCCTCAGCCTCTCACAAAAGAGTCCTTGTTCTGTTTGTGGGACTTAGAGGGACGCGGGTGGTCTAAACCACTGAGCCTCTTGGGCTTGCCGATCGGAAGGTCGGCAGTTCAAATCTCCATGATGGAGTGAGCTTCCATTGTTCTCTCCCAGTTTCTGCCAACCTAGCAGTTCAAAAGCACACCAGTGCAAGTAGATAAATAGGTACCGCTGGGATGGGAAGGTAAATGGCGTTTCCGTGTGCTCTGGCTTTCGTCATGGTGTTCCGTTGCACCAGAGGCGGTTTAGTCCTGCTGGCCACATGACCTGGAAAGCTGTCTGTGGACAAACGCCAGCTCCCTTGGCCTGAAAGCGAGATGAGTGCTGCAACCTCATAGTCACCTTTGACTGGACTTAACTGTCCAGGGTCCTTTACCTTTTACCTTTACTTGTGGGAAGAAGTTGGTTAAGCTGGGATTGTGTATAGAAGGGAGGAGCAGTAGGAGGCAGTGGCACTTGTGCTCTTCATAATTGCAGGCTGTGTGTAGCAGGAGTGGGGATGGGGGCTGGAAGATTACAAAGCCTATGGGCTTTTCAGGTGCCATGGCTGTCCTCTGTTACGCTATATATAAACTACTAGCAGGGAGTTCCTGGAGCGGCCCAGGTATTCAAAGAAACCCAAACATACGATGACTTTTAAATTGATAGTATAATTTGTGAGAGTTTGGGCTGTGTGCACACACATACACCCACACACCAACCCAGGACTCTGACCACGTGACCTTGCCCTGAATAATTTTTTAGGGGTGGAAGAACTAATGATTAATTTGGGTTCATTTGGTCCACCAGCTTGATTAAAAAATGGTACCTGGCCTGCAAACATAGATGAAGACCACCTCCTTCTCCTTGGAAACCCTTGTGCCAAGTTTGGCAATGATGTCTCAAGAGGCATCTGGACTTGCACAGGTTGGAACTGTACCACCAAACTGGGCAACAATATTTTCAGTGGTCTCCAAACTGGCACATTTTGAACTCATTGTGCCAAAGTCACATTTTGGACCCCCATATTGATTCAGAACAACAGCCGGGGTCCCAACATTGATGAAAAGTGAGAACCCTCATGGCAATATATCTGGAGAGGCATTTGAACGCACAGAACAAATGAGCAAACCGTTTCCCAAAATACGTAGAAGATAAGAACCCTTGGTCTGTTCCAGCAAGGAAGTTGGACACAGGAATAGAAGCAAAGGTGCCTCTGAATACCACATGCTGGGGAGAAGCCTTTACTTTTTCTTTAACGTGTTCTAAAAACAAAATAGGCTGAACAGTTAATGACTTTTATTTCCCCATTTCAAATCTTGCAGATTTAATGAAACTTTAATTGGTTGATTAAGTGACTCAAAGGAGATAATTAACTGGCAAAGATGATTTAATCAAGGGACAGCCCTGGCTTTATGCAATGTGAACTGCAGGGTTTAATTGCTATCACACTTTCCTCTGAAGGAACTGCGTCTGCTACCATCACAGATGTGCGAACGGCGCTCTACCAACCTCAGTCCCAGCCTACTCCATATGGGCACTGCATGACTGACAATGGCATGGTCTACTCTTGGGGGATGCAATGGCTGAAGACCCAGGGGAGCCAGCATATGCTGTGTACTTGTCTGGGCAATGGAGTCAGCTGCCAGGAAACAGGTACGGGGCATTTCAGATTCATAAAAGATTATCACTTAGGGATACTTGAGACTAATTGTAGGGGCTAGGTTTGATTGAGGTAGGTCTTTTAAAGATTGGCGCACCTTAGGAGAATGGATCACACCTTAGCTGTTTCACTGCTACCGACCGCAGTAGGACTCAACTGGATCATGTAAAGGTACTGAGGTGCCCTGCCTATTTCTTTGATCTCCTTTGACTACTATGCCTGAGTCACCATTTATGTTACCATGTAACACTTATTGCTACGATGTGATCATAGTTTAGAGAAGCTAAACTAGTTGAGAGAAGCAAGTCTCCCCATTCAACATCTCTCCTCAGAGAAAGAGGAGAATACAAGAGCATTGAATACAACAGTTGAATGGTGCTGTAGAGTAAGTTATGATAGCTTCAAGCTGTAGGAAAAAGGGGAAAGGAGAAAAAAGCTCACTGTTAATGAGGACATTGCATTGCATTGTACTTGTGATTAGATGATAGGATAATGATGCAAAGTTTTCTTTCTAAAGCTGTGACCCAGACCTACGGTGGCAACGCCAATGGGGAGCCTTGTGTCTTGCCATTCACCTATAATGGGAGGACTTTCTACTCCTGCACTTCTGAAGGCCGAACTGATGGGACTCTCTGGTGCAGCACAACCTCAGACTTCGATCAGGACAAGAAATACTCTTTCTGCACAGAACAAAATGGTAAAATTCTTTAAAAGGAATACATACTTGGGAGAAATAAGGTTTTGGGAGGGTAGCACTGTCCACAGTAGCACAGACCCATTAACTGAAATTTGCCATTGCTCCACTGAATTCAGTAACTGACTGTTTTTTCCCTAACGTGACTTGTGAGGATGGAGGAAGACGCAGCTTCAAGAAATACAGAATATAAAAGTCTGGTGGGTGTTGGTAGAGCAGGATGAGAAGTAGGATTTGAATCATAATGACCTCATAATAGAGCCAGTTCAGTGCAGTAGAGAAAATATTTTTCTACACAGAAACCTAGGTTCAAATCTCTTGTCCTTACCAAATAGCCGCTGGCAGGTTATTTATTCTGCATGTTTCCATTTTATAAGACTGGAATTAACAGTAACATGACTCACCAGTTCACTGGCACTCAGACCATAGTCTGAATAGAATGTAAATCTAAATAAACGAATCTGCCACTCCGGTTCACAACTGGTTTCTTCTTGGGAAAACTGCACTTCCAGAGATTGGGTTGGAGAATTCTTCTTAGGAATGATTGGCTGAGGAATGCTTGGAAATTACTCTCTAATTTCTCTCATGTGCTTCTGCCCCCTGTCTCATCAGCTGGTTCCTGGAAATGCACAAGGAGTAGTATGTGAAGTTAGAATATATGTGCATGTGCAGTTACGTATATTTGTATGCTACCTTTTCACAGTTCATTCCATGCTCAGGGCCACTTACGACATAAAATTGCATAACTACAACATAAAATGTAATTATAAACAATAAATAAAACACTAACAAATACAAAACCAAGCTGAACAATTTCCACATAAATCACAACAAATTCAAAAACAAAGATACAAAAGACCAGCAGCAACAACCCTCCCCTCCCAAAGAATACCCCAGCCCCTACGATGGCAGTTTGCTCCTTCTAGTCTTGTGGGGGAAGGAGATTGGATAGAAGTGAAGCTGATAGTTGGAATAGAGCTCTGCATCCTGGATCCAGGGCCCTTTCTCTGTAGTTGTCTGACTGGCTTCTTTTTCTTTTTCCAAATTCCACTAAGACCTATGTCCATATTAGGCTTGAGGGGAAAGATGCCTCATGAGTATGATCAGTGCAATGCTCTGATGTCACTCCTTAGATCTTGAATCTGCAGCCAGGTTGCCATATATAGCAGCAAACAGAACCTGAGTCTTATGTGGCCTTTTCCCCCACCCCCCACCCCCAAGCATTTTGCCTCTGAGATGGGGAGGGAAATTTGCATTAAAGCAGGGATCTGCCTGTAAAGCGAAATAGTGCAGCAGGGAGTGGAGCTACTAGCTTTATAATACCAAGGCAGAAGCTGCCTGTCCAAATGATGTTAATGCTTTTAAACAATTGATTTGTCCATTATACGAAAGAAATACACCCAGTGCTAAAGTGCTTCAGATAAAGGATGCCTGCTGGAGTCTCCTTATCTGAATTTCTCCCCAGATTTTAGGGTTCTCAGTTAATTGATCTTGTTTGCTAATGTGCCGGTGCTGCTCCACAATGTGTCTTTCTTCCATTTTTTATTTCCATTCTTAATGCAGCTGAGCTGGTGTAATTTGCTATAGCTTCCAGTTTCCAGTCCCCCATTACAGGCTATCAAGGTGCACGAGTGTTTATAGAGTATTGCACTAGCGCTGGTGACACCACAGTTCCAATATGCACTTGACCATGAAGCTCTCTGAATGACCTTGAAACATTGTCAGCTCACTGCCTTGCAGGTTTGTAAGAATCAGGGGCAGGAAGCAGGGAGAAGACCCATATTCATCACTTTAAGCTCCCTGGAGGAAAGGCAGAAAGGAATAGAATACCTAAATAAATAAATAAATAAATAAATAAATAAATAAATAATAAGCACACTGGTTAAAAGATCACATGAAAGGGAGACCTGATGTGATTGCATTGTTAATCAAAATCAAAGTTTGTAAATGTCATGATCTGTGTAAAATGTGTTCTCCAGTGCATAATCTAATAATTACTTTGGATCGCTAGTAATCTGCCTCCTTACTTAAAATGAGTATATTCCTAGCTCTTTTAGTTGCAATAAAAAACCCTGGAAGCATTAGAGCTCAGGTGATGCTTTCTAGTAACAAGAACTGCAATAGCTGGTGGCACGCAGCACTGACAGGACCAGTGGTCAGCTGCTTACTGGGAGGGAGAGGAGTGAGGTAGCAGGCAAGACTGGCATGGTGCAAATGCACCAGCGAAACCAGTCCAGTGCAAATGCACCAGCGAAACCAGTCCAGTGCAATTGGGTCTTCCTCCTTAACCTCCATCTCAGCAAGCAGCAGCAATACAACCAACCAGTGGTCAGGTAAGCGCTGCTGCCCCATCATTTCTGAGTTTCATTCCTTTGTTTACTTAATGTTTGTTCATCACTTTCATTTCCAAAAGTAACAACAGCTGCTAACAACAACATACCGGACTCCATACAACCAAGTTCTCATGTGCTTGCCTACTCTGTGGCCAGGAATTGGGGCATTACTTTCATGCTGCACCTACTTTTATCCCACTTTGATCTTTTTAAAGAATGAGCTTCCTTTAGCAACTGGGAGTGGCATTGATTATAATGTTGCCATGTCAAGGTCCACATGGAAGAGGGGAAAGAATAATTAAAATAGAACCACACAAGCATCTGCCTAGTCTTACTGGCTATTTTAAACCATTGGGTTGTAATTAGGGATATAAGTTAAGGTCTTATTTAAAGGCTTAGAGAGTGGTTCTGCTCTCAGGCAATCTGCCCACCATCCCACTGATTTTCCAGGATTTGAGTAAATTTGTCCCTGCCCTGCCCTAGTAGCTACTTCTGCACTATGATGAAGCTGTAAAGTCAGTGAGTTAAGACCTCCCATTGCCTCCAACTTAAAATAGCCCTCTATCTCCCTCTCCTTTATTTACATGATTAAGAACAGAGAGATGTTATACAGCCCCAACCAAGGAGCAGTGGCAGATAAAATTAATAGACTGTGCCGAAATGGCAAAACTCATGGGAAGAATTAAAAACCAGGAAGAGTTAACTTTTAATAAATGGGGAAAATATATAGTTTATTTGAAAAATTATTGCAAACAATTAAATTCATTAGCAGGTTTGATGTAAACTTGTAGCTAAAGAATTGAAATAAGGAATAATTAAGGATTAGTAAAAATTGGAAGTATAAAGGAGATGCAGTGGGGATAATTATAACATAAGGGCCCACAAAGGGGTGGGAGGGAAGTCAAAGGATATGTACTTTGCTTTGGTTTTTTTTATTGTTTTGTAAAATTTGAAAAATTCAAAAATTAAAAGAGCAGAGAGATGTCTCTTAGTGCACATCATCTGCTCCGGTTTCCCAGTGCTCCAGCGATGTGTCTTTATCTTTCCCCGCCCAGTCTCTAGATTAGAGCATAGATGAGGCCCTGTTTTAAAAAAAGCCTGAGGATCAGCTGCATTTCTGAAGCTTCAGGGAATGAAAATGATGACTGTATTAGATTCACAATTCTTGAGCAGAGCAGAGTTTGGTTTTCACATTTGCCAGGAACTTTTTTTGAGAGGGTGGAGAAAACCATTTGTGTACAGATGGAGGACTGCTTTTGCAACTTAACCAGAGTGTAGACCATATTGGTTAGATGCTTTGCATGTTTATTCCATTCACCCACACAACAACCCTGTGTAGGAACCAAAGGCTGTGGCTGAAGATACATGAAGTCTTCTCGCAAATTTATTTTAATATTTTATTAATTTTTTTCTTCAGAAAGAACATAACTTAATCACATAACTAATAAAGTGATGGACATAATAATTGGGGGCATGTGCTTGGTTGAGGGTGACTCTGTATAGGTTTTTTGATCTTGTGTAGGATTAGGACTCTGTAAGGAATGCCCTGCTGAGCTGGAATTCAAATCAAGCTTTCTTAAGAGCAAAGACTCTGTCTTGCAGCAAATTGCATACTCTGAAGTGACATATCAAAAACACCACTATCCTGGATATTGTGATGTTATGGAGATGGGTCTCTGTGAATGGCAGTCATGCTAAGAAGTCAAGATAAGGCTTTGCAAGGTCCACTTGCATGGCTATTTCTTGAATGTCCACTTGAATGGCTATTTCTGTCTTGCAGTCTTGGTTCAGACACGTGGTGGTAACTCCAATGGTGCCCTGTGCCACTTCCCCTTCCTCTACAACAACCAGAATTACACTGACTGCACTTCTGAGGGACGGAGAGACAGTATGAAGTGGTGTGGAACCACCCCAAACTATGACGCTGATCAAAAATTTGGATTTTGTCCCATGGCAGGTATGTTGAACACATATTTAGTGAGAGTCCAGTACTAAGATCTTTGACTGGTGCTCTAATTCTTTGCGGATTGTGAAAGAATTTTGTCTATGTGATGCTGAAAGATCACTAAGCCTCAGCAGCTGTCTATAAATATTAGCCTCAATCATATTCAGCCAATATTCCATTCTGGAATCTAGAATCTTGTGGGACTGCATCTTTTCCTTAATTCAAAATAAGAGTGCAAGCTTCAGCAGTAGCTGTAAATTCCAAATTGCACCCCCCCTCCCAATGTAAATTAATCTCATTTGATATGCATTGCTGAAATAGTTTTACATTACAACTTTAGCAAACACATTGATATCAAAACTCTTATGGAATCAGTAAGACAGAATGAAAATTTGTTCAAATATTTTAACAAAATTGTTTGTTCAAAAAAGAAGATTGCCACTGTACTTTGCTTAATATGAGGTATGGCATACACAAACATAGGCCCCAACAAACAAACCTCACTCTTTATTATTCCTTGAACAGCTCATGAGGAAATCTGTACCACCAATGATGGAGTCATGTACCGTGTTGGAGACCAGTGGGACAAACAGCATGACATGGGCCATATGATGAGGTGCACTTGTATGGGAAATGGGCGTGGAGAGTGGACCTGCATTGCTTATTCTCAGCTTAGAGGTATTTGCCCATTTCTGTTTGTATGCTCAATTTGATACGGCCATTTGCAGTCTGTATGACAAGGATTAATCTAGAGTGGTCCTATGATGTGGGTGCAAGGGGGAAGGTAATCTTCAGATATGATTTTGTTGTTGTTGTTTAGTCGTTTAGTCGTGTCCGACTCTTCGTGACCCCATGGACCACGCCAGGCCCTCCTGTCTTCCACTGCCTCCCGCAGTTTGGTCAAACTCATGTTGGTAACTTCGAGAACACTGTCCAACCATCTCGTCCTCTGTCGTCCCCTTCTCCTTGTGCCCTCCATCTTTCCCAACGTCAGGGTCTTTTCCAAGGAGTCTCATCTTCTCAGGAGGTGGCCAAAGTATTGGAGCCTCAGCTTCAGGATCTGTCCTTCCAGTGAGCACTCAGGGCTGATTTCCTTCAGAATGGAGAGGTTTGATCTTCTTGCAGTCCATGGGACTCTCAAGAGTCTCCTCCAGCACCAGAATTCAATTCTTCGGCGATCAGCCTTCTTTATGGTCCAGCTCTCACTTCCTTGCATCACTACTGGGAAAATCATAGCTTTAACTATACGGACCTTTGTCAGCAAGGTGATGTTTCTGCTTTTTAAGATGCTGTCTAGGTTTGTCATTGCTTTTCTTCAGATATGGTAAAGCTCTCTTAATTCTTTATTAATTTCTAGATTACATTATTCCATTGGCTTCATTGGGAATTGAGGGAATCCCTGCAAAACTCAGGGCATTTGGTGCAGCTATGAGTAATAATGGGCAAGGCTCTTTGCTCTCCTGAGCAAAATCTTATGAGGAGTGTAGCAGTCTCTGGTGGAAAATTTCAGTTCCTGAAAATCGCTAGAGACACATAGACATTTGCTCTGAGACAAAAATCTCACACACAAACTTCTTGAATCCTTCTTTACCATTTGTGCATTTGAGGCCTCGTACAGACCATTTTTGTCTCCTTGCGGTTTCCCACAGGAGAGCGTGAGTCTGGGCTTGGAAATCCGATGGTCAGCACAAGGCAGTGTCAAACTGGCTCCACCATGAAGGGGTGGAAGTTTAGGTGACGCTGGTGGTCCTTTGCCAGTCTGCTGGGATGGTGTAAATTGCAGCAGCTCCACAATATGGCATGGCAGTGGGCCTGCACTCATTTCTCTGCTGCTTTGCCATATGCACCGCAAGCAATCTGAGATCTTAGGCTGATCTTCTGGCTTCTCAAATGCTGCTTTGTACTCCAATGCTGGATGGTGCCCAAAGCCAGCTTTCAGACTTCTGACCTTGAAAAAAGAAAAGAATTGCTGAGTAAATATAATACATCCCCTTTGAAATGGGATAAAGCATGTGCAGATGAAATGCATGCATACTAATTTGCATAAACAGAATCTGAGGCGCTTTAGTATAGGATCTCCTGTATCTACCCTTTTGGTACCATGTAGACACCACTCCCAGATTAGTTTGGTTGGTACAGATGTGCCGAAGGACGAGTGTGGAGCTACTCTCCCTTCTTCAGTGATGTCTTCCTTGGATGAGGAGGAATCACTAATCTACAGGAAAACTGGGTAGGAAATTCTACTGAAAGTTCCTGAGTCTATGGATAGAGAAGTGCTTAGACAGCATGAAAGAAAAATAAAAGAAGGTGAGAGTGCAGACATTTCATCATCTCGCATTTGCCTCACACCAGTGGATTACTGTTTAGAAGAAACAGGGTGGAGAGAAGACTTCCAGCTGCTGCTGAAATGGAATATAATTTATAGGGGACAGTCTGTTCCTGATTTTTCTTTGGCACGTTATGTAGCTCCGTAACTCCCCAGTTCCCTGTGTTAGTGTTGCCCAAAGTGTAGGTAGGCTTAGAGCGATCCCTAGTTGTGCTCGCCCTGCTATGTCACTACTGTACTCTCCACTGAAGTGGTGATTCAGAATTAAAGCTGATTTTTACTGCCACTAGGCGAACAAGTTGTTATTCTGTACACCTGAGGGATTGGTGTTGGAAGGAAAGCAAAATACATTTTAAGATTTTGAATTGTGTTGGCTTTTCAGTCTTTTTATGAAATTCAGTATCCCCTCTCAAACCTTTGTAAAGAAATTGGGAACAGGGCTGGGCAATATTAGGTTTTCAACACTGGGGTGTATCACCAGCCAAACATCATGCTTTGGCGATATGCCGTGATGTTGAAAAAAGATGCATTGTCCCCAGTGCTTTGCTGGTCGGGGCCAAAGCAGCTGAACCAGATCCACTCAGCTGGGGGGTAGGAGGGCTCCTGCCCCACAGCTAAGCGAGCCCATCCTGTGATAGAGCCTGACAGACTCCGACTGCAGGACTTCTTCCGCCTTCACCGGCATGGGCGGGTTGGTGGGCAAGCAACCTCCTTCTCTCAGGAGAAAGAGGCATCTCTCTCTCTCTCTCTCTCTCTCTCTCTCTCTCTCTCTCTCACACACACACACACACACACACACACACACTTGCCCAAAGATGGAGGGAGCCCAGCGATACACCTTGCTTCTCCCTCTGCGCTGGCATGAGGGGCAGACTGTGATGGTGGTTTTACTCAGCAGGATATCTGCTTCTATTGCCCAGCTGCAGCTGTTTCTCCCTCAGCACACTGGGTCCTGGAGGGACTCAGGAGTGGTGGCAGTTTCACTGAGTTAAACCATTATTGGGGTCTGCCCCTCATACCAGTCCTGGGTGATATATTGATATATCACCCAGGCCTAAGACTGATACTGAGAGTAATTATAGCATGAAAGAACCAATGTTAAAAAACACATACACACCAACAAGAGTGTTGGGTGAACAGAAGCCCCTCCACATGCAACTGGCTCCATGAGGAAAAGGGGCTATAGGGGCTGTGCCACTGGCTGCAGCCCATTTGTTGCACCACTTCTTCAGTCCACACACTGAGCTGAGGGGGAATCCTCTGCATGGACTTCCACATGAGTTGACCTCTGGTGATATTGTGAGTGTCTTTCCCTTTTGTAGATGTCCATTCTCAGCACTTGGATGTTGGGGGCAGGGAAGCTGTGCAGCATCGCTGGGTAGGGTTTAAATGCCTGAATCACTTTCCTCTAAAGATGAAATAGGGTAGATTCACAGCTCTGCATTAGGGTGTCAGCTGTTAACATTTCAGTCGATCGAATGAAACAGGGTTCTATTACAGTATGCATGAAGGAGATTATAAGGCTGATGAGGATATAAGTGATGCATACAGCTATTTTGCACCCATAAAACCAGCTTTTCTTTAATATTCAGGTCAAAGGTCTGTATGGGTATGTGCAAGGCCATAGCCTGGATTTGCAGTTGTTTCTATTTCTTCTCTTTAGCCTGCTTGGTTTTTTAACAAAGACTAAGGATTGAAGCAAGAGAGAAAGCACGTTGGTCCCAAATATAATGTTTAGTAGTAGTACTTTGCTGCCTGATGTCTAATAGTCTTGTAGAAGAAACAGCAGGATAGTGGTCAGAGACTTCATTAAGGGGTTTTAGAGAATGAGCCCTTTATAGAAATTGCATATTGTCTAGATTTTATTTCTTGCATCAGAATCTCAGTGCCAAGAAAAAATGCAAGCTTGTGGAGCAGGGGGTATTTTAACCTGATTGTGTAGACCTATAGTTTTCTGTGTTTATGTGAAAATTGGTTAATTCTCTGTAGGTGACTTTGCTGTCCTTTGGAAAAACTTGTGCAACTTGTTTCACAACAGAGCACCATTAATCGGATGAGAGTTCAGTTAGCTGTATTTGTTCAAAGTAATCAATAGCACAAATATTGTACTTGTATCTTAAAACAGACCAGTGTATAGTTGATGGGGTCACCTATGATGTAAACCAGACCTTCCACAAACGCCATGAGGAAGGACACATGTTGAACTGTACATGCTTTGGTCAAGGTCGGGGAAGATGGAAATGTGATCCTGTGGGTAAGTCCATTCTCAGCTGAACTTCCTGAGATATCGAGAGCCAGAGAGAGGGGGAAGGCACTTAATGAACAGTTAGGCTTTTGCCAAACCCCAGTTTGATAGCAGGTATGATAATAAATGGGTGAAGCTACATTTGATGTTAAAAGT
Source organism: Podarcis raffonei (assembly GCF_027172205.1). NCBI lineage: Eukaryota > Metazoa > Chordata > Lepidosauria > Squamata > Lacertidae > Podarcis > Podarcis raffonei. The sequence goes on from NC_070602.1 coordinate 135,775,600, forward strand.
CAGCTCACACCATCTTTTAAAGGCTGCATTCTCTGTAAAACTATTACAAAAATCTGTTACCAAATACTGCCTACCTAAAACTTTGCTGAGGGACACAGGAGGCACTGTGGGTAAAAGCCTCAGTGCCTAGGACTTGCCGATCGAAAGGTCGGCGGTTTGAATCCCCGCGGCGGGGTGCGCTCCCGTCGTTCGGTCCCAGCGCCTGACAACCTAGCAGTTCGAAAGCACCCCTGGGTGCAAGTAGATAAATAGGGACCGCTTACCAGCAGGAAGGTAAACGGCGTTCCGTGTGCTGCGCTGGCTCGCCAGATGCAGCTTGTCACGCTGGCCACATGACCCGGAAGTGTCTCCAGGCAGCGCTGGCTCCCGGCCTATAGAGTGAGATGAGCGCACAACCCTAGTGTCTGGCAAGACTGGCCCCGTACAGGCAGGGGTACCTTTACCTTTACCTTTAAAACTTTGCTAATGTAACTAGTATATACCACCTCTTCACAGCATTTGAATGTAGGTTGTTTATAAGCCTGTAGTATACACAAATCTCCCTGCTTGCCCATGAATTGGGGCCATAGCATTTAATTTTCAAAGATGCAAATTGGAATAATTTTTAAAACTACTCCCATGAACATTTTGAGATGACTTTGGTTTCTCTTTGACCCGATCCACCCTCTTACTCACTTTTCTCCAAACTAGAAAGCCCCAAAATAGCATAGCCTCTCCTCATATGGGAACACAGTTTGAAACTTTCACCATGAAGTTTTTCTAGTCTCTTGAACCAAAAGCTTCAAAGCCAGTTCTAGCAAATATTATCTTACCTGAGGCTAAGCCTGTTTTACTTGGCTGACTGCACTCTGCTAGGACTAATGAAGATTTGAATTGTGTGAACAGCACTCTTGAACCTGGTCATAGCTAAGACTATTTCTAAGAATGAACACATGGCTGTTTTCTGACCAAAAAAACATTCCTAATTTTGTTTGCATGTTTAGGCCTGGGTGTTTGATAGCTGATTATTTAATCCCTGGGGAGCTTTAATGTTTTTCCTGGCAAGCATTTATAAGGTCCTAGTGGTTAAGTTCTTCTTCATTTAAAATAGATCTGTGCAGGTTTACTGAACCACATTCTGCAGCTTAGTAAATGTGAGGCTGTTGCAAATGGCTCCTTGGGGGAAAGGGAGTTTTGTTTGAAAATGAGTTAGAAAGTTCTGTAAAATGGGCTGTTTCCATCTTTGCCATGCATTTTTTGGGGGAAATTGCTGCAGTTAGCACCTAGTAAAACTTATTAATAAAGCTCCCATCTGCAATGCACTAAGATAAATGTGAAGCAACATGATTAAGGCTCATTTAAGTATTCTGGAATTTCAGAATCTACTTTCCACTTAAAACTCTGCTCCTAATAGTATAGTTTAGAATTACAGGGACAGTGAATAAGAGAATACAAAGATCTAAATATTGAAATGGCATGATTCTACACCCCTAAAATACATTGAAATTTTGCTATTTCATGTTATCAGCAGAAGCAGAACTGAATTTAAAAGAAAGCAAATTTTGGCCATTGGTGGAGATACAAATGGGATGTATATTTGTCACGTACCCCAAAAGCACTATTGGCTGTTTTCACATTTTCATAATAGAATCCTAGAGAAATACGAGTAAATCTGCTCCCACCGAAACGATTCCCTTCTATACAATTATTTATGGTACATGTGTCCTACTTATCAGACATTACATCAGAAAGCCACAGACTCCTTGACTAAATCCTTTCCTCTCAGCTTTAGTTTTCAGTCTGCATGATAGAATTAATAATGGTAAGTTGTGTGATAGTTGTGTTGAAGGGTTCTCTGCTGTAGTCTTTCTATCTGGCCTTGGGCATGTGACTTTCCCTTAATAGGTGGGAAGGAGCAAGGTTTTGAATGGAATTAATTCCATTCAGGCACAGGAACCTGCTGGTGATAAGGTTCCAACCCTGGGCCAGTGACTCAAGTGAGAAATGGATCCTGATGGGTTGCCCCTCTAAAAGACATGCCAAGGCTATGCTATTGCAACAGATGGGGAAGCCCCAGCTGGGCCCACTTTGAAACCCCACTTCTTGTGAAGAGCACAGGCAAGTTGGGGGGGAAATATGGGAATTTCAAAGGGCCACATGGAAATGTGGAAACAGGAGTGTCGAGTCTGTAAGCCTGAAGAACCCCACACTTGAAATTTCTGTGAAATAACCACACATTCCCCACTTGGTTTTCTGCTTCCAGACCAGTGCCAAGATTCTGAAAGCCAGACCTTTTACCAGATTGGGGATTCGTGGGAGAAGCACGTTCATGGTGTCAGATATCAGTGCTACTGTTATGGCCGTGGCATTGGAGAGTGGCACTGCCAGCCTTTGACCGCATACACAGGTAAGAAGCTGTGGGATGAACAATCGGTTGTTGTTTTTTTAAAGGATCCAGTATGTATCCTTTGAGCATGTTTTCTTGTTTTCAGTGATTCCATGTGAGCAGAACTTTGCATAAGACCCTTTTCTCTTGCAGAGAATCCTGTTTCCTAAGAATCTTATCTTTTATGGTTTTGATCACATTTTTAATGTAAGAGAGAGAAGTTAGAAAGTAATCAGGTCCAAAACATGTGTCCCATGAATTACAAGAATCAAACTTGCATGTCTTTAATGTTATTTCCATTGAATTGTACATTTGGGTCTCTATACTATTCACATTGTGATTTTTAAATTATTATCATTTTAGCATCCTTCCAGCTGCCTCTTCACCATATTGATTTTCAGGGCAATGGTTACTCTGTACTTGCACACACCTTTCCTTCTCTTTACTTGCACACACCTTTCCTTCTTTTAGCTGTCCAGACTGATTTTTTTTTAAAATGGATTTTGAAGCTCACTGTTAGATACTTTTTTTCTCCTGGTGGGACTGCTTCTATGCTTCTAACAGCTTCATGGCAAGGATGATAGCTTTTAGTACCTGGCATGACCAGCTTTCTGAACAAAATGTTTGAACTGTCCTGATCATCCAGTTCCAGGAATTTTGCATAGATGTGGTTGATACGAGTTTGTTTGTTCAGCTCCAGCCTTATGCGCATACATTGATAAGAGAGGCTGCTGAGTTGACCTTTGGGCTTTCAAACTGCATTTGCAGCTTTGTTTTTACTAGCTTTTAAATTTATGGATGAGCATAACAGTGCCTAGTGGTAGGTGGTGGCCTAGTTATCCCACAAAATAAATAACTTGTGAGTAAGCAGGAGTTTATTGCTTCCGCATATTGATTCTGGGATTATAGCCCGGGAATTGCAAGATTTGCTTTGGGAAGTGTGTCTTTTTTCTTCCCAATTTTTTGCTGATATAGGATTAGACAGGGTTTGAGGTTGGACTGGAGCTCTGTCTGAAGACTTGTGTGCAACTCAAGCATAGTTGCCTATCCTACCCCATTGAAGATGAAGGAACAAAAGACACCTCTGTTCCAGGCTGAGTCAGTGATGAATATACAGTATTTTGTTAGGGGGAGACCTAGACAGTCTTGCTGTCTTGCTTTGCTGTGGGTCAGTGAACTTGGCTGCCGGATTATATGGCCAGAAAGTTCTAAAAGGTAGTTAAATCCTATCACTGCAAGGCAGGGTTTCCATTCATCATGTGCTTATCATGTGCTGACCCAAACCACCCAGAGCTAGTATGTGCTCGAAGTGGAAGGTAAGATGTTGCCTACTAAGTGGATGGCTCCCTACCTTAAGCAATATGGAACTCCAGTGTTGTGGGGAAAAACATTCCCAGCTCAACATTCTTTGAGGGGCAGTAGTAGATGGAAAATTAAGGACCTTTTTTCCACCTTGCCTTCCTTCCTTAATAGTCCATTACAATTTTGGAATGGTTTATAGTCATTCTTCTGAGATAATAGTCCATAATTTTGTTAGAGCTTCTAATCTGTTTATTCAAGGGAATATCCAAGAGGTTGAAGAAGGAAGTACATTTTGTTCTCTGGTATAGATAACTGAGTACACATAACTTGCACCAGCTGAGAATGGCATAGTAACACAAACTTTTCTTGGGAAAAGTAAGTAGTAATCAGGAAAGAACTGGGTTCCATTTTTATGAATTTTGTAGTAGAAAGGGGCATACATTTAAACATGCATGCACTATGTTCCACCTGTTGCAAAATATGTATGTTTTGTACTGAGATGGGAACAGTAAATGTTGAATGAGATGCAGCCCAGACCAATTTGACAGCCCCACTCAAGACTATTTATCTGTTGAGTTAATATCCTGCTTTTCCATTGGCATGTTCAAGGCAGTTAACAATGTTGCACAAAACAATTCCTATAACTGTTCACATGGAAGATGGTTCCCACAGGAAGCTGGAGAACTGGATTTGACTCTTCCCATGACTGCTGCCAGTTAACATTCTTTGAGGGACAGTAGTAGATGGAAAATTAAGGACTGATTTTCTTAGATTAGGCCTTCTTTGTGACAAAGTATACTTTGTGGGATTCACAGTTCACCAGAGGAACAAGAATGTTGACTCTGGAGGGTCAGCATGCATTCAGGGCTGAAGCACCCTGGGATTCCGTGTTCCTGTAGGCAGTGTTCTATTACCTCAGGATAACAATTCTGAGATAGCACCCCTGAAAATAGCAAGACTTATTTTGGGGCTGGTTGAGCAGTGAGACTCAGGACATAGAACATGAGGTGGAGTGTGGCCTGCATGAGTGTCACTACTCCAAAGTGATAGCATTCTGTTGAGAGAAATAGTACATCTTGAGGCATGTGAAATGAAAACACAAGTCCTCAGGTTCCTCTGGTTGGCTTTTGCAGTTATAATTGAGTCCCGGTATTCTTGTGCGACTGTTACAACAACCCATCTCAAGGAGTTATGTGAAATATGTGTACCCTCAGAATAGTAGCCAAGGCCTCTTCTTAGATACACGATGGATGGAAAATGTGGGGGTAAATCAAACAACCGAGTTCCTGAGTATCTCTTTGGCAGTTGAGACCATTTCAAAGCTAGCCCCAGCATGGGAGGGGGCTTGTTTATATTCAAGCTTTTAAAAGTTTCCACAGGTATGTATGCTGTACAGTTGTCCAAACAAGTTTGCAAAGGGAAACTTCTTTAAAAGGAAGAATTTAATTGCTAAAATAACAGAGGGTTCCACAGAGCCAGACAGTTCCTTGCTGATGTGCTGTGGGGATTTAAGTCTTGCTCACTAAACACCATATACTCATTCAGAAGCTGTACTGAATCAGCATTTAGCTGGAAATTCGATGCAGGTGGTACAAAACAAACAAACTGAAGGTTAAAATGAGTTGAGCATCAATAAAATGAAAAACAGGGGCTGTGAATTTAATAACTTTTTATGCTCATGGGTGACCTGGCAAATCACTAACTCTCAGCCTGACCTACCTCACCTGGTTGTTATGAGCATAGAAGAGGGAAAAGGGGAACCAATAAGTTCTGAGTGTGAGTTAATTTGGAAATTAATGCAATACATTTGGAAAGCCCTTGCATGTGTAATGCAGCAGCCATATCACACTCCTTTTGTGATGTGCCAACATCACAAAAACTTGTATATATTTCCTGCTTCCACATTTCATTTCCTGGTGAATCCCACCATAAGAATACCATACTTTTCCATGTATAGGTTTTTTTTACTCCAAAAGAATGTTAAAAAACAGGGATCATCTTATACACGGAGGTCATATTCCCTCATTTTCATAAATTTAAGTCCCCCAAAATAGGGGTCGTGTTATACATGGAAAAATCCGGTAACTCTTGAAGATTGTGTTGTGTTTTGCCAAAAAGGAAAAAAAGTTGAACACAATCCTTATATTACTGTACAATGTAGGTGGGTTATGATTATTGGAGACAGGAGGGAAATATGAAAATAAATTTACTTGAAAAAGATGCATAGATGTAGCTGCAAGTAAATTAATGGAAAAAATTATATTTTAGGTTCTACTGGCCCTGTCCAAGTTATTATCACAGATGTCCCAATTAATCCTGATTCTCATCCTGTCCAGTGGGTTGCACCTGAATCCTCTCACATTTCCAAGTACATCATCCGATGGAAACCAGTAAGCACATGTTTCATTTGTAGAACAACTTTTTCTTAGTCCCAGGAATCTAGAAGTCTTGCAAGCAGATGGAAATTTGTTATTGCAATCTACCATGGCAATACAATAGAAGTAATTTTTACTCTTAAGGCTTAATTCATTTCAGTACTTAACAATCTATATATTCTGTAAGTGTGCCGAGGTTGGTGGCCTAGCCTAAACCAAGAGGATGAGTTGGGTTAAAATACCCATCCTCAATTTTGCAGCTGGATTTTGCGTGGAGGACTGTGGGCACTGGTGAAAATGTTCATGGTAGACAGGGGAGCCTTTTCCATTGCTGTGATCACTGGGCTGATGCTTCTTAAGCAGAAGTCAGTAAAAATGGCAGTGTCGTCATTGCCATAGTTACAGGAATATGTTCCTTTCCGTCATTTCAAGCAAAGTCAAGAGATGCAGCTAAATCTGATTGGCTGAGTGGTACTGTGCCATCACATCCACCCAATGACCCATAATTAGTCTGGGTTGTATAGCGAAGAAGGAACCTTTTTTGAGATGAACAGAATGGTGTCAAAGTAGCTGCCAAGGGAGGCAGGGATTAGGTCTTGGAAACAAGCAAAGTTTCCCAAATATCATGTATTTGGCAATGAGTGGCTCAGTCGGGGGAGTTGGGGTAGAGCCACCAGCTTCATGGGGTCAGATGGAAGTCTAGTGGTTCCTTGCTTCACCTCACTCCTGCTGCAATAGGAAACATGCAGCAGTTAATGGATGCATTGCACGTCAGGCCTCCAAGGGGTTACATAGAGGCACTTCAAAAGATCCAGCCTTCTAATGAAAGAGATTGCTAAAGACTGTTTGGGGACCAAATGAAGAAGAGGGCATGTGCTCCTGCACATTTAATAGTTGCACTGAAGAGAGTTTCGGCAGGTGTTGCTTGTCACACAAGCGAAAACTACGCAATTTCCTCTCCTACAAACAAACTGCAGGAGCCTTGCGTACATTGTTCTCTGGCCAATTTAGGGATGGAATATGCACCATGAGGAAAAGAATAAGCCATATATGAACTATTAGGATCTGTTTGGTTTGGTTTTTTGTTTAGTTGGTTTACGGTACATTCCTCCTTTTCACTGAAGTCTTTGGACCGGCTCCCATGACATGTGTGAACTGCAGTGGATATATCACAAACCATGCATTCAAAATGGTGCCTGTGTCACTTGCTCTTCAAAATATGGCTTGGTCCATGAGGTACATGTTGAAAGAAGCTTTTATTCTGTGTTCCTTCCATATCATTGTCCCATAAAGGAAATGCAGATGATATTTAGAAATGGATGCAAATGAGAATCTTCCTCATAATGAAGGAAACACACAGACTTCTTCTGTTGTCATATTCCTGTCCTAATATCCTCTGTGTTTTGCTCCTTTAGAAAAATTCTAGAGTGAAATGGAAAGAGGCCACCATCCCAGGCTATTATAATTCTTACACTATCTCAGGCCTGAAACCTGGTATCGTTTATGAGGGGCAGCTTATTAGTGTTCAGCACTATGGCCAGAGAGAGGTCACCCGTTTTGAATTTACCACCTCTAGCACCACAGCTATTTCAAGTAAGTATTATTTCATTCTCCCAAGACAGACAGATGCTAACGTCCAGGTACAGGGCGGTATACAAATTCAATAAATAATAATAAAAAAGAAATTTGGTTTGCAGTGCTGGTAGTATTCACTTTAATGTATTTCAGTCTTGAAACAGGTGACAGGCATATATCTGAACTTCTGATAGTTGCTGTGTTGCTAGCACACGGCCAGCCTTTGTTCTATAGTATTGTTGGCCATAATATTTCTTATACCAATGGCATAGAACAGTATCCAGTAGCTTCATATTTCACCTTGTCTCTGTGCATTTTTTAAAAAATAACCAGTCTGCTTCCCTGTCACTCTGTGCTTTCTCTGCTTTGATCTAGGGCTGGGTGATATCTGGTTTTCAACATTGTGACACATATCACTGGTATAACATTGTGATATACTGATATAGCACGTGTGTGTGTGTGCGTGTGCGCGCGTGCGTGTGTGCCCAGCCCTACTTTGATCTGTTTCAGGTTCTGTATAAAACAAACCTCTGTGTTCGCCATTCACTATGATGGGGAATCTAAAAATGGCTGTAAAGTTTTCACCTTTTTGCTAAAGTGGAAGAGATTCATAGGCACACAAGCTCCTCCACAATGGATTAAACCTGCCAAACTGCAAACAAGCAAATGCAGGGCTTTTTTGTGGGTGAAGTCAAAGTGATCCACTTTCCACCATAATATCTTGTTATGTGGAGGGGTGCAGGGGGTATTTGTTTTCCTGGTCTTTCTTACCTTAAAGTAAGAGGTCGCCAAGTGGTATGCATATTTGCTTGTACATCTTAAAATTTATAGCTTCCCTTTGATCTTCCCTTTCCAGTGCATGCTTGTGTCTTCCGTTGGCCTTGCAATGTGAGGCTGCCTAGAATGCTGCCTATGGACATCTCAAGAGCTCTGGGGTTTTGCAGTTTTTTGCTAAAAGAACTATGTAGGATTTATAAATGAAGCTTCAAACTTTTTTTTATATAAAAAATAATCTAATGCTGTGCTTTAACAACAACACCAACCCAGAGGCCTTGAGTGTTCTGCCGTCAGGGAGCCAGCCAAGAACACCCCACCCCAAGTTGCAAGGGTTTATTGATGTCATGGTTTCATTCAGGAGGGGAGAAACACCCCCAAATCACCCCATTGTTCAGCCCTTTTGCTATCAGTTTTAACTCATAATTTAATTAACAAAAATAAAAAAGCATTAAAAGTCTGTATTAAAACATACTTTTGCATAAAATCGAAGCCTATGTAAGGCAATAGCTCTTGATTTCTCCTGTCTTTCCTTCCATGAAACTATTGCTTATATATTACTTTTGCTTTGCAGGTACTCATGTGATAGGAGAAACAACAGCACTTCCTTCTGTGGTTTCTATCTCGGAATCCATCACAGAAATTACAGCCAATAGTTTTGTGGTTTCCTGGGTTTCTGCTTCAGACACTGTCTCCGGATTCCGCGTGGAATATGAACTGAGTGAAGATGGGGATGAGCCCAAGTACTTGGGTAAGATTGGATGAGCATCAGTAGCAGATGACATAAACAGGGTTAATTTCATTTCAGCCTATAAAGCTTATCTAGTATGGTTGCCCTCATAGCCATATCTACTCAAAAGTAAGTCCCTTTGAATTCCCAGCTATGTTAAGGATTGCTGCCTGTCGTTCTGCTATTGAAAAATCTAAGTCTCATAATTATAGATATATGAATTATTTAGAATTTTCTGAAACTGCATACAATTGTGTATGGAGACTTCATTCAGGCAGATCATGCCTCTTAATTTCTTGCCAAGTGAGTTTCACTCCAGGTTTCTGGAGTTTTCAGAAGTGCCCAGTGCAGTCCAATCTGATACATGTTTTCTTCAAAAGAATTCCTGCTGAATTCACTGGGGTTTGCACCAAAGTATGTGCATGGTGTTGTAGCACTAGAATCCTGGTTGTTTGTTTGCACATAACTAACATTCCCTGTTTTTCATTTGTTCTTTTTAAAGAACTTCCAAGCACAGTCAATTCAGTTAGTATCTCCAACTTACTTCCGGGTCGCAATTACATCGTCAAGGTCTATGAGGTCTCAGAAGAGGGAGAGCAGGATTTAATTCTGTCCACCACACAGACAACGGGTATGTTGGACCACACAATATTTGGCAAGGAAAGACACACACCAGGCCACCATGTTTTCCCTTTGAAGCTGGTCACTTTGTGCCATTGGACTTTCATATTTTTCTCTCTCCTTAAACAGCACCTGATGCTCCTCCTGAGCACCATGTGGAAAAGGTTGATGACACTTCAATAGTCGTGAGCTGGAACAGACCAGAAGCTCCAATCACAGGTCTGGCTCATTTACTTGTCTTGGTTTTTAAATTTTGGTGCATTTTGTTTTTCTTCAGTTGTAAGAGAGGCAAACGCATGGCGATATAGCCGAGGACTAAACTCTTTATACACCAAAAAGTATATATTTCAGGCATGCAGGAGGTGACTATCAATCCTGCTGCCTGTCTAATAAAAGCAGAGGGCTCTGAAGTATTGTGATTCATAATGTTATAGTCCTCCTAATTTTTAATTTATGCAGGCTCACTAGTCCAGTTTCTGAAATGTGCAGGATCAAATAAAGGCTTGAATAATAACGGTGACTAATTCAACATAGGGATGAGCAGATGTCTCCTATTTGGTTTTGTTTCTGTGCCATGGGCTAACCATGCATTTCTGGCTACCTTAGGTTACCGAATTGTCTATACTCCATCTGTGGAAGGCAGCAGTACAGAACTCAACCTACCAGAGTCTGCTACCTCGGTGACGCTCAGTGACTTGATGCCTGGTGTTCAATACAATATTAGCATCTATGCTGTGGAAGAGAATCAGGAGAGCTCTCCTATTTTCATCCAGAAGACGACCACAGGAGCACCACAGGAAGGTAGTGCCTACTATATTTCCACTGTTCTTCCCTATGTCCCTCCAAAGCTATACCCCCCTCCAAATGTGAAAGAGAAACTGGACTTCCTGGATTCATCCAACTCCACCAGAAGCTAATTGGTTTTCTTGAGTGACACAATGGGAAGGACTTTTGAGGGACGTTGGGAAAGGGAACATCAATTCCTCTATGATATGGTAGTGGGATGTAATGGGCATTCTTTTTACTTAGTTTTGGTTACATTTAAACCATTCCCACCTGGCAGCTACTTTCAAAATGTGGCAGCATGAAAAGGGCAGTTGTACTATGGAGTCCAGGTTAGCCCCCCTCCTTGTCATTGCAGTCACTTTGCAGTTCAGTAAGGGGTGTGCTTTGTGCATCTTTCTGGCTAGGTGTGATTCCTTCACCCAAGGATTTGCAGTTTGTGGAAGTCACAGATGTCAAAGTCACCATCATGTGGACCCCCCCTGAAAGTGCTGTGACCGGCTATCGTGTAGAAGTGATCCCAGTTAACCGCCCTGGTGAACATGGTCAGAGGCTGCCCGTTACTAGGTATTCGTTTGCTGAGGTCACAGAGCTTTTGCCTGGAACAACCTATGTTTTCAAGGTCTATGCCCTCGGACAAGGCACAGAAAGTGAGCCACTGACTGGAGAACAAACAACCAGTAAGTAGATTTCCTTTAACTATGTTTATATATTTGTTCCAACTTCATCCTGCCAGAAATCTCAATATTTCACAAATATTTATTTACAATTAGAAATGTGGACATTAGTGGCCAGGATAGTTCAGCAAGAGAATTTCTTTATCAAAAGCTGCTTTTCTGGTTCAGGAGTTCCTTCCAACTGAACTTCAGACTTCCTTTTTTTGAGATGGAGACTGTTGAATTAAATATTGTGCGCATACATAGGCACTCACACCTAACCTTTAGTGAAGGATTCTTGGTCACAGCCACTGTATTTGTAAAACTCAAAACACATATTAATGCAGAAAGTCAACATGATCTTGTCAGGGTAAAGCAAAATAGCAATCTACTGTGCTGTCATTGTGATACAGTTTTAAAATTGTGTATTTTGAGGGCAGTGATGGACCAGATCCCAAATGTAGTGCTGAGTACAGTTATTCTTAATAGGCATGGCTTGAGCTGGTAACAGGTGTCTGCAACTGTGCTTTCCATTCATTATGATCATGACCAGAATTGCTTCATCTAAACCACAGTTTGACAAACATTCACATAAATCCTGTGATATAATTGAAATACCCGTATTTTTCACTCTATAAGACGCACCAGACCACAAGATGCACCTAGTTTTTGGAGGAGGAAAACAACAACAACAAAAATATTCTGAATCTCAGAAGCCAGAACAGCAAGAGGGATCGCTACGCAGTGAAAGCAGCAATCCCTCTTGCTGTTCTGGCTTCTGGGATAGCTGCACAGCCTGCATTCGCTCCATAAGATGCACACACATTTCCCCTTACTTTTTAGGAGGGAAAAAGTGAGTCTTATAGAGCAAAAAATACAGTATATGGGAAAAGAGAACAGACAAGATTTCCCAATGAATAATCCCCCCCCCAGTCCTTCAAGATAACTAGTCCTTCAGACCAATTGAATACTTGCTTATGAAATCTATGGATTTCATCTATACAACAAACATATATAATCACAATTTATTTTAAAAGTTTTGGAAACATACAAGTATTGCCTCTTTGCTATGCAATGAAGGGATAGAACTGTAGATTTTGTGATCATGGTTGTTAATTGCTGTAACTAAAGACATTCTGCATATGGGGAACAGTACAATAGTTGGCACAGTATGTGTTTATGTAAGAAACAAACCCAAGGAAGGAAGATTAGGTACCTGCGCCCCTTTAAAATACCTCTAAATATCCAGGTGCCAACTTGGATAAGAGCCCAGATTCCAGTGGCTCATAAGACCTTAAGAAGAGACTGCTGGATCAGGCCACTGGCATCCAGTTCTTACAGAGGCCAACCAGATGCCTGTGGGAAACCAGGGAGCAGGATTGGAGCAGGAGAGCACCATCCCATCCAGTGGTCCTCAGCAACTGGTATTCTAAAGCATTACTGCTGCCATCGTGGCTAGCCGTCTTCAAGAGCCCCACCCACCATGAATTTGTCTAATCGTCTTTTAAAGCCACCAAGATTGGTGGCCAACACTGCCTCCTCTGGGAGCAAGTTCCGCTGTGTGAAGAAGTACTTTCTTTTATCTGTTCTTATCTTAACTTTTGGCAATAGATGTGAGGTCGCTGTTATGAAATAAATACTGACTAGTGGTAGCAGTAGCAACTGTTGTGTGAAGCCTTGCTCTATATGTTTAGGGGGGGGGGAGGAGGGAAGAACAATGGCTTCCTAAGAAGATGTAAGATGTTTGTTTGGCTTTCCCTACTAGGACTGGATGGCCCAACTAACCTGCGTTTTGTCAATGAGACGGACTCTACTGTGCTGGTGACCTGGAGGCCCCCCCGTAGCCGCATTGCAGGATACCGGCTTACTGTGAGCCTCACAACAGGAGGGCAACCCAAAGAGTTCACCGTGGGGCCATCAGTCACCAGATACCAGCTGAGGAACTTGCAGCCTGGCTCTGAGTACACTGTGTCCCTAGTGGCTATCAAAGGAGACCAGCAAAGCAACCCGGAAACAGGAATCTTCACAACTTGTAAGCAAGAAGCCGTTTTGGATATTGTTTCAGTTATCCTGATATTTCCCAGGCTTATGATGAGGTTGTGTCTAAAAAAAGAGAGAGAAAAATTTATTAGTATAGAACATGAAGCTGTGTGAGGTTACACGTAGTAAGGTTTGTAGTTGTGTGTGCTGAGATACCTGCTGTCATCAGTGGAGTATAAAAATAATAAATCTGCCAGCTCCTCCCTGTGCCCTAATACTACCAGATCACCTTCCATTAGCATTGGAAATTGCCGCCCATTTTTTACTCCTTTACTCCAGTCTTCCATTGGAACCTCCTTAAGAACCGTAGCTAAGGTGGCCAGTACAAAAGGCAAAGGAGTGGGTCAGGGTCCCTTTCGTTCCTTGGTATTTTGAGCATAGCTTCTGCCTAACACGTTTTGGGAATTACTTACCTGTTAGTTGAAGAGAGAGTTCTAAGTTTTGGTTTCATATCATAGCCTGTAGTAATCTGATGACCACAGCTCTGCAAGATCAACCTTGTTGGATACATATTGCCACCTTGCGTGATGAAATGCAGATTTCTACCACAAGATCCAAAAGCCATCTTGAAGTGCAAGAATCATGTGAATTGCCTGACTCTACTGTGATAGACAGAATTAATGGTTGGATGGCCGTCTGTCATGGATGATGTGATCCAGCCATCTGAGCATTGCAGATTGGCCATGCAATAGCAGCTCATCTGGGGCTCAGTAAATCTCCTGGTTTTGTTGCCTTCCTGGCATTGCAAAAACAAAGCATGGGATTAGGTTTCTCCATCAGCGGCTAGTGTGGTGGATCAGAGTAGCACTGCCACCCTCCCAACGTCAGGGTGGCGGTGATGCACTGTTGGAGCCAACTTGCATGCCACAATATGTGACTTGTAGGCTGCATTTGTTTTGGTGGGTCACAAGTTATGTAGACCTGAGTAGACTCTGCTGGTCACCTGTAGGTGGTGTCTCTGCAATTTGTTTTGAGATGAGACTAAAGCTTCAGGCTGATTCCAAAGCTGAGTTGATCAATGACATAGCACATGTACAAAAGAGCCATATTTGGTTCAGACTTTTAGAATATTTGGTTTAGAAAAGTCCTGATCTTAAAACTGCTGCCTTGGTTTTTTATTAGCTGTCCGCTGGCTTGTATCTGTTCCAAGTTAAATGGGCCTGATAACTAGGATCTAAGTTACATACTTATTAATACTCTAATATTGCTTCCAGTCCCCCCCCCCCCGCCCAGTAGAGTCATTCTGGTCTAGCACTGCTGGAAGTGATAGCAGGCTGTGACTCAGATGTGGTGTGAAGCTTTCACCAGAAGGAACCAGTGACAGATTTTAGAAGTTGTCACCCTGTCATCTGTGTGGGAGGGATGGACACACTTGGTATATAGGTGTCCTTTTAATATAGCTTTTGATTCCTGGGCAGCTGGCTACATTTTTATACTAGCTCAGCTGGCTCACCAGACCTAACTTTGGAGCCACATCCTAAGTCTATTTAATTAAGTGCATTTGGGTGTATACTTAAAGTTGCTACTACACAACAGCCAGTGTGTCTTGCAGACATTCCTTCAGAGGCAGTTAATTAGGGATTTTTATCCCAAATTGGCAACATTTTACTTGTTTACAGAGGAAGGGAACCCGTTGTTTTGGTAGCCATGTGGTGTTGTTTTCTCTGCTGGGTAGTACTTTGAACTCACTTTGAAGCTGATGTAAATAATGAGATCCCTCTACTTTGCAAACCAGAAGTAATGCACAGTGCTCAGGCCTTCTGCCGGCTGCTTCCAGCTTTGCACCCAGGAGCTGGTTTGGGGTTCATATGCATTCATACACGTAAATGTGTTTTGTTGGAATGAACCATCTCCTTTGGTTAGCCCATGACCCTGAGGACCAGGTGGCAGGAAGAAGAGTAGCCTGGTTACTATGGCAATGACTAAATCTGCTTTGGCAGGCAAGAGTTGGGTTGAAATGCAAACTCTTTATCCTGGTACTAAAGAGTTGAGCCTGGCCTACTGAGCTTCTGGGATGGCTGCCTCCCTGTGCTGTCACAAGAACTCCCCTCCTCATGGGAAAGAAAGGAGGTGGTGGCAGGCATGGTAGTAATGGTTGCAAAACAGAGTGGGGATAGGAAGGCCAAGGAGGAGGAATCTCAGGACTTCTGGAAAAGCCTGCTAAAGAGCTTGTGCTGCTATCAGGACAGGAAGACTTTGGGGGTAGAAGTCCTGGGCCCCCATTCAGCAAAATGAGGACAACTCTCAAACATAGCAGACCTGGCTTCTCACATTTTGTACACATTCCCACCACCACCACCAGACCATCAAACCCAGAGTCTCAAATTACTTGACTGCACCATGAACCTGTGGAATGCTAGACCCTCTTTCCTTCTCATGGAGAGATAACTGCTGGGGGCATGGAATATGCTCCTATGCCTCTCTGGTTACCCACATAGTATGCTTAAAGACCATCTTTGTAGGAATTTGGGTTCCAGCTGACAGGACTAGAGTCCAGCTCTCTTTAATTAGGCCCACAGAGTTTGTAGACTACTCTTTATAACAGGACTAATTTCCTGGTGAGAATGCCCACCTCCCGCTGCAAACTTTGGGACTGCCTCTGAAGACTCCAGTTGGTGCAGAATTCAGTGGCCTGGCTGCTAACTGGGCAGGACGGTTCAAGCATATACAGTGGTACCGCGGGTTAAGAACTTAATTTGTTCCAGATGTCCGTTCTTAACCTGAAACTATTCTTAACGTGAGGTACTGCTTTAGCTAATGGGGCCTCCCGTCGCTGGCGTGCGATTTCTGTTCTCATCCTGAGGTAAAGTTCTTAACCCAAGGTACTATTTCTGGGTTAGCAGAGTCTGTAACCTGAAGCACCTGTAACCTGAAGTGTCTGCAATCCGAGGTACCGCTGTAACTCCAATCCTGGCCCGACTGCACTGGCTGCCAATCAGTGTCAGAGCCCAATGCAAAGTGCTGGTTTTTGACCTTTAAGCAGCTCAGGACCGCCTCTCCCCACATGAACCAGCTCTGACCTTGTGCTCAGATTCTCAGGCCCTTCTTTGTGTGCCTCCTCCTTGAGAGGTCCTTTTCTGGGGTGGGGTGTCCTTCCCAGGGAGTATCACCTGGCTCCAGCATTATATCTCTTTAGGCACCAGCCAAAACCTTTCCTCTATAAGCAGGCCTTTGGCCTTTCATTATCTGCAGCTTTTTAGGGTGTGATGTTTTTAATGTATTTCTCTTTCTTTTTGGTTTTAATGTACAGTATCTATGTTGGGTTTGACTAGTTGCTTGGTTGTAAGTCGCTTTGGGTTGCGCTGGGCAAGATAAGCGACTGACAAATTAAATAATTAAACTAGTCCAAGGAAATTCCATGCTACAAATAAAAATATCACAGCAACAGATGTTGTATATGACACTCTTACAATATGAGGCAAACTATAAAATACAGTTCATGGCAAGCTGGCATCTCTAAGTGTCGTGATATTGTTTAAATGGGACCTCTTTTTGTGATTTCGTCTTATAGTACAGCCCTCAGGCTCTGTTCCTCACTATACCACTGAAGTGACAGAAACATCTATTGTTATTACCTGGACACCAGCTCCACGAATTGGGTTTAAGGTAAGAAAACAGCCACAAATTCCCACCCTTCCAGTACTTCAGGTGTCACTTAAAGAGACATGAAAACCAATCTACCTCAGCAGGGGGAGAGACCCCTGGTTCAAAAGGGCTTATTACAACTAATGGCTCGTGGCTATTTGACAACTTGTAGTAGCAATTGATACACTGGCTGAACGTCATTTGTTTTAAGCCTGATGTAACAGATTAGAAGTTAAAGGAGGTGGCATTCGTTCAAAGGTTCCTGGAGCAGCTACAAACATTTGTTTATAACTTATAAAATCCACAGTTAAAAGTGGTTTGAATGTAATCTCCTAAGCAGCTAACAAAGAAGCAAAAATTAACAAGAAATCACACACACACACAAAGCATCCTGATGAAATGAAGTTGTGAAAATGTTGTCTAGCATATGTTATCCTGCTAATGTGGCCTTGGTGCAAAAAGGGAACCTTGCTCCATCGTGCATAAGATTTCATGTTTGATGTTAATCATTCTTAGTTCTGGTAGTTCTTGTGCCAAAAAAAAAAAAAAAAATCCAGGCTGTGTTTCAAGAAAACTCTTAGTTCTGAGTCCAGAATGAACAATTCTACAGTGCATAAAATTGCTTAATAGAAATAATTAATCATTTCCAAACTTGGTATTTCATTTGGTTGCAGATAGAGTTGTTGTGGGTTTGTTTTTTTTAATGGAGTGGTTAAGAAGCCAAGGGAGAAGGGGCAGCAGAGGCAAGATGCTAGGAATGGAGAGTCAGCAGAGAAACCGGAAGCTGTTAGAGCCACAGAACTCTTTCCCTTTTCCTCCCTGCTTTAGTCTCTAGCATGAGCAACTATACAGTAAGTGCCTGTCAATTTCAAAAGATTTCTCTGCAATACTGAGGGCTAGGTATCTGCTTTTCTGAAATGAAAGCCTGAAGTTCTCAGAAAGCTCGGGTTCTACCATGCATATATCTTTGCAGAATTCAAATCCTAATAGTTTTGATCATCCACATTAAGCTATACTGGTGTTCTTCCCAGGAGTACATACTATAGTAGCCATTGTTAGCTGTGAATAATTCTTCATTCTTTTCCTACTGCAGTTGGGTGTGCGACCAAGCCAAGGTGGAGAAGCTCCAAGGGAGGTCATCTCTGAGTCTGGGAGCATTGTCATCTCGGGTCTGACTCCTGGGGTGCATTACGACTACACCATCACAGTACTCATGGATGGACAAGAGAGGATCACACCCATCACCAAGACAATAGTTACACGTATGACATATTTTAACTATCACATAATGAACACTGCTTTTTTAGGCCAAAGATCCCAAAGCCATGATCCCCCACAGAAGTCTGTGGAATTATTTTGGAGTGGTTTCTTTGTAAAATAAATCGGGCAGATTTGAGCCAGTATATGTGGAAGAGGGGGTAGCACAGGTGTATTCCTACCACAGACAAGACTTGTTTCTGGCTAACCTGGGCCTGGTACATCCTAACACCTCCAGCAGACCAGCCCATAAGGATCAGACTGCCATGAGGTGCTGCTGGACTTTGGTAGCTCACAACATGTCATGGCTAGCTTAGAGAGCAGGGGTCAGTCCATGACCCAGAGAAAATAGTGTGAGTTGGAAGAATAGCTCTTGGAAGAAGCTTTTGATGTTCAGGTTTTATATTTCCAGGTGGCTCTGGTGGCGCAAAATGCCTTCCATCAGCTTCAGCTGCTGGCCCCACCACCCCTACCCTATATGGACAGGGATATATTTGTGTTGTCTCTGCTCTGGTAACCTCTAGGTTACTGTAATGGATTACAGTAGATTACTGCAATGGGGCTGCTTTTGAAGATGTTTCAGAAACTGCAAATGTTGGAGAATTCTGCAACCAGGTTGCTCATGATGGTCTGAGCACAGTGTGCAGTGAGCCTGTGTGCAGTGGCTGCCAGATGGTTTACTGGCCCAATTCAAAATGCTGGTTTTTACCTTTAAAGCCATATGCAGTTTAGGACCCCAATGCTTCAAGGACTGTCTCTTCCCACATAATCTGATCTGCACCCTGCATTCCAAGGGAGGTGCAGAGGGTGGCAGTGCGAGAACAGGCTTTCTCTGTGGTGGCCCCTTGTTTATGAACAAGGCGCTGGGCAAAAACATTCTTGTTTATCCATACCTTTGGATCTTAACTTCCTGCTTCTCTTTTAGTGTGGTGGGGTGGAGTTTGAGTCTATTCTATTTATACATGTTATATGTTTGTAGTTTGGGCTGTTTTATCATTGTTTTTAATGGTTTTTGTAAGTCACGTTGAGTTTCGTTTTTGAAAAAAGCAACTAATACTGAAAATTCTTTCTGTTGCCGATCTAGTGAAATCTTAAAACAATGATTTTACTACTTACAGCTCTGTCACCACCAACCAACTTGGAACTTGATTCCAACCCCAAAACTGGAATCCTCACTGTCTCGTGGGAAAGAAGCACCTCTCCAGGTATTTATATTGTGCATGGCTAGGAACTGCCCTTTTGACTGTGCAGCACTGTAGATCCTCAGCAATCCTGCTCATCTACTTGCTTGGTTTATACCAAGAGGAGCTGTCATTTTGGGCATTGTTAACCAGATACTGGATACATCTGTTATAGTGCCATTTCTAGTACAGAGGGAAAGGAGGGCATTTTGAAAAAGAATAGCACCACTGAAATCTGCCCACTAAGAAAACAAGGAGGGTAAGAATATGGTAACTCTTCTACAATGTATTGCATTTCTTTGTGAATGCCCCCCTCAAAGCTATCAAAAACCTTTAAAAGGTTGTCTTTCACAAGATTTGTGTTAAAAATAATGTCTTTAGCAGAAAAATGGAAAATTAACATTGAAACACACCATAGATCTGTGTCTCAGTATGTTCATGAAGCACATCTCATTGGATTATATTGAAAGTATATATTCCTACAATTTCTATAAGTCTATAACAAATGGAAACATCAGAATGCTTCATACTTGCCCCACATTCTGTGAAAACAATTATGTGTCACAGGCAATTGGAGGGGACCTTCTTGCTGTCAGATTTCCAGATTTTAAGACCATTTAATATCTTTAAATAGCTGTGCTCCTGTCTAGTTTTAAGGAAGTACAGTATAAGTGCCAACTAAGCCCTTTACATCTGTGCTTTAGATGTAACTGGATACAGAATTACTACTGTCCCGACAAATGGACAACAAGGTTTCACTCTGGAGGAAGAAGTTGATGCTGAACAGACATCCTGCACCTTTGAAAATCTGAGTCCCGGAGTGGAATACAATGTCAGTGTTTACACAGTCAAAGATGACCAGGAGAGCTCGCCCATCTTTGAAACCATCACACAAGGTAAAATTTAAAAACTCAGCAGCAGATTTGACAAATTTCACAGGGAGCCGTCCTATAAATTTCTGTACTTATGAAAGCTGTACCTGAACATCTTTCGGTGAAGACTTTTCATTGGTTGTGTGTATGTTTATTCATAAATAAATCCTGTTCATTTCAGTGCGATTTACTTCTAATTAGGATCACAGCCCTGGACACCAAGGCAAACATACTTGCTCATTCCATATGGTTTTTATACTATTGTCTTATTTTGCATAGGTATACGAGAGTGGTGAGCAGATTAGCCTTGGATTCGCTGCCTCTGACTCAGGGGAAATGGATCACTAAACATTTTGGTTTATTCATATGTTACATTTTGTGTGGGTTTCCGTGTTGCTGTATCAAATCTAGACAAACCAGATCAAGCGCCAGTTAATAATGGTCAGAGGTGTGAAGAATATTTTAGAAAATAAGGTTCTTATTTGTTCAGGTGACATTGCCCATTGAAAATCAACAGTGCGTGATGTTTAGAAAGATTCTGGTGGAGGACCAATGTTCTCTGCTGCTGGATAAGCTCACTCAAGAGCCAAGTGTACCTTCTGTATATTGAGCTGTTGCCATGCTGATCCCAGATATCATGATATACAAAATGAGCAAGTTGATCCAGTTGATCCCTAGTAAAATATTAAGCCTTCATCTGTGTTTACTCAGATGTTAGCCCTACTGTATTAACAGTGAGACTTGCTCACAGGTAAATGTGCATATGATTGCAGCTATAGACCAAGAAAAAGTATCTCTTTGCTCTTTTTTATGCTCAGAAGTATGTGTTATGACTGAAAATGTACACCCTGCCCTTCTTCTGTTGTAGAAGATGACGGTCTGGGATGTCTCAGTCTAGCCTTGTGCTTGTAGTGCTGTAAAACCCCAAACCTGTCATTATGGGATTTTGTCTTATCCCCCCACCCACCCCCATGGCTCCCAGCTCCTGTGTTTCACAGATGCTTGCCATTAACACTGCTTGGCATTTCTGTGCTCTTGTTGAGTCTCTCTTTGCTCCTATGGGCAACTAACACCCTGGTTTGAGTTAATTCAACAATCAGGTCCTTAACCCAATGCCACTTTCTAACACAAAGAAGCACTGGGGAAAAAATTTTGGTATGTCTTTAGTGCTTTCTTTACAGGTGATATGGTAAGCATATCCCACAAAGATAAGTGGTTATTTGGTAGAAAATTGATACTTTCTTTTTCGGTTCTGCTCAGTGGTTTTCCATAACAGAATGGAAAAAGGTTCTGCAATTATTAAACCAATGTTTTGCACCAGATGTAGACCACCTTTGAAAGATTCCTTATCAATTTAAGAATTGTATACTCCTCCCACCAAAGAAAACATAAAACACACATTTGCCCTGAAACAGGCTGTGCCCCTTTGCCCATCCTTCCCAACCCTCTATAGTATAGTAGCACATAACATATTTTACATAAGCGCCTCAAAACTCTGCTTACATTCAAAGACAAAGTGAGGTAGGACTCTATTCCTAGAGTGATCTATCAACCAGCTTTGCTACAGCTGTTGCTCATAAGTCTTACTTGGCCTTAGAAATTGCCTGTTGAATAATCACCAGGCTGTGTAATATATACTACATGTAGGGCTGGATGTACAAAATCAATATTTTGCTTCAGGATGATTAGCCCATGAAAACAATGTCAGGTAAAGGAACATGTCTCATTCATTACTTGACTAGAATCCTTTGCCATTTTTAACTTCACAAATGACAATTCTGTAAGGATGGCATGTTTTATATTTCAGACTGCTGTACTGTACACAGTTACCTGGTGGGATTAACTCCGAGTAGGATTATGTTTCAATCTTTCTAAAAGTTTGCACTCAGAAAAGAATGGCTTTGTTAGATACTGAAGTTGATAGGAGTGAACGTCTGTAGTGCAGGTCAAAAAAGCAGGCATGAAAGAAGCAATATTAGTCCCGTTACGATAATAATAATTTATTATTTATACCCCGCCCATCTGGCTGGGTTTCCCCAGCCACACTAATGAATCCATTAAAAGTGTTTGAGCCACTTGATCACCATCCTTAGCCGCTCTTTTTTTACAGTGTCTTCTTGGTTGTGTACTGGTTGGCAACTTCCCCCACCCATAAGTCTACAGCCTTCTGGTCTGTGACATGACGCATAGAAACGGTTTCCTCCCCACTTTATCCTAATTGAAAGTAGAATATTTAACCAAGGCAATTGTTTTCGAGTAATACTGCATCTGGCAAAACAATCTTGAACCTGATTATCTGTGTGGAACATGTATAACCCAGGCAAGCTGTCATTAACCACTAATGATTTGTACAAGGAAAACTTGGTACGGGCAAGCATATGTGTTAGTTGGAGAAGCAAACTTTTAAGACTGTGGGGCTCAAGCGTTAGTTGATAGGGTCTCATACCTTCCTGCCAATTTGATTCCCCCCACCCCCCAGAGATGGGCTCCTTTGTTGTTTTACATATGCTGGAGCAGGTGCCATTTTGCTCCATCCTAAAAACATATGTGCTGGTAGAGTGTTTCATGAGAATTGGCTGCAAATCCTGCAGAACATCTCTAATGACATTCAGAAGAGATGTTTTGCAGGTATTGTAAGAGGGTTTAGCTATCTAACCCATTGCTGTACGTTGTAAATGCTGGACTTGCTTTTCGTAGGGAAATATCACATATCACCACAATTACTTCACTAGTTCTTCACTTTTAATTCACTACTGAATTCACTGATGATCACTGCTTTTTCTCTCTCTTCCTTCTTGTTGTATTTTGCCTCCGTTTGTCTTTGGCTCCCTGTTTTGCTCTGTAACACTATAGAGGTGCCCCACCTCACTGACTTAAGCTTTGTCGACGTAACTGATACAAGCATCGGCCTGAGGTGGACCCCACTAAATGCCTCCACCATTATTGGCTACCGCATCACAGTAGCTGCAGCAGGAGAAAGTGTCCCCATTTCTGAAGATTTTGTCGACTCTTCAGAGGGACACTATACGGTCACAGGCTTGGAGCCGGGCATTGATTATGAGATCAGCGTAATCACACTCATTAATGGCGGAGAGAGTGCCCCTGCTACGCTGACTCAGCAAACTGGTGATTGTTGAAGACCTCCTGTGTTGAGAGGACTGTTTCATGCTGTCACTAGCTGCTTGGACGAGAAATGGGCCTTCTTGCTTTGTTTAGGGAGAGGTGGCCAGGGGACATTTTTTGGAAGTTCAATGGGAACAGATATACAGTATTATACACATAATTTCCTTTTAGTATTTCCACCAATTTGAGGTTGAATCTTGCATCTCAATAGCAGGTTTCCAAATCTTGCCAAATTCTCAGGGGATGATAATTTATTTGGCTTTTGCAATTCTATCTCCTAATGTTTTTGTGGATAGAAAACATTTCTCTTTAACATTTCTTCTCACAGCTTTATTATCATTTCAAAGTGCATATCTGAGCTGGGCTTGAACCCACATCTCAGAAGTTTCAGAACCTATGTGATGTATCCACATTGGCTTTCCTAGCCACAGTGGAGATAAATGGAATAATCCAAATACAAAAGCAATATCTTGGAGTCCATTGTCCTAATCCTCACTTAGTGGCCCAAGTGTTCAAGTGATTCCCCCAAAATATTGTGGGGATGAAGGCATCCTTCAATCACGCTAGTGACAGGCATGGCAGTCTTTGAAACCTCTGTAGTGCATGTACAGAAAATGACCTGGGAGTTTGTTTTGCATGGAAAGACTAGTATGTTCACCTTAGCTGGGTAAGGCTTTATAACCTTTTCCTATGTAAGTAGTTGTAGAGTCCTAGAGACTTCACAGCTATTGTTCATCCTCCCATCTGTATGCATGTTTGTGTTATGGAAGTGGTGCCTTTTCCCGTCTCTGAGCTGCTGTGGAGCACATTGGGCCTCTCTGATTTGAGATGGATTGCAAGATCCATAGGCAAAAGACAACAATACAGGAACTCACTGCTTGTCTTTTTTCTTTTTTAAAAAAGTAGTATTATGGAATACATTTGGAATCCATAACGGTTTTGCTGAGAGGTTAAAGGTGCTTTACATCAGCTTTAACTGTGTAGTGAAAGATTGAAAGATTACTGCAGCTTATTTTCGTGGAATGAAACATAGTTTAGTAGTACATTTGCATGGGTTTGATTTTGTAATGGATTCCTCCCCCCCTTTTTTTTGCATGGGATTGTTTGTATATTTTTGAAACACTGTTGAATCGAATTCCGGTGCTTCTAAAATTACTGAAAATATTGTCCTTTAACCTCAGCTGTCCCTCCTCCCACTGATCTGCGTTTTACCAATGTGGGCCATGACACTATAAGAGTAACTTGGACTCCACCAACATCCATTGAACTGACCAACTTCCTCGTTCGTTTCTCACCTGTGAAGAAAGAGGAGGATGTTGCAGAGCTGTCTATCTCACCATCTGACAATGCAGTGGTTTTAACAAGTAAGAGACTGATTCATTGATACATTTTATCCAGGCATCAAACTGATGTGATTTGATATTGGAATTGGTAGACTTTGGGGAAGATGATTGGCTAGACGTCTACTTTAGACTCTTGCTGTCACTCTTTATCTGCATTTTCTATGGCTATTTTTCATTTGTTTTCCCCTCAATTCACCAAATCTCATTTTGATGGCCTCTATTTCATTTTTCTCTTTGTAGTTACTACTTTAAACTCTATGCAAAAAGTCTTATGAGGAAATCATGTACTGGAAGAAACATGTTGTATTAAATTATAAATACACAGTCGGGTAGCCCTGAAAAATTATGTTTCTGTTTGTTTGGAATTTATCCATCCCACAATAGAATATGAGCTCTGTCACCAGAACCTAAGTCCTGGTAGGCCAACAGTACATGACACATCTGACCCAGCCTAAACTCTCTGAGATGCTCTTAGGTTAAACATTTTCTGCTGGCAGTGTTTCTCATCTCTCCCAGACAGTGAAAATGAATGTCAGAATTAAAGAGTTGCTGCCATTTGTACTTTAGTTCTTATGTGCATTTTTGACAAGTACACAATTTGCCAAGACCTTGGTAGAAAAAATTAAAGAGTTTTGTTGATGGAGGTAGATATGGAAACAGTACAAACTTCAGAGCTTTTCCAGTAAAGAATATGGAAATTCTAGCTGGAAATGCTTTGTGAATAAATGACAATCGGCAAAACTGTCAGAGAGTGAGAAACTTGTTTTGTAAGCTGGAAAGATCCATTGGGGGGGGAAACCAGCAATTTTTTTCAGCATATAATGCTGCATGCTCAGGTAATGTAACATTTAGAACTTTGCTAAACAAAATAGCTGGAAATGACCATTTTTGTTTAGCAAAGGAGCTCTGCTGGGTAAAAAGCTGAGATTTGCAATTGTTTCTAGAGGAATTTAAATATCCTAAATCGTTGCTGTTTTAACTCTTCAGATCTTCTCCCTGGCACTGTGTATTTGATCAGGGTTTACAGTGTATATGAACAACGTGAGAGTAAACCTCTGAGCGGAGAGCAGAAAACAGGTCTGTAGAATGACAAATATTGAAAATGTCTTCACTTTCTTTCTACTAGTTTTATTTCAAACAAGATTTGTGTGGTAGCAATTTATTAAGATGGTTCTGCTATTTCAGTTGTTCAAAAATATTAAGGATTTTGAAAATTTTTGTGTAGATTTTGCTTTACAAATTGGTCTTAGCAAGCCAATTTTGGAAAGAACTATCATGCCATGATGGCTCTGTTGAAGTTGGTCCAATACAATTTCATAACTTCAGGACTCCACATTCATAGCCCTATCCACTGTTGTTATTCCTTCCCCTTTCAGTGGAGGAAAGGTTTGGTGTTTGAACAACCTATTATGGCCCACATCTTTAAGAGCTGTGGTTGATGGGACTTTGGTTTGTCTGAATGTTTCCTATCTATTTTAATATATATCCAATGTATATGCATGCTTTTTCTACAAAAAAATGACATTGACTTTACTGTTCAGCTGGTTTAAATCTCCTTTATTTTCCTATGAAAATAGGTCTTGATTCCCCAACTGGGCTTGATTTCTCAGAAATAACAGCCCATTCTTTCACCGTCCATTGGATTGCTCCTCGTGCCACCATCACTGGCTACAAAATACGCCATTCCCTAGAGCAAGGGGGAAGCAGACCCAAAGAAGTCCGCATTGCTCCATCTCGCAATTCCATCACACTCACTGACTTGATTCCAGGGTCTGAGTATGTGGTGAGCATTTCTGCATTCAATGGCAAAGAGGAGAGCTTGCCTTTGATGGGACAGCAAAGTACAGGTAAGACCTAGACAAGGAAAATAAAATACAGCTTGTAAGTTCTTGAGACCAGGTCACGGAGTTAATTGAAATGGAACTTAGATATGGTCAATTCCTCTAACAGCTCAGGGGAAGAAATTGAGTCAAGAAATTTCACTACAGATTGCAAGTGAGGCATTGACCATATAACAGTAAGAACCTACAGGTTTACTGGATGGTTTTGAATGGCAGCTCAAGAGTTATAGGAATCATTCTCAGTTTTATTCTGCTTCTGCTACTCATGGAGTTGTGGAAGGGACTGCAGCCAACTGCTAGGAAGCCAGTCAAGGCCCCTCTTCATCCTTCCTGAGATTTCCTCAGGCACATTGTCAACCCTATCAGTGTGGCCTCCAGAACTAGAAAGTTTTGGCAGGTGTTAAGAAAAGACTAGAAAACAGAACTAAACAATATGCAGCATATGTACACGATGCTGAAAGCAGCAGCTTTGTGTCCCTTGCTCCTCCCAGTAACATGGAGGCAAAATACGTGACATTGTATTGAGTTTCCCAATCCCTTCATGTGTAGGTAGGGACACTCGCAGACAGTGATTTTTGAAGTTGCTGCATTTTTAAAAAACCCCACAGCATTTCTGCTGCTGAAAGTAGAAGAGAGTAAGCAGGACTTTGAGCAGAGCCAGCTCTACAATTGGCGCACTGAGGTGGCAGCCTCAGGCAGCAGAAACCTTCAAGGCGGCAGCCCCACCAGGGCCCCTCTGTCGCTGGTGCAGAAGCAGTGCCAGTATCGGCACCAATTTCAGATGGAATTGTGGGAGATCATGTGGAGCATGCAAAGATATCTTATGACTTTGGCCAGATCTTGCTTGAAATTGATGCCAATGCCGGGGTCACTTCTCTGCCAGCAGCAGAGGTGGCAGGGCAGGTGGAGAAGTGGTGGCGGCAGTGGCAGGGCATTTGCCTCAAGCGGTGAAACAGGACATGCCGCCCCCGACTTTCAGTGACTTTCAATGTTTTATATTTTCTGCTTTGGGCCATAGGTTTTCAAAGTGCTGAATATCACATGTCCAGTACCCAATTCCATGGATTCTTGGTACAATCACAGAATCAAAACCCAATTGAAGATTCAGATATGGGTTTAAATGGCAGCTTTCTAGTGGGCTTGCAGGGTGGTGCTTGGCTAGTTACTTTCCTTCAGAATTATTTCCACTCCAATAAGATGCAAGTGCTAGTGATGCATCTCAGAGGGGGAATACAGTGATGAAACATTGCCTGCCTTGGAACCAGTGCAGAATATAGTTCTAAAATACTACCTTGTCTAGAAAGATGTCTGCAAAAGGAATCTAAAAGCTTTACTGGGCAGTTGCACTGTACAGTATGACATGTGAACTGAGAGGATGTGGAATATTCCTAATTTCCCCTTTCTTAAACCCCTCTGTCTAGTTTCTGATGTTCCAAGAGATCTGCATGTCACTCCCACTGGCCCCACCAGCCTGGTCATCACCTGGGAGGCTCCTGCCGTTACCGTGAGATACTACAGGATCACATATGGCGAAACAGGTCAGTGCTAGGTGGTCTTAATACCTAGTATTAGAAGTTAAAGCAAGACTCTGGAGGCAAGATTTTAAGTGACTTAAGAACACTGCAACACTTTGACTGCTGTGGCTCTGATAGACACTGGATAATTACAATTCAAATACAAGTTAGAAGGGAGGTAAAAGGGATCAGAGCTACTGGCTCAGCCCTGACAGCTGCATGTTCAAGGGAAAGGGGCTGATGTTTACATGGAGCAGCTTGTGGGTATCAAACCCCTTTCACACTAACGCTGAAAAGATGAATGTCTGTGTTGGGGGCCGTATATGTGTGGGAGGGGACATTTGTGTACCCCTTAATTTGTCCAAGTATTGAAAACTTAACATTTGAGAGGACTTTTTCTGCACCTGTTGGTCTGTCATCATTATACACAGTATTAATTGGTACTAAACACAATCTTCATGGGTTTCCCAAAGGCAGTCCCACACTATGTGCATTACAAGGATCTAATTTAGGCATCCTGATGGCATTAATTGCCATGGGGGGATTGTAATGCTACTTTCTATGTATTTTATACATGATTGTTTTATTACTTGTTAATTTTTCTGCAAATTTCTTTGAACCCTTTTTGGGGAGAAAGACCATTTGCAAATTTAGTTATTAAATTTGATCTGCATGTCACTCCTCCTGGCCCCACCAGCTTGGTCCCACACCTGGGACAGGAGTGCCAGATTGAATAAAATAATTGATCACTTGATGTGGTGCACACACACCATTTGAATGGCAATGCCCACCAACTTCAGAGGGGCAGCCCCCTCAAATATTTTAGGGGGGCCAAGACCCCTCGGCTTCTAGGTGTTGGCTCCTATGACCTGGGAAGCTCCTATGACCATTAGCAGGAGAGCTCACTCTTGATCTCAGGGTGGTGGGTTTGGGCAAAATAATCCTGCATTGCAGGGGGTTGGACTAGATGAACCTCATGGTCCCTTCCAACCCCGCATTCCATGATTCTATGTACTACCACCATTGTCATTTTTAACAACAGCTGTGAGCTTTTGACCATCTTCTGCTATTGCTCATAGGTGGCAGTGGGCCTGTTCAAGAGTTCACTGTACCTGGACATGTCTCCACTGCAACAATCCCTGGACTTAAGCCTGGAACAGACTATACCATCACTGTGTATGCAGTCACTGGACGTGGAGACAGTCCTGCCAGCAGCAAACCAGTCACTGTCGACTACAGAATAGGTAAGACCAGGACAAATGGACATTTAAGAACTATTTATTCCATCTGCTCACTTTTTCTTTTTCTTTTTTAAGGGTGGGAGAGCAAACCAAATTATTCACCCCACTGGCTTAATTCAACAATTCTGTCCATCATGCAAAAAGACTTCTAACCCATTTAAAACACTTTCATCTTGCTTTTTGATGAGCTTGAGATTGCTGGCAAAAACTATGGCTTTGTTTTCTACAACTCCTTGATTTACACCAGGATGGCAACACAACAGTGCTTTCCATTTGTTTGAATCCAAATACGTTGCAAATGTGGCCTGCAGTAAATGTTGGCGTTCTTATTCATCTAGTTTAGCGCTCGTTTCCAGCAATGGCCAGTCAAATGCATCTGGAAGACCAATCACCAAAGGAGAAGGACAACAGTGGCCCCTTGTCTGCTTCAACATGTGATATTTCACTATGTTGTGGTCATGTGGAGGCTCTATTCAATTATTGTAGAGCATAGGAGAGGCTTATATGGGATAGGTGAGGTTGAGTGGGTGGAGCCAAAGGAAAGCGCAGCAACAGTGATTTGGAAGAGGAGCAAAAATTTTAGGTCCCTCATGGTGGCAATCCATGGTTTTAAGGATTATGCTGGATCCCAAAAGTGGCTAACACATCCGTGGATTAAAGCAATATTATGCTCAACCATATATATTAATTTTGTTAATATGTATTTTTGAAAGATTTATACCCCACCTTCTCAAAAATGAAGTTCTCAGAAAAAAGACCCTTCTAAAAATATAACATAAGGTAGCATAAAATGAAGTAAAGTGGAACAAATAAATTACATAAAATATTTAAAATTTAGCAGCACCAGTATAAAACAACAAATTAAACATCAGTGCAAAAGCTAAAATGATAAAGTAACAAATAAAGTCTCAGGAGCAATAGCTATTGAATCATTCAGTTATAGGGTAAATAAAATCTTAGACTGGTACCTAAAACTGAACAGGCCAAGCCTGAGGCAGGCTGCTCATGGAAAAAGTGTTCCAGAGTTGGGGTCCATAATAGGGAGAGCTGTTTTGGGGGTAGCCACCCACCTCCCTTCTGACGGTGAAGATAAAGGCCTATAATGATTATCATAGTTGGCACACAGGTTCAAATTTGCCATAACATTTTTGTGTGTGAAGAACACTCGGAGGAGTAATGTATATATATTCCATTATTTAATTCCCCTTCTCTGTTAAAATCCCAAGATCTAGCTTGCAGATAAAAATATTAACACTTTCAAATAGCGCTTTTTGCTGATTTCCCCCCCTCCCACTTTCTTCACGCCAACTTTCTTATCTACAGTTTTTGAATTCTTGTTTCCCAAGACCACATCATGGAGAAACAAGGCTCTGGTGTTATCACTGCAGGTTCCATATGAAATTCAGAATATTGTTTAGTGTCCTTGAGAAATGTCTTCTAATTGAGTTACTTTAGGCCTTGGAGGACCAACATGGCCACACTTCTGCTGAACACAAGGTGGTCAGTCTTCTCTAAGGTCTGTCACGGAAGCCAATGAGAGGTGAATGATTTTAATTCTTTTACGTGCAGAGATTGATACACCATCCCAGCTACAAGTGACTGATGTTCAGGACAGCAGCATAACTGTGCGATGGCAGCCTTCTTCTTCCCCAGTTACTGGTTACAGAGTGACAGCTGTTCCCAAAGATAACCATGGTCCCACAAAAACCAGAGTTCTCTCTGCAGGTAAGAACAGTGCATACATAAAACTCAGAGAGGGACACCCAAGGGAAGGAAAAGTCCATAATCTAAGCCTGACTTACTAGCAAACCAAAATGTTGGGTCACCGCTGCACCTTCCCCATAGGCCAGCTTCTCTCTCTTATGCTTTTTCAGAATGCACTAGCATGAACAGAAATAAAAAAAATTAAAAGCCTACAGGTCATAAGAAGCCTTGGCAGAATAGCAATGTCTTCCTCAGTTACCAAAATTTTCCATGGAGTTCCACAAAGGGCTGAGATAACATGCTAAAATCAGAATTGTGTACATGACTGAGGCAAAACGTGGGCCCTGGAGAGGCACAATGGCCAGGACCTAAAGAACCACGCAGTTAGTTCCACATACCTAGGTGTGTATGCATCTAATGCTAAATTATGGTATAATACTCTATGCACAAGCTGGAATGAGCTTCAGGGAGGCATGCCTCTCTTCTCCTCCCATCGCACTGATGTGTGTGAACCTAAGAATCATGGTTTATTACAGACGTTGATTCTTCCCCCATTCATACAAATCAAGTTCTACTCCGATTAGGAGAAACAGGAGGAGGAGCTCAAACCTGAGGCTTTGCTCAGGCTTGTTCTGGCTCATGCATTTAGTTCTAGGGCAGCCTCGCCCAACTTGGTGCTCCTCTAGCATGCTGGCTGAGGGTGATGGGAGTTGTAGTCCATTTAATAGTCACGTGAGACTAAGGCTCTGCACATAAAGGCAACATCTTCTGGACCAACATGGTGTTTAGTGTACCTCTTCTAGAATGACAGAACAAGTCTGCAGCAGTGGACAAGCATCATGGTCTTGAGATGTGTTGGCAACATCCTAAGAGTATTTTTGTAAAGATTGCAAATATTGTTATTCATCTTTAATTAGACATCTGATTTCCTCCTTGCAAATGTTTGTTAAAAAGCCCCCAGTGTATAATATATTTCATTGGAACTGGCTTATAGAGCAAAGAATTTCTGCATTTTTCATTCTGAAGAAATTTGAGTGTGCAATCCATTAACAAAGCATCTTTTGATCTGAAACTATTTGTGTTAATCGAGAGCAAGTTGCCTTTCCACTTGGAGCACAACTGAATACTTGCACAAGGGTCTCAGTTGTGACAGAATGAGGCCATCCATAAATAATGTTTCATTCCTGATTAATGTTTTATTGGCCTTTTGTTGCAGATCAAACTGAAGTTACAATTGATGGACTGCAACCTACAATTGAGTATGTAGTTAGTGTCTACGCCCAAGGTCAAAATGGAGAAAGCCAGCCTCTGGTTGAGACAGCTGTTACAAGTATGTATTTTGCATTTTCTGAGTTTTACAGCAGGAACACAGTGTCTCTGAATGCTTGAATTCACTGGACATATCTACTTTCAGAAATCTGTGCAAAACACAGAAAACAGCATCATTCCCACTGATACAACCTAGAGAGGCTGCTAAAACTCTGCTGCTCACCCCAGCCTCAGAAGATGTGCTTTGAGTATGGCTAAAAATGGTCAATGCAAAAAATGAAAAACCTTGACTCTTAATTGCTTTTAAGTGTGTGCGAAACATTGTACTTTCTATGGTAAGATAGTAAAGGTGACAGCTGGAGATTGCAAACTCCTTTTACATACTATCTGACAAAGATACCAATGCTGAGGTTGCTTTTTTCTTTTCTTTATTCCTGTCAGCAGCCTGTGGGGAGGTAAATAAGCAATAACAGTGAAATTAAGTCACTTGAAAGCATAAATTCAAAGTTAGAAATCTGCATATCAAATTTTGATGAAAAACAAAGTGGAGGAGGAGACTAGCTCTCTCTCTCTCTGCGTGTAGCACAATCCAGCATTTTCAACCCTGAAGTAAATCTGCACACTAACAATGCACATTGAGGCACAAATACTTCCTGGTGAATTCATCAGCTGGTGAGTTTTACTGCTTGCCATATGCTCTGTGCCCTGACAAATCAGGGCAGACTTGCCCACAGTAATACAGTCAGGATATGATCTTTCCCTGTCCAAACACTCCGGCTGTGTGGGATCAACAGAGCTCTATTTGTTCCCCCCCCCCCACTCAATGTATTCACAGGAGAATGGGAAGTCTATGTGCACCTTCCATATCCCCATCCAGCCTTCCTTCCTTTGCCTGTACATCTTGAACAAGCAGAATGGGGGAAGGATTGGATAATAATATATGAAGAGCATGGCTAGATCACACCAAAGGTCCATTTTATCCAGCATGTGCACAGGTGCTGTGCCCATGAAGGGAAAAATTAACCCAGCTAAGAAAAGAATTCTGGAATTGAAGGAGAAACAAGACAGCATTCTGAAACCCCAGACTTGTGCAAAAGAAGTCACCTTTTCTATCTGGAAAGCATAGAAAATGCACAATTCTAACATCCCTTTGCTATCAATGGTGGCAAAATATGCAATCATTTGAATCTTCTTTTTAAATGAAAAGACTGCTCCTTGGCTCACAGAAACTGGCTGAGTGCTCAATTCTGTGCATACTTACTCAGCAGCAAGGTAAATTGTGTCCAATGGGACTTCCTCCCAAGTAAGTATGTATAGAATTGCAGTGCTAGTTTTACCGACATCTTGAAAAGCGATCCATGCTGCTCTCTGTTGCCTAAGAGCTGCTTCTGATGTTACTGTTTAAGTACATGGAAGCACTCCCAGAAGTTACTTCTGTGTTTGCAAACATCCTGAGGAAATGGAAGAAAATATATGAACTCCAGGACTTCTGAAGCAGTCCATGTCTATCCTGGAGCTGATACTAAGTCTTCCAACAGGCTGTTTTCAGTCATGGAAACAGAATCACTAATACGCTGAAATTGTTACATCAAAAGTAACATCCTGGTCTGCCAAATACTATCTTTAATTTAAAGATAAAGCTTCGTATGCATATTATCTATGCTTATGGCAATAATTTGCAAGAATGGTGTGTGTGTTTTGACAAATTGATATGTGGATGTTAATTTGTTGAAATAGCTACCTTGAGGCCTTTCTGCAGTCACTTACAGCAGTACAAAGACAATGATCAGCTTGAGTCTCTGATCTGGCTGGTGCAGAGCGCTTTTGGGAAACACAGTTCCTCCATCAAAGAGGTTCTGGGCTAGCAAAAATAGTTGCAGGTCCATGGGAATAGTATTTGAGGAGGGTCTTTAGCCAAGGCTATTTTCTGATGGGGGATTGAGCTTGCCAGATTCCAGGCTCCTTCCTTGCTTCTGCCTGTCCGGTTTTCTGGGTTGCAGCAAAAGCATCAATGCAATGGTCAGATCAGGTGTGCTGCTGTAACTACCAGCCATTCGATTCCCAATAAGCTTGTGCTTTATGCTGATTGCTGTTTGCAATAGCATAACATACAGCTGAAAAACATGGTACAAGTCTTAACTGCTACACCTCCATTGTGCTGATGTAAATGGCTCTGCAGGCTGCAAAATAAAATAAATAAATAGTTTCTATTTCGAGATGTGGAGAAATAGAAGATTGCTTTGCATGCCTATAACAAGGTGCTTTGTGCTACCCAAATCTGCTTCCCCACCCTTCCTCTCCACTTAATCTTTCATCATTAATTTGCCTAACAGACATTGATCGCCCTAAAGGACTGACATTCACTGAGGTGGATGTCGATTCCATCAAAATTGCTTGGGAAAGCCCACAGGGGCAAGTCACCAGCTACAGGGTGACCTACTCAACCCCTGAGGATGGAATCCATGAGCTATTCCCTGCTCCAGATGGCGAAGACGACACTGCAGAGCTGCATGGCCTCCGGCCTGCTTCTGAGTACACTGTCCGCATCGTTGCCTTGCACAATGGCTTGGAGAGCCTGCCTCTGATTGGGACCCAGTCCACAGGTACACACATAGCAATGCCTCCCGGTGGCCAGGGCAGCTGCTGCCTTCATTGCCTGGCTGGCCAGAATAGTTTCCAAGTGCTGCTGGTTTCTCATCTATGAGACCCCCAGTTGGTGTGGGGACATAGAGAGATGGGTTTCTTTTGCATGGAAGATGAAGGATATCAGAAGCAACACACACACACACACACACACACACACACACACACATATTGACTTTGGAATCAAGGGACATGTAGCCTTTTCCTCCCTTAAAAAGATTACCTTTGATAAAAGAAAAGGTGATTAGTTTTCGCTTTTTAAAAAAGCCTTGGGCAGGGGTCCTGAAGGTCCCCTGTGACACTTCCATTTGCCCTTTCTCACCACCTTGATCACCATTGCAGCCGATGCCCACAGTCCTTCCTTGCACATCCTTTTAATTTCACTAGTACTCACACAGAACATTTGAGCACAGAATTTGACAGATTTGGGGCATTCCCCTTTGTCAGCCTAGTCAATAAATGTCGGTAAGTCTCTGTAACGTGTTACCGTCATATAATCTTGATTATTGTTGATTCTATAAAATCATCATGATATTTCCAAAATCACATAATTGACCCTGTTTTGGGGCAGGCACAGCAGAATGCTGCCTGGTTATACCTATAACCACTCTTTAAAATTCTAAATCTGTAACCAGGGACATTAGAAAACAGCACCAATCACCTCCACACCTGTGCGTGCGTGTGTGTGTGTGTGTGTGTGTGTGTTACTCAGTTAAATTGTGGCAGCATTGTTTAAAGATGACTTTGTAGCTTAGTTGTTCCCTGTTTTTCCAGCAACTATCTTCCATTACTGATGATCCATGTATAAAAATATTTCAATACATATTTGTCTTGTTCACGGCACCTGGATTTTGAAACTTCCTTTCTATTAGATTTTTTAAAGATACCTGATCACATCATCAAAACTGCAGTCACCTGAAACGATACCGGTGACTTCACAGCAGGGCTAGCCATTTCTGTACTCATTACTACTCCCAAAGTAATCTAAATTTTTAATCCTAAATTTGACAGCAATCCCACCTCCTATGAACCTGAAGTTTATTCAGGTTGCTCCAACCAGCCTGACAGTCACCTGGACTGCACCTAATGTTCAGCTTACTGGATACCGAATCAGAGTGAATCCCAAGGATAAGAACGGGCCAATGAAAGAAATTAACCTCTCTCCAGATAGCACATCGGCTGTTGTCTCAGGACTCATGGTAATTCTTCTTTTATTTTTTTGAAAGGATTTTTTATTTGTGTTTTTACATACAGTTCAAAAAGAATAAGTAAAGAATAAATGGAGAAAATGAAAACAAAACCACTACAAACCAAGGACACAACGCAAAACACCTAAGGACTTCCCTTCCTCTCCTTCTCTGGTATCTTTTCTTTTCTCTCTCTCTTCTGCGTATTCTTAGTTACCAAAGTTCTACTCTTTGTACTAATTTTCTCCTACTTCCTCTTACACTGCTGAATTTTTTCAAGTCCTGCTAATCTGTCCACTTCTTTACACTGATTTTTTAAAATACTCTACAAACATTTTCCAATCCTTTTTGTATTCTTGGGGACTTCTGTTATGTATTCCCAGAAGAAAAACTTCTGGTTTCTTGAGAAATGTTCTCTTAAGTATTTCCCCCCCTTAATTCCCATAATTCCTGGATTATTTTACATGATCACCACTTGCGGTAAAATTCTTCTTTTTAAATGCATTTGGTTTTAATTGTTTTGAAGCCACAACATTATTTGGGGCAGAAGTTCAACCTCTATTGAGCTTGACTACACATTCAGCCCTCTCTCATAACTGCATTTGAATGAAGCAAAAAATAAATACATTACAGCAAGCGGCATAGGCACTGAAACCACCTCCCGTTCCTCCAAAAGGGGTTTCCATTGAAGACAGAGAGTTATGGGTATATCTCCTGACAGGCCCTGGGACTGCAGTCACTGTTGCCATGTGTAACTTTCATTTTATATATCTCATAAAAGATGCATATGGACAGTGGGGTTTTGTTTTTCTGAAAGAAGGTGGTGCTTCTCACCATGAAGTTGTTACAGTAAGTGACATACTTTTAACATTTGGGGGTGGGTGAGTGCTAGTACTGCATACCCTTGAATTCCCCCAGAAAAAAAGCTCTACGTGTGGAATATGCAATTCTCCAAAAGAGCAGATAAAAGCTAATTACCAAGGGATGCAAGTCACTGAAAAATCCTCGTTTCTTTGTGTCATCTGATTTTCTGATTGCTCAATAAGGCTCCCAACACTTCACAATGCATCAGATTAGAGAATATAAATGAAGAGCAGGCTTACTGAAGTGGCTTATGCGTCAGCTTTTCTTGACCTCCTGGAGGATGTAAATCTCTTAACAGTCCATGGTTTTGTTACATCTAGGTGGCAACCAAATACGAAGTCAGCATCTATGCTCTGAAGGACTCTCTGACCAGCAGACCTGCCCAGGGAGTAGTCACTACCCTAGAGAGTAAGTTACTCAACATTTCAAAATAGCCATAGAGTCACTGATTCAAAGGCAAAAACATTTGGAGCTTTTTCTGTTTCGAGAAAAGGCAAATAAGTGGGAAGGGGGAGGAGATGATAGAGGTGTATAAAATTATGCATGGTGTGAAGAAAAAGGATAGATAAGTCCCCCCAATTGCCCAGTATTAGAACCCAGGACCATCAAATAAGGCTGAGTGTTGAAAAACTCAGGGGAGACCAAAGGAAGTTCACACCACAAATAGCAAATTTCCTACCACAATCTGCTGTGAGGCCCACCAACTAAGCCCATGAATAATCCTCTTTTAAAGACATCTATCAACAGTTGCTAGTCATGATGGCTGTTGGAGGGTTGGAGGCAGCAGGTTTCTAAATAGAAGTCATTGGGGGGCACCAGCGGGGCTCTTTCCCTGGTTGTGTCTTGCTTCTTTCCTTTCCACAGACATTTAGTTGGTCATTGTTGGAATACAGGATGCTAGTCTAGATTGGTCCTATCCCTCTTCTCATATTTGTTGGGAGTGCCTGGAAATGGGTTCCTAGAATCACTGGTTCTAATCCTGAGTGAGAACTAGGCAGATTGGGTTTGGAGGTATAAATAAGTGATAGTTCTAAAGCGGCCTTTTAGTGGAATTTGCCTCAATGCATGTTTGCAAGACTGCATGTTTGCAAGCACATTTGAAGCACTATCCCCCACTCCAAAGAATCCTGACTGTTGTAGTTTACCCCTCACAGAATTACAGTTCCCAGCAACCCTTCACTACAGTGCCCAAAATTCTTTGAGAGAAGAAATATGTGTAGAGTGCTTTAAAGGTATAGTGTGTCTGCAGCCTTAAGTCTTCCAAACAGCTGTGTTTGACTGTGGTACTAGCAGACTGTTGTGCTAACGGACGGTTGCCTGACTTTTGGTGTTTGTGTGTATGTGCAGATGTCAGCCCTCCCCGTAGGGCACGTGTCACAGATGTCACAGAGAGGACCATCACAGTCGTCTGGCGTACCAAGACTGAGGCAATCACTGGTTTCCATATTGAAGCTGTCCCATCGAATGGTCAAAATCCTGTTCAACGAACAATTGGCCCTGATGTTAAACCCTACACTATCACTGGTATGTGAACTTAT
This sequence comes from Podarcis raffonei, assembly GCF_027172205.1. NCBI lineage: Eukaryota > Metazoa > Chordata > Lepidosauria > Squamata > Lacertidae > Podarcis > Podarcis raffonei. The sequence goes on from NC_070602.1 coordinate 135,813,983, forward strand.
TCACACCACCTCTGTGACTGCCCATCGTCCCATCTGCGCCCAGGCTCCGAGTCTGAGTCTCTTTGGCTCTTCCTTTCCATACCTCCACTACTTTTCAGTATGATTTCAGAATGCAGCAGGGATGTCTGCAACAAAAACTCTGCTCACCTTCAATAGGAAGCAGCACAATAGGCCCTAATTCCCATCCCCGCCATTCATGGTGATGCCACCCTTAGGGCTTGTCAGCCAACTTCCTTGGAAGCCCTTGCTAACATGTTTTTATTGACTTGAGGTGCAATGCTGTTCAGAACAGCACTTTATATGAGCAAGGTTTATTTTATTTTTAATATTTCACTTTGAATCACAGGCTTGCAGCCCGGCACTGACTACAAGATATACATCTACACCCTGAACGGCAATGCTCGCAGCTCCCCAGTAGTGATTGATGCTTCCACTGGTAAGGGTAGTTTATAAAAACTCATATTAACTGAAATGGTGGTTTCCTTTCCTTTGATCATGTAAATCATCTGTGGCATGTTACAGCAATGATTCTCTTCCTGCCGCTTGGGCTTTGGGGAAGAAGCAGAATGTTCTCAGACTTGTAGCTGAAACATATGGAAACTGTATTTCCCCCTTGAGGGATATGATGTCATATTAAAATACATGCACTCAATGGTTTTATTTGTTCCTCAGCCATTGACGCCCCCTCCAACCTCCGCTTCCTTACAACCACAAGCAACTCCCTGCTGCTCACTTGGCAGCCACCCCGGGCCAAGATCACAGGATACATCATCAAATATGAGCAGGCTGGGGGGCAGCCTAGGGAAGTGCTTCCTCGTCCCCGCCCTGGTACTACGGAGGCCACTATTACAGGTATGTACCCCTCCCCAAAGACGTCAGCTGTTCAGCTGAGAGGTGGGGTAAGCCTGTTCCTTGCTTGACCATCCCGGGTGGGTTGGGGGGGTTTGGTAATGACAACCTTTGACCCTGCCTCAACAATTTTGCCTGTTGTCACTAGTGCATTATGTCCCAAAGACCTGAATAGGAGCAGTTGAGAACTAAGCCTGCTCCTACATGCATAGCAACAGTCTGGGACCATATCCTGGCCATGCTAAAATGTAGCAGGCCAATAGACCACTTTGGTTCAGTTGTTTCAGAATATGAACCTTATTAGCGCTTCTTACCTTTTGAAGCCTGCCTCTATCTATTTATCTATTTAGAAACATGTATCTCCCACCTTTCCACTGTGACTGCATTTACAAGATCTGAACTTAAACAGGACAACAGATGAACAGTATTAAATAACAGAGAGATGAAAGTAACAAAACAAGAAAAACAGAGAAATCATATTAAAATATAAGAAGTTAAACCAGCAAAACCTTATCCTGGCAAGATAAATGCCTATCTGAATAATAACTAGATGGTAGTAAATGGGAGCAGTGTGTGTATAGAGTACAAAACTAGAAACCTATAAACACTTATCTGGTAGTAAGCTCCATGAAAAACAACGAGGCTTATTTTTGAGTAAACATGTATAAGATTGCACTGCAAGCTGTTGTGCCGACTTTGAATACTGCTTCTTTTGAATACTGCTTCCTTTTAAAAATGGGCTTCTGCCAATCCTTTGTCAGGTCTGGAGCCAGGAACAGAATATGTCATCTATGTATTTGCTGTGAAGAATAATCAGAAGAGTGAACCATTGATTGGAAGGACAAAAACAGGTAAAACACCTTCAATCTTACTGAGCCCGAAAAAGAAGCTAGGTGCAGTTCTGTTTTGAATTTCAGTTAATGCCATTGCCACACAACTGATGGCACATCACTGCTTAAAATTTCCTTTCTATATCTGGACACAAGTGGAGACACTCATCAATCTGTATACATATATTCAGATAAGTTGGTAATCCTGACCTGCAAAGTACTAATGCAGTTTAATAGATTTGGCTGCGGTTGACAAACCTCCTTTCACCTTTTGTCTTTCCTGTTTCCTACTTTTAAGATGGTTGATTTAATATTGCTGCTTACCTCTGAATCTGTTAGAAACTGAGGGTACACTCCAATCCAAATTAAACATGTCTGCTCAAAATTAAGCTTCACAACATTCAATAGTATATGGGGTGGCATCCTCAGCATTTAATTTGATTGGTGAGAGGTAAGCACTTGCTTAACTCTCCTTAAGTGTAAATCAGTGGAACCTACAAATGCTTGATTTGATCTGGATTGTAAACCATCTAGCTTTTTATAGATTCAAAAGGAGAAATCTATATTGACTAGTAGATATCAGTTGATGCAAGTCTGAGTGACTTGTTCATACATTATTAAGACACAAGAGTTGCTTTTTTCTCAGAAGAAAGGGAGTCAAGAGCTTCAGTCATGGATGATTGACATAACGCAGTTAGTTTCAAACCAGATTCACCTTTGAAGTGTGTGGTAAGTAGTTGTAAAGTAGAGGGGAGTTCAGGTGTTATCATCCTAAGCTAAATGATTTTGGAAATAGGTGTAAGGAGTAATGTAGTATATAACATTTCTCGCCTTTATCTGAAATTACATCAAAGGAACTGAATATGGTGGTCCCAGGACGTAATTTGAGGGTACATGACTCAGCCTGTTGAGAGTCATGTACACACTGCCTTCCATGGTGGAAGAGTGGCAGAATAGAAATGTCCTGCCATTTATTCATTCATTCAGCAAAAGATAATTTGTGGCAAGAAGGTTATTTTGCTTCATAGGGGATCGTCTCAAAGGTACAAAAATTGTCATCACTTTGGCTCATCTTGAGTTCTGTGGGCACATGCTTTTGCCTTCTGGCTGAAGCGCTCTAAGTAGCCTCTGTAGAGAAACTGCATGATGACTTTTCAGGACCATGTAGCACCCTTGAGAATGCTGCTAACGTTTAATTGCTTGAATTAGGCAGTGTTTTTGGAGCAGCTGCTTAGTTTGTTTCACAGTGAAAGCAGCGCTTGCTGAAGGGTGCTTGAGAACCTGGCTTTGACTGCTTCTAACCTCTCTTTGGCTAGATGAGCTTCCCCAGCTAGTAACGCTGCCACACTCTGGCCAAGGTGTGTCAGAGAACCTGGATGTGCCCAGCACTGTGGAGAACACGCCTTACCTCACCAACAACCCGCATGATAATGGAAATGGTATCCAACTTCCAGGGACTTCTGGTCAGCAGACTATACTGAGCAAGCCAGGCCAACAAGTCATTGTGGAAGTATATGGGTCTCGGACCCCTACAACTGCCACCACCCCAGTGGGGCGTAGGCCACATGTACAGCCTGGAGACCTACCAGACGTGGATGAACATGCTTATTATCCCCACAACTTTCTGCCCAAGAATAATCACACGAGGCCCCAGGAAGCAGTTTCTCAGACAACCATTTCTTGGACGCCCTATTCAGAGACCACGGAATACATTATCTCTTGTCAACCTGTTGGTGCCGAGGAAGAGCCTGTAGAGGTAACTTGGTTTTGTTAATTTCTAAAATGTAGTGGTAATTCTGGGAAAGTGTTGTTGCCGTTGTGCTTGTTTAGATAACGCCCTCACTGGCACTTTACCAAGTTTCATAGGCAAACTGTCTTCAAGACCCCATTCTCAAGGAATTTGCAATCTAATAAAGACAATGATGAAAACAGGGATGGCGTGCTAAAGGTAATGGTTAAATGTACCCATTGAAGTTACACCTACTTTAATCTCAGTTGGATATTACTACTACTACTATTTAAATTTCTATACCACCCTTCTACTGAACATCACAGGGCGGTTTACAATATAAAAATACATGTCATAACAAACAAAAACAATACCCCCCCCCCCAGTTTAAAAGGCAATAGGTGGTTTAATTGGAGGCCTGGGAGAAGTGGAATGTTTTTGCCTCAAAATATGTAACCAAAGCACCAGGCAAGCCTCCTTGAGGAAAGCGTTCCACAAATGGGGAGCCACGACAGAAAAGGCCCATTCCTGTTTTGCCACCCTCTGGACCTCTCTCAGAGGAGGTGCACAAAGAAGGGCCTCAGATGATGATCACAGGGTCTAGGTTGGTTCATATGGGGAGAGGCAGTCCTTGAGGTTTTGCGGTCCTGAGGATGAAGGAGAAGGAAAGCAGAGAAATGGCATTAATACACATTTAGGGAGGAAATTCCTGGCATAAGGTGTAGTAATGGAAAATAGGTCATGTAATGAGTCATTGCAGGCAGCTAATTAGTCTGCTAGGGTAATGGTAGAGCTATAGGGAAGAGAGACTACAGAACAGATAGAAGAAATGAGAGCTAAGATACCGGAGAAATGTGTTGAATACTTCAAAAGTAACATGCTTTTGCTGCTGCAGATGGGAATCCATGGTTGTGAAGAGGGTTTTTTCTTGGTCTAAGGCAGAAATGAGGAGCCTGTGATTCTCCAGAAGTTGCTGGATTATGACACTTGTCATAACTGACTACTTGCCATGCTGGCTGGAGCTGATAGAAATTGGAGTCCAACAATATCTGGTGGGGCCACTCAGGTTCCTTATCTCTGTCCTATTGGATAGGAAATGCCTTGTCAAAAACAGGATGGGCTTATCACTCCTGCAAAAAACTGGGACAAATGCTGGTGTGGGAAAGAGACTCACTGTGAGCTCCTCTTTCAACATTACTAGAGCTACACAGGAAGAAGACTTTGTGGCAGCTCCTCGCCATGAAGGTGACATCAAAAAGTGGCCAAGCAGTAAATTGGCTCCTCAAATCTCACCCTGTTCTTGACAACTTGAGTAGATCTAGGTAGCCACATCACTGCATTTGTAAAAGAAGGGGGAAAGGTGCTGGAAAAAGGGAGATTTGTCTCATCTCTTTTTTTTTTAATGAATATTTATTAGATTTTCCAATTTTATATAAACACATAAAGAAAAAAAGAAGAAAAATATTAAAAACAATTCAGTTTCAGTAACATTTTTTCAATCACATGTTTCTTTGACTTCCTCATACCTCCCCTTCTTGTTCTCTAATTCAATTTGTTTATTCAGCAAATCCTATTCTCTTAACATTCCTTTTAAAATATCACCTTATTTTCCACTCACCTTTTTCTTTTTTTAAATTTCATAACAAAAACAATTATAATCCCCATTATCTTTATCATAACAGCTAGAGACCATCAAAGTTCAATCCAACATCTTTTCAAAATTCATTAATTTTATAATATTTCTGTAGATATTCCTTAAATTTCTTCCAATCTTCTTCTGCTGACTTTTCTCCCTGGTCGCGGATTCTGCCGGTCATTTCTGCCAGTCCCATATAGTCAATCAGCTTCATCTGCCATTCTTCCAGAGTGGGTAAATCTTGAGTCTTCCAGTACTTTGCTATGAGTATTCTTGCTGCCGTTGTAGCATACATAAAAAACGTTCTGTCCTTCTTTGGCACCAAATGGCCGACTATGCCCAAGAGAAAAGCCTCTGGTTTTTTCAGGAAAGTATACTTAAATATCTTTTTCATTTCATTATAAATCATTTCCCAGAAGGCCTTAATCTTTGGGCATGTCCACCAAAGGTGAGAGAATGTACCTTCAACCTCCTTACACTTCCAGCATTTATTATCGGGCAAGTGATATATTTTTGCAAGCTTGACTGGGGTCATGTACCACCTGTATATCATTTTCATAATATTTTCTCTTAAGGCATTACATGCCGTGAATTTCATACCTGTGGTCCATAACTGTTCCCAATCAGCAAACATAATGTTATGTCCAAGATCTTGTGCCCATTTAATCATAGCTGACTTAACCGTTTCATCCTGTGTATTCCATTTCAGCAGCAGGTTATACATTTTTGACATGATTTTAGTTTTAGGTTCTAACACTTCTGTTTCTAGTTTAGATTTTTCCACCTGGAAGCCAATTTTCCTGTCCAAATTGTATGCCTCCCTTATCTGAAAATAATGTAGCCAGTCTCGGACTTTATTTTTTAATTTCTCAAAACTCTGCAATTTCAGTCTATCTCCTTCTTGCTCCAAAATTTCCCAATATTTTGGCCAACTGGCCTCCATATTGAGTTTTTTCTGAGCTTTCGCTTCCATTGGTGACAACCACCTTGGGGTTTTATTTTCCAATAAATCCTTGTATCTAATCCAAACGTTAAACAAAGATCTCCTAACGATATGATTTTTAAACGCTTTGTGAGCTTTAACCTTGTCATACCACAAATATGCATGCCATCCAAAGACATTGTTAAAACCTTCTAAATCCAAAATGTCTGTGTTTTCAAGAAGCAGCCAGTCTTTCAACCAGCAGAATGCTGCTGACTCATAATACAGTCTAAAGTCTGGCAGGGCGAAGCCACCCCTTTCCTTTGCATCAGTTAAAATCTTATATTTTATCCTAGGCTTCTTGCCCTGCCAGACAAATTTGGAAATATCTTTCTGCCACTTCTTAAAACATTCCATCTTGTCCACAATTTGTAATGTTTGAAACAAAAACAACATTTTAGGCAATACATTCATCTTTATAGCTGCTATTCGACCCATCAAGGAAAGCTTCAAGTTTGACCATATTTCAAGATCTTTTCTCACTTCTGACCAGCATTTCTCATAATTATTTTTAAATAGGTTCCCATTTTTAGATGTCATATTAATCCCCAGATATTTCACCTTCCTCACCACAGACAGACCTGTTTCATTCTGGAATTTCTCTTTTTCAAACAATGTCATATTTTTCTCTAAAACCTTGGTTTTGGTCTTATTCAATTTAAATCCTGCCACCTGACCAAATTCTTGGATTAATTCTAAAACTCTTTTTGTACTAGATTCTGGCTCCTGTAATGTCAAAACTAGATCATCTGCAAATACTCTCAATTTATATTGTTTGGCTCCGACCTGTATACCTTTAACCAACCGGTCCCTTCTGATCATGTTCAGCAAAACCTCCAGGACCGATATGAAAAGTAAAGGGGAAATTGGGCATCCTTGTCGTGTCCCTTTTTCAATCTTAAATTGTTCCGTAACCACATTATTTACAATTAATTTGGCCTTTTGTTCAGAATATATTGCACCTATACCATTTTCAAACCCTTGGCCTACCCCCATACCCTGTAGGTTCTTTTTCATAAAACTCCAAGAAATGTTATCAAAGGCTTTCTCCGCATCCACAAATATCAGAACAGCTTTAGTATTTATATCCACATCTAGCTTTTCCAAGATGTCAATTACGTTCCTCAAATTGTCAGATATATGTCTTCCCGGCAGAAAGCCCGCCTGGTCCTTATGTATCTCTTCAATCAATACTCTTTTCAATCTCTTAGCCAAAATGTCAGCAAAAATTTTGTAATCCACATTTAATAAGGATATGGGACGGTAGTTTTTAAGTTGGGTCTTTTCAGTCTCTGTTTTCGGTATAAGTGTAATGTAAGCCTCTTTCCACGATTCTGGTGCCTTTTTCCCTTCCAAAATCTCGTTGCAGACTTCCTTCAGAGGTTGTACTATCCGATCCTTCAAGGATCTATAATATCTGGAAGTCAGTCCATCCGGTCCCGGAGATTTGCCCAATTGCATATTTAAGATGGCACCTTCTATCTCCTGATCTGTTATTTTACAGTTCAACAATGCTTTACTTTCCTGTGAGATTTTTTGTAATCCATTTGTTTTCAAAAATCCATCAATGTCCCTTTCATTCTGTGGCCCTTGTGCGTATAATTGCTTAAAATACTTCTGAAAACAATTTCTTATCTCATTTGGGTTGTTTATATCTTTTCCCTCTACTTCCAGATTTGTGATTGTATTTAGTTTTTGTCTTTTTTTCAGTTGCCATGCCAGTAATTTCCCACATTTATCCGCCGATTCAAATGTCTTCTGTCTCATTTGTTTAATTTTCCATTCTATTTCATCAGTTCCATATATTGTGTTTGGTAGATCTTTATTTCTCTCAAAATCTCTTGTGACTTCGGCTTGGCTCTCAATTTTTTCTCACCTTCTTTAATTTTCTCCAAAATTTTATCTTTTTTCTCATTTTGCCTTCTCTTTTTTAATGCATTCTGTTGTATCCAAAAACCCTCTCATCACGGCTTTACTTGCGTCCCAGATTACTCTTTTCTCCACATTTGTTGGCAAGTTTAATTCAAAATAGTCTTTTAAAGTCTTTTGGGCCTTGTTGTATACTTCTTCATCTCTAAATAGGGTGTCATTCATCCTCCATCTAAAGGTACCGGTTGTTGTTGACTTCATCTCCATCTTTACAGCGTTATGGTCGGAGCATGTTTTAGGGCAGATTTCCACTTTTTTTATCTTTGGAGCCATTCCTCTAGTAATCCAAATTTGGTCAATTCTGGTCCATGTCATCTTGGCTTCAGAGAAGAATGTTCCTTCTCTCTCCAAGGGGTTCTTAGTTCTCCAAATATCGATCAAGTCCATGTTATCAGTCATTTCAAAAAAAGTTTTTGGTAGTCTACCATCTTTGGTAACTACCTGTTTTTGGGCCTTGTCCATATTAGTTGATACCACTCCATTCATGTCCCCCATCAAGATTATATTGTAGTCCATAAAGTCCATCAAAGTCTCATGCAACTTCTTGAAAAATTCCGACTTCCCCTCATTTGGTGCATACACACCTACTATCAAAAATTTTTCCCCTTGAAACTGAATTTCAATAGCCAAATATCTTCCTTGCTCATCTTTGAGGATGAATTTCGGTGAAAATTTCTCCTTAGCGTAAATCACCACTCCTCTTTTTTTGACTTTGTCAGACGAAATAAATTCTTGCCCTAATCTTTTATTTACCAATATTTTCCTGTGTAGCCTCATAACATGAGTCTCTTGTAAGCAAATCAAGTCCAAATGTTCTTTCTTTAATATATAAAATATCTCTTTTCTCTTTCTAGGGGAGTTCAATCCATTACAATTCCAGCTTAAAAGTTGCAGAGACATGATTAGTTAATTGGTTTTCCCTCCTACTGCACCAAGTTGTTGTTCTTCTTCTGTCGGTGGCTTGTCTCTCCTTGGGCCGGAGCGTCCAGATAACAAATTTGCAATCTCCAAAAGTCCTTGTCCTGGCGTCAATACGTCCTCAGCAGAGTCCACTTCCTTCTGCAGGTCCTCTTCGTGATCTTTCAAAAACTTGTCCTTGTCATTCACTGTCCTTATTCTTATTTTCTTTCCTCTGTATTTAAAAGATAGGCCTTGGGGGAATTCCCACCTAAAAATTATTCTGTTTTTCCTCAACAACGCAACCAAATCTCTATAGTGGGTCCTTACCTCCAAGATATGTTTAGGTATATCTTTGAAGATTTCCACGTAAGTGTCCCCAATTTCCAGGGTTCTTTGATAGTGTAGGTTCAGTATCTTATCTCTTTCTTCCTTAGTTTTCAAAATTATCAGACAGTCTCTTGCTTTGTTCTTTCCTTGCCTTCTGCCAAGTCTGAAAGCACTCACAATAGTGAATTCTTCCTCCCCCAGGTCTTTTTGCCAAAATTGTGTAAATTCTTTTGTAAGAAATTCTACCAAATTATCTTTCTCACCTTCTGGCACGCCTCTTATTCTTAAGTTTTTCGCTTTTCTTTCAAGATCTATCATCGACAGCGTCAAATCATACTCTTCAAATTTCTTATGTACCGGTGGAATCTGTTCCTGGGCAGCAGTTGCAATTTCCTTGGCTTCCTCAGCAAGTTTTCTGGTTGTCGCCGATTCTTCCAATAATTTTTCAATAGACTGTGTATTAGAATTCACCTTTTTCCCTAGTTCATTTATACTTGAGGTATTCAAATTAATGCTGGCGGTGTTCGCCTCAATTTTTGCACAGGCCTCTGCCACTTGTTTATTTGTCTCTTCAACTCTGTTTGCCAATTTCTCCAGAGATGCATCAATTTTACCCAATGCTTGGGCTAACAGTTCATCAGTTGACATAACCTTTACTTTTGCCTGTGGGGCAACAGCTCCTGCTGTGCCCACTACACCCCCCGTTGAGGGCCTTCTAGTAGTGTCTACTTTATATTGTTTTCCGGACCTGGTAGTTTTGTCCTGTGTCAACTCTGCTTTGTCTGCCATAACACTCACATGCACTCCCAAGGTCAGTCACACACTTAAGGAATTTGTTTTGGTAGAATAGGAATTTTCCCACAGCAAAACTTGCAGTCTAAAGTGTCTTTGCAACGTAGTTGCCACTAGGGGTCTCAGGCCAGCTTCTTATTGCAACTTTATAGCCAATAATGTTCAAAAAGCCCCCGTTTCTTAGTGTCAAATTAGTATCAAATTTTTAGTCCCAAAATGTTGCTTTCCTTTCCCAGCTACTGTATCCTTTGCAGAGCTAAATCAAACTTTTAACTCCATTCTCCATTGACAGTTCCCTCTAATCGGCTTCTCTGTCATAGGCAGTCCGTTCCCAAGTTTTAAAGTCAGCAGATGTATTTTAAAAAATTCCTCTCTTTGCAGGTCTAAGATCTTTCAATATCTCTCCACTGTTCCTGCTAACAGTGGGGTGAGTTTTCTCTTCAGATATTGGGTTTTAATCCTCCCGAAAATCCTCCCGAAAAAGTCTCAGCTTTGAAGTCTCTTTACTTTGATCTGTTAACAGTCCGGGAAGACAGACTTCCTGTTTTTTGCCTTTCCCGTTTTCGGCCGAATTCTTTAAAAAATTTTCTTTCAAATAGTGTCAAATTCCTACTCACGGGTAGTTGTTTTCGAGTCCGATTAACCAGAGAAGAAATCAGCGCTCTCCGATCCTGGCTGTGCGGCTTCGCTTCGCGGAGACGGGTAGACGGCTCTCAGCTCCGCACCCTTTACCCCCGGTCCGTTCCGGAGCCTTTAAAAAGGCTCCTTTGCAGCGGGGGGGGGGGCACAAATGGAGCCCGCCGAGCCTACAGTTCACAGGCTTCCCCACCTGTGATTTTTTTCGGGTCCCCGCTTCGCCGTAGCGGTAGAACCCCAGCTCCACGAAGCCGATTTCCTCCGGTGTTTAGAGGAAATCCGCCATTACGATCGCTGGCGCTGACCGGAAGTCGATTTGTCTCATCTCTATTTGGGTAAAGAGAAGCCATATCCTCATTGGATTGGACCCCAGAACCCTGCTCTCTAGAGAATCAACTTGATATACAGCCATTTCAGAGCCAGTGTCTCATTCTTCAAGAAAGCAAAATTCAACATGTTTCTACATCTTCTCAAATTGTAGCTCAGAGTTCCTGGCACATCGTCAAGTGCTACACTTACTGGTCTTACTAGAGGTGCCACCTACAACATCATAGTGGAAGCAATTAAAAATAGGAAAAGGCACAAAGTCCTTGAAGAGGTGGTCACAGTGGGCAATGTCGGTAAGTAGAAAGCACTTTGGGGGAAGGGCTCCACTCTTCTTTTGTGTAATAACCTTGGTTTAGGATCGCTGATAACTATGGTGTCCTTGTTTGGCTGGATTTCACACTTGTATCACACTAATCCTTCATGGAGTTCAGGATGGCATGCATAGGGGTCTCTGTGCCACATGCCAGTTTAACCTCCCAGGGAAGTTAGTTAGAGAGAAAGTGACCCTGGCCAGCTTCATGGCCTGATCTCCCCACTACTGCACTCTAACCACTGCACCCTTCTAGCTCTCAAACTCCTCTTTCAATTGTGTATATTTCAGCATACATTTCTGCCTGTTCTTTTGCTTCCTCTGAGTTATATATTCAAATAATCTTAGTGGGAAAGGAAGCCTGTTTAAGCAATGAAATCCAGATCGTTATCTGAACAAAGATAATTAAGATAGGTTTTTGTGCTATTTATCGCTGCATGGAGACTTCATTCTTACTGGCACCATTTTGACTGTGTGTGTGGGGGGGGATTGTTTGCTAAGAAGTACTGCATGTTGTCATACTACTTTTCATTCTGTGTCCTTTCCAGTTCCTGGAACATCAAACCAACCAACAGATGACTCATGTTATGATACATTCACTGGCTCCTTCTACTCTGTTGGGGAGGAATGGGAAAGAATGTCTGAAACTGGATTTAAACTCTGGTGCCAATGTTTAGGCCTTGGCAGTGGACACTTCAGATGTGACTCTTCAAGTGAGTAGCTTCTTGAATTTATTTGGCTCCATTTCTAAAATTTGAGGCAATAAACCCCAAATACCTACACCCCCCCCTCAGAAGGATGGTGAGGAATCCCCAGCACAGAACTATACTACATCGCCAACCAAGTGCACCACATAATCCCATGCATTCTAGAAGATGAAACAAAACAATGGGTACACCTGGAGAGAGACATAATCGAAAATACCCCCACCATGGCATACCCATTCCTCCCAAACAAATCCCACAACGCTAAACAGGTTCACACAGACCATGCTTAAAGCATGGAAGGAAGAAGCAGGTAAACTTTCCCCAACCCCATTCCCACTAACCCCCCTGGCTCACTACCCACTATTCCACCACACAGCACAAAACCTCCAGATAAAAACCTGGCAAGCCAAAGCCTGCTAGGCTTCTACAAAAACAACAAACCCACATTGACACAAGAAATACAAGACAAACTAGGGAACACCCAAATGCCCTGGTTAACACACCACCATTTTCATTGTGCTGTGATGTTAGACAACCCAGAAAAGGGGATAGCACACATTTGCGTAGCTGGTTGTACAATGGACAGTATAAAAGAATATGTTCTACTGGGTCCAGCACATTCAAAAAACATCCGCAATGCCTATCGTTTCAGGAGATGTTTAAATATCTGCCCTTAACAAAAGCTGAGGGAAAAACTTACAGTTGGCCCTGCGTTGGACTGGAATTATTAACTGTGAAATATAAGTGACCCTGCTATTTGTTGGATTTAAACCATAAAACATAATCCAGCTAGAGCTGTCATTAATTCTGGTTTACACCAGTTTTTTTCCAATTAAAGTTCAGTATTTTGTTTGCTGCAGGACTTTACCAGCTGACTACCCTGATGCCAAACACTTATATTCTTGTTTCTCCCCAAGATAAAATAAGACACCTAATTGAACATTGCCTCTTCTGTGTGTGCTTCACATTTACAGATACTGACAGCCAAATCAACAACTAAATAAATCTTGATAACTTGAAGACAATTTGATAAAACCGAAATACTATGTCTTGATCATATTGCAAGTTATAGCCCTCATTGCCAGCCTTGTCATATGTATCCTAGCAGCATTAGAGCTTTCTAAAATAATCTTAAAAGCCAATTCACTTTCTAAATATGTTCATAATATGTTCCAGTGGTGAAGCACTGCTCAACCCTTAGCAAGATCAACTGCTTCTAGCTCACCCTGGGATAAGTGATGGTTTAAGCAGCCTCACATAGCAATCACAGTAATGAGGAGACCAACAGCAGGTGGATGTGGCTGAAACACCCTAGAATTATTTTTTGGATAGGCGGAGACTGTTAACCTGGGAACAATAACAGGAATTATTTTTTATGGATACTAAACATGTCAGGCCCCCTTTTACTTCCAAACTGTGCCTAGCTGCCAGTTGACTGAATAAGAGCTCTTTTTTGTTGAAATATTGTTCTTTGTAAAGAGCTCCTTCTACCAATCTGAGGCTTTTGTCTATGGGACCCTAAGCCCCAGAATACATCAAGTGACCAACACATTGTCAGACAGGGCTCAGTGTGGATTCAGCGTCACCTTATTGATCTGTCGTTTCTTTGGTTCATTCAGAGTGGTGTCATGACAATGCTGTGAACTATAAGATTGGTGAGAAGTGGGACCGGCAAGGAGAGAACGGACAGATGATGAGCTGCACTTGCCTTGGGAATGGAAAGGGAGAATTCAAATGCGAACCTCGTACGTATGGACATTACCTTTCTTGATGTATAAAACAACATTCCTGCTGCTTGTGCTTGTCCCCAAAATAACCTAGAAGTGAAATCTAGGGTGCTATTCAACTGGGTTTCACTCAGAGTAGATCCATTGAAATTAATGGGCCAGACTTATGGATCTACTCTGAGTTAAGCGTAGTTAAATGCCACCTCTGGTGATTTATTTTTCTGAATTCACCTCTAGTGATTTATTTTTCTGAATTAAAATGAAAAGTTGGGGTCCGATTCCTGTCCTCTGGGACAATTCTTCTTACAGGAGTGTTTAACTGACAATGAGGGTGCTCTGCAAAGGGTTGTTCATTCTTTATACCACAAAAGGCAAGAAAAATGTGTTCCTGCCATCAGGATAAAGTTTCTGCCCGGTTTAGGTGCTCCCTCTTACAGGAAAGCACTGGCAACTCATGGCCCTACTGCCAATGCTGGTAGCCATAAATCAGCAGTACTCAACTAGGTTTTCTTCCCTCCTCCTCTTTTCCACAGGCTGGCAGGTCGGAGGAAACCTGAACATCCTGCTAACCTGTTGATGAATACCACACTGGAGATAACCTCCTAAATTGTCTTAAGAATCTTCCTGGTATAGGTTGGCACTGTTAAGGTGGATTTAATAGCTGAGATGTTTTGCCCTCCGAGTGGCAAAGTACATGCCAATTATTAAAAGAATTGCTTGTTCCTTGGCTTTTTTTTGTAGATGAAGCAACTTGCTATGATGAGGGCAAAATGTACCATGTAGGAGAGCAGTGGCAGAAGGAATATCTTGGGGCCATCTGCTCCTGTACTTGCTATGGAGGACAGCAGGTAAGCATTTTAATACCGGTGCTGTGACTTATAATAGGCAGCATGGTGTGTGTGAGAGAGTGGGGGGAGGCAGGGGGAGATGTGACAAACTTGCAGAATCTGGACATATTTTGTGGATAATGCCCACTCAGGTACAGAGTTCATTACATTTTAAGTGACTCTACAGTAACAAGCACTACAAATGAAATTGTTAAAGGGGAGCCTAAAGCAGAAATAAACATGTGATATTATGCATTTTTGCCCGGTTTTACAGGCATGCTCAGTATATGAAATCTGATTTACCAATACTAATGTTACTTTCAGAACAAGTACTTTTGCAGCATTGTGGATGAGCTGTTTAGAGCTGCCTAGGTGACACAGTACTGTTCCTGTCTCCTAACATGTCTTTCATTCAGATAGCTTTTGTAGTTGTTGAAATATTATTTCCTAAAATGATCAGTACATCTGTTCATGCAACTTATTTAAGCCTATACTGAAAACACTTAAAACGACCTTGACCTTAAAATGCTGTTAGTTCCTCTGCCTACTAAGACTGTAATCATACACAGTGAGTTCCCATTGACTTAAAATCAGTAACAATTTACCTGTATGAATGAACCCATGATACCTAGTGAATCAACCTCTCATTTTGATGATCTTTTCCCTTAGGATACGATGGGAAACAATTGTGTATGCCACTTTTCTGCAGGGAAAAATTTGATATATATGGCATCTTCCATTCAGAAGCTCATGCTAAAATGTAGTGTTTGTTTATTTAAAGGGCTGGCGTTGTGACAATTGTCGTAGACCAGGTGCTGCGCTCTCACCTGAAGGTTCTCCTGGTCACACCTATTCACAGTACTCACAGAGACAGCAACAAACTTCAAATACTGTAAGTATAGAAGCCCCATTCATCTGACAGCAGCGGCTGTTCAGCACTGCTCACCATTGTTACCAAGAATGCAAATTCCTGGGAGTCTTCCACTATAGACAGGCAGCTTCTGTTGACTTCATGGGTCTCCCAGCAGTTTCTAATCTAAGAGACTGATCAGATGCTTAGCTTCAGAATCAAGTGCTTCTAGTCCAACCCCAAAATATTTAGAATAAGTTAGTCATCTGCATGGCCAGCCTAAAACAGTTCTAAACCACTTTCATGTGATGACTAATCAAACGTTCCTAGTCTGACTGCCACAGGCTTCCACTTCCCACAATATCCTACGGTATGATATGGTATGAAACAAGACTGGAATGCAGTTTGTGTCAAGAGTGAGTGTGTTTATTGGACCATGTCCAGGTTAGCGGCAGAAGGAAGGGAAACCAATACAGCCATCACTTTGATGAATGCAATGGAACAGGAACATTTCCATTCCCTTCAGCAGAACTGCTGCCCATCCCTCCACCTCACAATTCATCTGTTAAGGGTTTGCATTGTGAAATGTCAACAGATGCAAGATACTTTCCACCTTCTAGACCTGCTGAGCTGATTTCCTTCCTCCTCCTTTCTTCCAGCAGAATGTTCACTGCCCCATTGAGTGCTTCTACCCTTTGCATCTACAAGCAGAGACGCCAAATCGACGAGGAGACTAACACCAGCCAAGGAAAGTCTTTCTTGCCAAGACCATCCACTCTAGAATGCTGCTAGAGGAAAGCAGGTCTGCTTCGGGTGGCCAGAGTGCCTTTCTCGGCTTTGCTCAACTCACAGCTTCTCCAAGGGAGGCCACTCTTGGAGCGTCTCAAGACTTCTTTTCACAAAGGATAGTTGTATACTGTCTTCTCTTTTGCTCAGTGTTTCAATACCATTCAGTATTTTCCCTGAAGACAACTCATACTAACTCATAATTTGCTCAGCAACCAGTATCCATAAGGGATTAAGGGGAGGGGCTCTCCTGCCATAGGGAATGAATGAAAATCCAAAGTTCTGTGTTCATCTAATTGTGCAGCTACCAATAGGGACTGCAAACCCCATCACTGTGATATCTAAAAATATGCACAGTCCTAATCTTTCTAAATTATCCTAATTTCTTTCCCTAGCGGTATGTTTGTATCTCGTACTGTTATTTATCAACATTGTTCTTCCTTTCCCTGCTCCCTCCCCTCCCCCTCAGTGTTTTTTTAACAGGAAAATATATTAAAGACACTTAGTACACCATTGACAGAGGAATTTGGTATAATTATGATCAGTGATTATTTTTTATACTGTAAGTGCCAAAGCTTTAACTACTGTGGGAGACAACTCTTTTAATAAAAAGATTTACAATCCAGCTGTGTGTCTAGTTGTCTCTTTCTTCTTTGGATTGTGTAGCTCATCCCTGGAACTGGAACATGGAGCTCTTCTGCATCCCCCTTCTAGGCACTGAAATACAGGTGCTGTATAGCACCATTGGTGCAAGCGTGGATCTATCCCAACATAAAAATACATCACCTTTATATTTTTTGAGCTTTTCATTTTTCAAAACATCACCAGCCATGTCTCCCCTGCTCATTGCCTCCCTCAGTTTAGGCTGATAGGTGGCAACTGGCCTAAGGCTGCCTAATGAGTTTTGTGGTTGAGTGAAAATTGAAACTGGAATCACTAATTCATACAGCAAAGGAAATTCTCTCTCTTAGGCTTTCTTGCTATAAGACACCTGTCTTGTGAAACAGGTGAAGAAAGCCCACCCTGAATTTATCATGGGGGTGAGGCATCTTTAGCCTACCTTGATGGCCTTTTCTCTACTCTTGCCCCATTCTGATCTAGACCATTTGAAGTAGTCAGGGGAGGAGGTGATGGTATGGAAAGATTTTGCTTTAGGGGCAACAAGAGGGGCTGGTGCTGAATGTTGATGCTCTATGCCCAGTGATTCTGACCCTATTTTTAAAACATTTGGCAGCGGTACTCCCTGAGATCTTAACCGTCTTCAGTCACAACATGAAACACAAGGCTAAAAACATACAGAACCCAAGACTGCCATGATTACAACGGCAAAATGCTAATACTGCAATACAGCTATTGTTACACAATATGGCTTGCAATACTGTTAATGTTGCTATCATGAAAATTGTTGCTTGCAGTCTTTACTGCAGGCCAGAAGAAGCAGAGCCAGTTGTTAGTGAAGTTAACTTTACTCAAGGCAACAAACATAAACTCAACAACACTCTTTGAGTAGGTCTTGCCAGGACTGATTGTCCCCACCTTCTACCCCCTCTAAGGCTCCTCTCTGCCAGATGTTTCCAAGCAGTCTCAAACTGCATCTGGGCACCTCTAATCTTTGTTCCGGCCTACGCATCACTCTGCGTGTCCTTGGAGACAAGGGGGAGGGAAGCTTGTCACAGTAGATGTTAGCTATTTGTCATCAAAAATAGTTGAATACATAAATGGTTGAATATAAATCTTTACTTTGTGAAATACATTACAAATGCTAACAGGAGAGGCAGGCTCCCTGTCGTCTTCTGCAGCCTCTTGCCTGCCTCCTCTGCTCCAGCCTCGCTGTCACCAACTTGCCCTGCTCACTAAATCCTGTTGACCCAACAGCATTCCACTCCTTGAACTCTCCTCGGTGTCCCATCACCAATCCCTGGGCTCTGAGCCTTCCTCTTCTGGGGTTTCTCTTGGGGGTTCCTCAGCTGATGGCTCCCACCACTGCTTGTCACCCAGCCGTTCTCTTACAACAGGAAGCTTCCCGGGGGACGGGGAGTATGTTACGGGCCCTGTGTGCATAAGCGAAAGTGGGGAACCCACTGCAGCTTCCCACCCAACAGGGCAGGGATGTTGGGTCCAGAGTGGGAGAGGGAAGCGGTGGGCAGGGAGGGAGACTGTCTTGCCCCCTCCTACCCTTTGCATGGCTGGCGCTGAAGCCACTTTGTGGCTGGACTTCCTCTTTTTCCTCCAAGAGGACAGGTTGTTGTTGGGATACTGCCAGGGAGACAGAGTCCATCTGAGCCCCCAAGCCGGCTGCCGGACGATCCATCGATCTCCCGTAGACACACAGTATCAGCAATTAGCAATTAGCGACACAAAGCCTCAGAAATAGTATTCCACATTCTTAGGCTGGTGCACGCTCTATCAGCAGAATTCACACAGCGAGAGATGCACAGCAGGAGAGCATATTTACAGTTTATTCAGTGTTGGTCAGAACAAAGAAAAACATGACCGCCTGCATCGGTCTGCTCAGGCAACAAGAAGGAAACGAAAGCAACTGACACAACAGAAACATCCTGTGAACAGGAAATACGCAGACTCTTGTGACTCACAAAGCCTGCTCCCTTTTAAGGTGGAGCGGAAATATCCTAACAGTTTTCACCTCCTCTTTTTTCTGCCTCATTCAGGGGTAGGCAACCTAAGGCCCATAGGCCACAAGCAGCCCACGGGGGTTGTTTAACCAGCCCATGAGCCACCCCCAAACCAAGCCGCCCGCTCGGCAAGCCCCCGTGCACTGCACTAAACTGGCGCAGCACGATGTGGGGACTCGCTTCTGCGGCACCAGAAATTGCATCTGCGCAGACAGCGGAAATCACAGGGACGTGTGCTCAGGTGTGTGCGCAATCCAGCCCAGAGAGGGATCTCGAATGAACTGGCCCAGGCGAGGTAAAACTTGCCGACCCCCAATCTCATTGTTGGCGTTTTTAGCACGGTTCCATTTGTGGGGGTAGCGAGATTTGTTAGGTAGCGTGGGGGAGTCTCAGAGTGAGCTCTCTCTAGTCCACCATCTTCCAAGAAGTCCCCGTCGTTGAGTGGGAGAGCGTGGCAGCAGTGAGAGCGTCCGCACACCATTTTGAGCCCTTGGAGTCTTTTTTTCTGGACTTTTGGCTCACCGGCGTACTCTATGGCCTCTGAGGAGTGTCTCCTTGGGGGTCACAAGGACTTTCCAGCTCTAACTCACCATTTCAGGTTAGAATTGTGTTATTTATTTATTTCACAATGCTGCATGTATGCAGTCGCATGTGACTCAATCGTGCACAAGTAAGGGGATGGCTGTATTTGCTCCTAGTAAAACTGTCCTAAAAGGCAGTTTATTTTTTAATCAATGCAAGCCACCAGTTCAATATGTTTGGCACCAAGCTGGTGCCACATATATTGTCCTGCTTTCCTTTGTGCCCCATGAGTGAAGCAGAGAGGGGTCTTTTTGTCTGGGCAGCACAAGACCTCCCTACACACTGCCAAGGCTTGTGCCCTGGGGAGGTCACTCAGTGCTGCAAATGCAGCCGTTTGACTTCACCTCTGGAGGCACACTCCATTGTCCCTTGAGACAGATGGATGCCAACAGGAGAAACCACCAAGCACGTTTTCCTACCTTCATTTGTCATCCAAGGCCAGTTCATACAACCGCATAGTTGCAGGGTCACAAATAGCACAAAGCATTCCCTTTGTAGGCTGGACCATGCTGAACCTTGCTTTCAGAGAGATTCATTCAAGTCCCACCACCTCCAATGGATATTCCACCCAAACATGATTACAGAAGTCTTTCTTTTAGCTGTGCACTTCCAAACAAGCAACTTGTTAGGCAGTGCTGCTTGAACAGGTTGTGTCCCTCTAGCCAACTACAGCACAACTTGAAATGAGCCAAGAGGCAGGGAGGTGGGTGCTCTTCTGTTCCAAGTTTCGTTCTACTTCACTTGAATGCAGCCAGTGTAACTTGGTGCTCTAGATTACACCACACCTGTCTAACAAGAGCCTATGAAGGGTTTTTCTCCAGCAGCTGCAGTTCATTCTCATCTACCACTGCATCTCAACTATACCGAGTGTTAGATGAGCTGGACAGCACCATCTCTTCAACACTTGCCATTGGTTAAATTAAAAATTAAAAAGCTTTAGCTCGCCAGCTATTGACTTTGTTTTTGGTATAGAAAGTAAAGTAAAATCAAAAGCTCTTGTCTATTTAGATTAAAGTGAATTACCCAGGTGAACATACTCACACTGTATTTCCAGGCAAATTAAAGGCTTTCCTAAAGGAGACAGAAGTGCTGACCCAACTCCCTAAAAAAATGAACAATTCTCTCTTAACACTTTGGGGGAAACCCTTTAGAAATTGAGTCAATTTTGTTGCTTGATCACTTTCATGCCTGTAACAAATAACTTCTGACACCAGGAGCCCTTTGTTTAAACTGCGCATCTGATCTGACAACCACAGCAAAACATGCTTCAGAGTATTTCACAGTGGAGATATTTTTAATAAACCACCAAACATGCAGAAACCATGCTGCCAGTTTCCTCCCCCTTGGCAGTGAAAATTACCTACTCTTACCACATATTCTGCTGTCAGCACGGCAGAAGTTATTTCCATCACTTTATAATACACCTCCCCAAAGACAGTTCACATTTAATAATTCCAACTAAGCATAAGGCAAATCTTTTTAAAGCAGCAGATTGAAGCACCACTGCTCCATATTGTAGCTCGCTGTTTTGATTTCAGAGTTTTGAAAACGGAAACAAACATTTAGGAAGATGAGGCTTCAGCTTCTGTAAGTCTTTATCTATCCTGGTCTTATGTGAGAGTATGTAGAGTAGAAGAAGCTGCACAGAGCATCTTGATGTCCCGGTGCAAGTGCTGGAGTTTAACATATTTATAGTTGGACCACAAGTTGGTGTCCAGGTACCTAGCACTAGATACAGAGAATAAGCCTACAGGGGCCCGATAAAAGCTTCAGACTCCCGCACCAAAGTTGTTGCAGATCCTCCCGCAGTTGTTCCCCAACCCTTGTTAACAAAAGAATGTACTGTGGTTGCTTATAACGGCATGGCTACAAACTACTACATTTATTCTATAAATTTAGGTAAAGGTAAAGGTACCCCTGCCCGTACGGGCCACTCTTGCCAGACTCTAGGGTTGTGCGCTCATCTCACTCTATAGGCCGGGAGCCAGCGCTGTCCGCAGACACTTCCAGGTCACGTGGCCAGCGTGACAAAGCTGCATCTGGCGAGCCAGCGCAGCACACGGAACGCCGTTTACCTTCCCGCTGGTAAGCGGTCCCTATTTATCTACTTGCACCCGGGGGTGCTTTTGAACTGCTAGGTTGGCAGTTGCTGGGACCGAACGACGAGAGCACACCCCGCTGCGGGGATTCGAACCGCCGACCATGCGATCGGCAAGTCCTAGGCGCTGAGGTTTTACCCACAGCGCCACCCGCGTCCCTTCTATAAATTTACTCAACATGTATTATATTACTTGTGCTGGACCCCCTTGAAATTCTCACTTATCCGTGTGAGTGCAGCTTCTCCCATGCTTGTAGGTCTATAAATCCTTCCATCCCCTTAAAAAAGAGGTTTAGCTGTTGTGGAGGCAATGTCTGCTGAGGGTGCAGAGTAAGCTTTGTAGTTGCCAGTCACCTCATCATATTTAACCATGATAGGAGAAACCACAGAAGAAGTTGCAATCGGAGTGGCCAGTGAACATCACAAGGGGTCAGACACCCCAAATTCAGAATATCCTGTCTGTACAGTGCTAAGTTTTTGGCACCAATTTAAAACCACCACCACCCAGGCCTTTGCCTCTATGCCTATTGCTGTGAAGTTTACTTATCTTGCTACCATTTTATATTGTTAATGCTTGCTGATGCATTACATTTTGTTTTACCTATTTTATTAGCAATTGTAACTTGCTCTTCGAAGCGTGCAATAGAAATACCATATTTCACCGCATCATTGTTGCATTTTTAATGCTCTTCCCCCCCCCCAAATACCCCATTATGTAGTGAATTACGGTAATGGCTGGAAGCTGTCAAGGTGGGTGGAAGCCGTCGTGTCCCACACGCAGGCCTCAGCGGTTGGGTGTGAGCCAAGTTGTGGGGCGCTGGAGTTCCACGCCTGCCAAGTTTGAACAGGCTCCGGCAGCTCGCATGCCCCGAGGCATGAACAGATGGAGGGGCCCAGAGAGGCAAAAGCAATCTGGCACCCAGGTTGAATGCCCTTCCCAGTCAATAGCCG
This sequence comes from Podarcis raffonei, assembly GCF_027172205.1. Taxonomy (NCBI): domain Eukaryota; kingdom Metazoa; phylum Chordata; class Lepidosauria; order Squamata; family Lacertidae; genus Podarcis; species Podarcis raffonei. The sequence goes on from NC_070602.1 coordinate 135,836,391, forward strand.
GCAATCAAGGCCATTGGCAGCCCAGCTCCACAGATCCTCCTGCTGTCGAATTATACCCTGCAACTATTATGTGGGGAAAGCACTGGAAGCAATTTCAGAGCTGCAAAAATGGGGGTGAGACTATTATGAGATTAAATTTGGTATTTTAATATCAAAGTACAATGATTATCTGCTTCCCATTCATACAATGCCCAGCTGATTATCTGCATACTGCAAAAGCCAATAAAACCAATGTCCACACCTTGAATGCATAAAGAATTTGATTTCAGACACATTAGTGACAATCACTTTTGTCCATTAATTTTTCAAGAAATGCATCAGAGGCTAGCTACTTTAGTTTTCTCAAAGCAATGGGTATTATATGTAGAATATAAAGTGAAATGTTCCCATGAAGACCGGCTTTTTAGAAAGCAAGCAAGAACCCGTTAATGAGGATGCTTCCACAAGCAGAGAGACAAGCAAATGAGCAAAGAGGAATGTCTGGCAACGTGGGGAAGCTTCAGTGGTGGAAGAGACGGAGGCTGGTGTGAACAAGAGTTATTCCCAGCTCATCGCAGGCTTCGATCACAACTTGGTCAGCTGCTGAACCAGAAGGGGCAGCAATGAACTGGACTCCACTCTGAGAGAAAAGGAGGGAGACAAATACAAATCAGCTTTATTGAACCATTTCATTAGCTGTTGCACAATTCCGCACATATGGGGTGCCCACAAAAGCTGTCAATCACTTTTAGGGAAGATTGTCCTAAACGGAGGCCGGAGAGGATACTAAGGGTGGTGAATCTTCTCTTTGGAAGGTGCTGAAAGATGAGAATTGCAACCTGTCCGAGTTTGAGTAAGTATCACCAGCTTTCCCCCGAAATGCATGTCTGGACTAAATATCCCTACAGCTACTCCTGCTTCCACTTTGATACCTCTTACCTGCAACCGTAACCTACAAAACAGACTTTAGGGAGCCAGCATGCAGAGCAAGAGCAGCTAATCGGACATATTCTCCTCAGGCCTGTTAGTCATTAAGAGTCACAGTCACCCCCCCACCCCCAATTCCACAGCCTTACCCGCTTTGCTCTATCCACGTTATCCCTGAAAGGGAAGAAAGCATCAGAGCTGAGCGAGACGCCATTCAGTTTCCCAATCCATGCCTTTTGGTCTGCCTCAGTTAGCAAAGCTGGGACTTCCTCAAACAGCGCCTTCCACTTGACAAGATCTTCATCCTGCAAAGGGGCATTTTTGAAATTCACCTGCTTCATTGATGGCATCTAATTCAACAATGCAGGCAAATACGGTGACAAGAATGCAAACATTTCTCCAAGTTCCCCGCTGGAAGGTCACAGCTATGTAACACCTTGCTACAAAATTTGTACTCGGAGGTTTATTAAATTCTAAGCCCCTCTGGTTCCTTTGTTGTTTAAACTAATACATACACGTACCCTTATAGCTTCCTACTACAAAGCACCCTGCTCATTTCAGAGTCATTTGCTTTGCTTGGCCTATTTTCTGCTACTCCAGCCAGTGAGTAAACATCAAAGCACCCAAACAGACCATTTAGTACAAGGAACCCAACACAACATTCAACAAAACAGGATTTTGGCTCACTGTCCTCTGTCTTGAGTGCCACTGATCCAGCTGCCGTTTGCCCCAAGGAAGCAATCAGACTTCTGACATGATTTGCAGAATGTCTGTTTTAACCACATCCCTGTTTGCTTTATTGCATTCAGACTTTATTGCATTCCGAAGGAGTGTGTAGTTTACCAAGTTATGCAACGTTTGTGGAAGCCCTGAACTTGCTAGAGAAGCATTCCAGTAATTGGAATAAGACGTCAAACACCCTTCTGCAGCTAAAGGGGGTGGGGGCAGTGTTCAAATTTGGGTATTTGTTTTTAATGCTTTCGGCACAAGCTTTTCAACCAGAGAGCTGTCACTCGTGGTCCTTTTATTCCCTTAAAGATCTCTGATGAGAACTAGGCAGCAGCTCTGACTTAATTTCTTCTGGTACTTCAGATTGAAGTCTTTAGGAAGCTTCCCTCTTTACGAACCAGACCTTCTCGTGGAAGCAGCTATAAACCGGGTACCCGGTTGGATCTTCTGAAATATCAGTTGATAAATATGATGTGTGACTAACCCAGATCTGGAAGGAAGACACTTGATACTGATCCTAGTTTTATCTGAATCTGACTCTTACCTTTCAGATGCCACATCATGATGGGAGTATTGTTTGCCTCTGAGAAATTCAGAGGTGCCTGGCCTTTTTACTGAGGCTTCCAAGGGGGGGGGCTCTACCCTAAGAAGTCTAACGCACTTGGAACAAACTTGCCTGTTTTTCATACTGTTGTTTTTTGTAATTAAGTACTATATAAAAGCAACAGAGAATTGCAGCTTCAATAACTAACAGCACATAGATCCAGCCACGGCAATCACAACAAAGAGCTCCCACCCCAAGTACACGAATATGCAAGGCACACCCCTTTCTCCCTAGGCTTTGGCTATCCTATTGAATATTTGAATAAGGCAGCCCTTGGCACAGAGCTTTCGCAGGGTTGCAAGCATTCCAAGGTGCCTCCTCTGTGAGTAGAGGTTGCACGTGGCCTAGTGGCCAGAGCGCCAGACTTGGGAGGCCAGAGTTCAAATCCCTGGTTCGGCCAAGAACCTCACTGGGTGACCCTGAGCCAGTCACTGCCTCTCAGCATAACCTACCTCACAAGACTGTTGTAGGGATTAAGTGAGGAGCAGGAGGAATCATGTAAGCCACCTTGAGCTCCCTGGAGAAAGGGGTATAAATGCAAGCACCATTCCTGAAGAGATTCTGGACTTTGTCTCTAGCCAGGTGCCCCCAGGCTTACCTCTCCAATGGTCCCTGTGACATACTGATCAATAGCATTAGAGATTTCCGCTCTTTTCACTCCTGCTTTGAACTTCATGGAGAGCACCCGCGGGTGATGCCTGAGCCACCAGTGGTTTGCCTTGTCTCCAGCCAGTCGGGTGCAATGGATTCGGGACTGCTGCCCTGCCCCAATGCCAACCACCTGAAATAGACAGAGCACTAAAGTTATTTGGAGAAAGAGCAAGCTTCCATGGGCACCTTTTCCTAAGAAATTCACTCAAGGCCTCACCAGAAAAGCCAAACCTTAAACAAACTGTGTCACCGATATGTACCAGTTTAGAAACAAGATTCCTGAACATTACACACCCGCCGGGGGGGGGGGGGTTGGGAAGCAAAATATTTGTTAAGTTAGGAAACAAGACTGCTTTTTCTTCAGTAATCTCTGCATTGAGCCAAGGAAAAGGAAGCACTCAAGTTATGAGAATTTCTAGGCATCTAGCCTGCTCTGGGAAAGCAGTTGCACTGCGTGGTCTGAGCTGTTTTCCAATGTGGGAGTCCCAACCACTATGGAGAAAGCTGTAATATTCTCTACTACATTGTAAGCTATCTTAATTTCCACAATCACTACAGACTTCATTGAAATGGGCAGATGGTGCAGGAGTTTAAGGCAGCCAAAGAGAGTCAATTCTGGCTGAGTAAATAGGTGTCACTGGCCTAGAGAAGGCTCCCTGCAGCCCTGAACCTCTGGAAAAGATTAGGGGCCCCAACCCAAAGGGAGATTATAAAGCTCCAAGATATTTCCTTGGAATTCAGTCTTACCAGGTTCAATAGGCTGTGTAACCTAATGCTGTCCAGCATTATATGAACTTGTCCACGTAAGCAAAACAACATATAGGAAAATTGTCAAAGGTTAGATTTGCAAGCAGGGAAATATACAGCTCAGGAGTAAGTAAGTTTCTAGCTGAAATTTATTCATTACTTTAATACAATTTTGTATACTGCTTGACTGCAAAAAATCCCCCGCAAAAAGCACAAAAAACCCACCATTTTGGTTTACAAAATGCTGGAACATATGATGATACAAGAGTAACATAGAAACTGTTGAGCTTTTTTTGAAGGGGTGGGGAGACACAACTCATAGGCCTCTAACGTTAAGGAGAAAGAAAGAGGGGCAAAGAGATAGAGAATACCAACATCCAAAACTTTTGAGTTCCAATCCCTGCATATTTTTTCCTGCTGTTACCACTTTAGTTCTACATATATTTTCAAACTTTTTTTCCACAACAATGAGGACTAGAAAAGCGGGCGGAATCTAAATGAAATTTAGAAGGAAGACTGGATTTTTATATACTCCAGGTGCTATCCAGTCAGTTCCAGGCAGGAAGCCTGGCTGCGCAGGAGGGCAACTGCAGTCACACATTTTCCACGTTCCCAAAGAGCGCAGTCTGGCTGTTCAGTATCAAGGCTGCCTCCTAAGTCCATTCAACATTAAAGTCATTTGCCTGAGGCACACCATCTCTTTTGGAAGTGATGGCTTGGGGCAGGGAGGATGAGGAGGCAACAGTGGATGTTGTCCGGATGGTAGTGTTGTGGTCATTAGGCCAGAGGAGCTCCAGGGGAGCTGTGGCAGCCCCACAGGTACACACAATGCTGCTGCTTCTGCGAGGTCACAATTTCCCCCCTTCCCCTTACGGAGGCACCTATACTGGGCATTGCCAAAGCCAGTAATAATTAACTGGTGCGGAAAGACAACTTCTTCTGCTAAGCTACTGCCTTTCTGCTTAGTAGCAAATCCAGTTTCTTCCTATCTAAATTCTACCTGCCTGCATGTGCTCAATCTGAAGCAGAAATAGCAGCAATCCATCAGAAAACCCATGCATGTGAAGACAAGTTCTTAAGAAACTAGTCTACTTCAAACGGCTGTCCTGTAAATCCACTAATAAATGAAGAAAGCGAAACGGGGGTCAATCACCCTCACGCGTGAAGTCTGGCTAGCAAGCTTCTTTTAGCATCCAAAGTTTTTGTGGTCTCAGCCCTTCTAATATGCTGTTATATCTATCTAAAACGCTCCGGGAAAAGTCATTACATAATTTATTTTACAGGTGGGCTGGAGAGCAGTTTAGCAGACTGACTGGAGAGGATACTTTTAAGAAGACAATATATGTTTTATTTTGCGTAAAGCCAAGAGCAGCGTTACACCACCCTCCCCCTCTCTACAGACCGGGAGAAATGTTAACCTAAAACCAGGTCATCAATAACAATTTCCCTGCTCATTTTTTCCAGGGTCCGCAATTATAGAAATTACCAGTTATTATTATTCATGACTGCAATCCTATCTAGCAGCAGGGCTTAATAACGTTTACTGAAAGAATAGCATCTGACACTCTAAACTACAATTTGGGTGTAGAAATTATGATTGTTGGTAATGGCAGATGAAGGTGATGGACTATATTGAATTGGCAGAAATGACCGGCAGAATCCGAGACCAGGGAGAAGAGTCGGTGGAAGAAGATTGGAAGAAATTTAAAGACTATTTACAGAAATATTGCAAAATTAATGAATGTTGGATTGAAAGTTATGTGGTTTTTAGCTATAATGCTATAAGGAGTATGAAAAAATGGACTATTAATAAGCAAAAATCTAATGTTACATTATTTTAAGATTAAAGATTAGGATAAGCAAAGAGGGGAAGGATTTGCTGAACTGACAAATTAAACTGGAATACAAAAAGGGAGGTTAGAGGAGGTCCGGAAATTAAGTAAATGAAAGAATGTAATGGAAAGATGGAACTGTTTTTTTTATTTGTATTTTTCTTTTTTCATTTTGTAAAACTTTAATAAATATTTTATAAAAATAAATAAATAGAAATTATGATTGTTGGGATCAGGAGTCAAGGGACCAAATTCAAACAGCCGTTCAGCCACAAAGCTAATGGGTAGCCTTGGGACAGTCACGTCTTTTCAGCCTAAACTACCTCCTGTTTTGAGGATAAACATCCATCGGTATGTGTGTGTATGTGTGTGTTTTACGAACCATGCATTCTGCTCTGCGCACCTTGAACTCAAGAGACAGAATAAAAATCTAAGCAAATCCAGGGAAAGGTGTAAACCTCATTCTAATGCAATGAGGACTCAAAAGCTATGCCACAACTGTACATTCACAACCCTGCACTAATTCAGATAATAATACCAGCTCCATGCTTAGGCAGTGAAACTCTATGCATTTTTACTCTGAAGCAATCTCCATATGCTCAGATCGATCTTATTACTGTAGATTAAAATTCTGAATTCATTTTTAAGCCTGTATTTAAAGGGCAGTTGTTGTAAATAAAAATATGCCCTTTTCCCTTATGGGGTATCCAAAAGCCCGTATAGAGTTCTTACATAGGTTCCTTATTGGTAGGAGAAAATAACAGAGGCCAACCAGAGAATATTGAGAAGCAAAGCAGCTAGGTTGATGTTTTCTTTTCTTCTTTTCTTTTTTTTTGGTATGTGTTGGCTATTTTTCTTTTTCTTTCTTTGCTGTTGTTTGGTTATAGAAAATGAATAAAAAGAAGTTAAAAAAAAGAGAGAAGCAAAGCAGCTAGTAAGCTTTGCAACAGATCAATAAAGATCAAGCTTACTAGCTGCTTTGCTTCTCAATATTCTCTGGTTGGCCTCTGTTATATGGGCTCTTGGATACCCCATAAGGGAAAAGGGCATATTTTTATTTACAATGCAGTAAAAGGCTTAAAAGCAGTAAAAGGCTTACTACCTCCAGTGCCACTGCAACAGGGAACTCAGAGAGCAAATAGTCTCTTAAGTTAAGTGACTGACATCAGGGAGGTAGCCTATAATCTCAAATGGCCAAAACTCAAGAGTTGCATCATCCACATGGATTTCATTTCCAGCTCAATTATTTTTGGGGTTTGGGCCTTCATTCTGCTATGTTAAAAACAGGTTGGGGGGACCTTCCACTCTCCTCACCCCCACCCTCTGCAATATTTTGGGACTGTGTTCCCGTTTCCGCCCAAGGACAAGCTCTTTAGAAAGGAGCACCAGGGGAGAGATGAGTTCCTTGCTGGGTCAAGAGGCCTGGCCACTGCCTCAAACTTTCCAGGCTGGTTAGGCTGCATTTCCAGATGTTAAAGCCCTAAGGCCAAGGCCAAACTGAAAGAAATGAACCATTTGCTGTCTTATTCCTACCGTGATTTCACATCTTGCCAGGATCATTTTAAAAACAAAAATAAGGATCGTTCCCCAATGACAGGGAATGAAAAATCTGGACTTGTGTCCTTTTTTTAGCAGCCAATGAATAATATGCTCCTTGCTAACAAGTCAGCCACTGGCATTACACAACATTGCGCTTGTTTAATATTCCTCAGGGGCTGCACAATGAATGGATTTACAGAGTCCTGCATGCTGGGCAGCTGCAATGTTGTGCCTGCTCCATTAGAAAGGTCTTTTGCCTAACATGGCTTCTCCACTGGCTTCAGGACTGCATTGAACCTCAATACAAGCTGATTTTACACATCAAACAACACTCTTCATCTTCACAACAAACAAAATGCTGCACCTCAAAGCAGTACAAGTGCTTGGTCTATGGCAGTAGCTCTCAAAGGGCAGGCCTTGCCCACGGGTGTACCAGGAGAGGGTGGGAAGTGCGGTGGGAAGATTCAAGGGCAATCAAAGAAACATTCGAACATTTCAGTGTAGCATAGTATCAACTTAAAAAATAAAATAAAATGCAGAATATGGATATCTTTTTAAAATGAGAGTGAGAGCACTGGCTGTTTTTCTACAGTTCTCCACAACATATTGTTGTGAACAGGGATTTTGAACTCTGACAAATATGAAAGATCAGAAAAGAGAAAGGCTTCTTTGTGTTGAAGAGCTGAGTTTGTTTGTATCAAACTACACCTAATATAAATGTGATTACTCATACTTAAGGCACAGATGAAAGAGGCTCATTTATAATTACATTTTGGAAACGATTCATGTTCTTATGAAGCTGCACTGTTTTATACTTTCTGGATGTCTCATGACCATATTATATAGCAGTTGTGTTCTGTGTTATAAATCAAGCACTGCTAGGAGTTTTTTCTTTGTGTTTTCCAATGTATTTATTATCAATAAAAAATCTGATGTGGGGTGAGCTAATTTATATTCTGAGAAAAAAAGTTTGAGAACCTGGTCTGTGGCGTTTGATTTGTTAATTCTTGCTCCTTCGTAGTCACTGAGTGAAAGACAAGGTGTGTGAAGTTGCTTCCCTTCCAAGCAAAGAGTGCTCAGGATCCTGCGTGAGCCTCTACGCTCAAGGAGCCATGCAGCAGAAACCACGACTCCCTCCCAGCACTGCTCCTTAACTGCCCCATGGCAGCTCCTTACAACCTCCACCTTCAGATCTGCTCCCAGGGCCAAAAAGCTTCTTTACCCCTGCATGATAAAGGTAAAGGTAAAGGTACCCCTGCCCGTACGGGCCAGTCTTGACAGACTCTGGGGTTGTGCGCCCATCTCACTTAAGAGGCCAGCGCTGTCTGGAGACACTTCCGGGTCACGTGGCCAGCGTGACAAAGCTGCATCTGGCGAGCCAGCGCAGCACACGGAACGCCGTTTACCTTCCCGCTGGTAAGCGGTCCCTATTTATCTACTTGCACCCGGGGGTGCTTTCAAACTGTTTCTACCAATTCCCCAAGCCACATGCAGCCCCTAGAAAATCTACCTTGCTTTGGTGGTGGCAAAAATATAGGTGGCCGTGGCAGGGGAGGGGGTGGGTCTACAGGAAATTGCAAAAATCACAGCAGGGGTTTCCATTGGATGTGAATGGAAGCAGCCCTTCTGTCCCTGGGGAAGAACAATTCAGGAGCTAAGGCCATGTGCTTCTATTACCTTTACTCCTTCATAAGCATTCTGGGTTGCTTATTATATGCCTCTCGTCTGAGTAACTGAATTTGAGTACCGTGATTCTTAATTAAGGGGGAAAGCAGCAAATCCTGTCAGCTCTGAAGATAAAAACTCGAGGGGCACTTAGGGCTCCCTCCACGCTCCCCCTTGTCCCGTGCCTAGAAACGTGGGGGTCTGAGCTGTTTCCCCCTGCCCTGCACCTTCCCCAGGGAAAACCCTCTAGCTCTGAAACGGAGCCAGCATCAACCCAGAGAAAACCCAAATGGCGGTTTGCTCCAATTGACTACTAAAGAACTTAGTTCTCAGCTGAGTCCTAAGGAGTAAACTCTTTTCCCTGGGGAAAAGAGTGGGGCAAGAGGAAGTGTGGATAAGCCCTCAATATCAGGAGCTGGACAATATTGAAGCACATCCCAAGGTGGGGGGGGGGGAGTCACGGCACACCCCCCTGAAAGTTAAGGGGCCGCTCAAGGGCTTGTTCATTCTGGCTGTGGCCCTGATCCTTTAAGATTTACGGGAGATTTGCCACGAATTTCAATGGCTCTTGAATGGTGCTAAAAGCAACTGAACATTTATACAGCCAATACTATACCAGCCAGGTACAAGGTATATCAAAAGTACCCAATGTAGAGTTGCCATTTCAGGTCTGAATGACTTGTTTATTGCAATGAAGAATCTCAGTGTATTCTAGTTAACTCTCTTGGGATGTTTGCAGAGACTGCAACAGAATACAGCCCTCATGTGTGTCAACTGAAATGACGGTATAAACAGTTCAATCATTTATCCGGAGAAGAAACAGAAGCAGGATTAGAATCCTAAATTATTCCAGAAGCTCCCCCCCCCCTGTTTTTCAGCTCAGCCTAGCCTCTGAATAGCCCCCTGAGCACATAAACAAATCACAGGACGAAGTCAACTAAGAGGCTTTTGACACAGAGAAAAAAGCTCATTGTGTTGCTATAACTGCTACCATTAAAAAAGTGTGTGTGGTGGGGGGAGGGTAGAAGCCCAACATCCAGAGAAAAACAAGCACAGTTCAAAATGTACCATACACAAACAGAATCAAAATGTACACCATTTGCCCCAAATAGCAAAGAGTCGTCTTCCTTCTGCTTGAACCTGAATGGAGTCTCTTACTTCCCCAGCATCACAGATGGTACAGTCATTATTGCAACGCTCCAACAATGGAAAATGCAGCTGCCTCTGCAAAGGCTCTGGAGGAAACATCAAGGAGGGATGCTCAACACCGTTCTTGAAAGGGAGCAGCGGCAAACGCACTTTGTTCCTGGACCAGTCCTATTTATTATGCTTATGGGGAGGACATGAGCTTGAAATGACCTGTGAGACCAGCAGCAGAACAGCTACAGCCCATGAGGCTTCTCTGAAGCACTTTAATAAGGTCAAAATTAAAAACTGTACCACCAGCACAACACCAAGCTCCTCACCCTTCCTGGCAAGCGACAGACCTGCTGGGAAGCTCCCACAATCTCCCACCTTGTAAGGTTACAGTGTTGATAAAGCACAGGACACACGACTGCCACCCTAGACTCCTTAGGAGAGCAGAGCAAATTGGCAAGTTATAAAAAAAAGGTAAAGGACCCCTGGACGGTTAAGTTCAGTCAAAGGCGACTATGGGGTTGCGGTGCTCATCTTGTTTTCAGGCCAAGGGAGCTGGCGTTTTGTCCAGTTTCCCTGACTCACTAGAGGATTTCCCGCCAGTCTGCCCCTAGCAGCACTTCAATGCAGGGAGACATATTGACATTTATGGTGCAGCGGCAGTAAACCTGTATGGCACCACAAACGAGACTCCTTGCAAAGGCAGGAGAACTCTTTCAAAGTCAGCAGATTGGTCCCAACAAGCCAAACCGTCTTTAGAAGGAAAGCAGCAACTCAACAGGACTCAATATCCCAAACACAGTTTCTAGCTCAACATCACCACTCGTAATTGTGGGCAAGTTCAGAACTGGGAAGTATGCAGAAAGGTCTGCCATGCACTTGAAAATAATAAACAAGAGGTGTGACGGGGAACACTTCCAAGGCATGCAAGTAGCACTCTTAAGTCTGATGGGGGAGTAAAGATGGCAGTGCTTGGTGGAGAAGAGGAAGCACTCTTTGTGCACGAAAACACACTCAGATTCCGGATGAAGACACGACTGCAGTGGCAGCGTGGCGTAAATGGTTTGAAAACACATTCACTGTACACCAAGGTATTTCTTTTCTGGGCAGCGAATGTGCCCTCAGTCACTTACAATGGATGTCCATCATCACCCACTATGCTGCTGGCTTCAATATAGTAAACACACACAAGGGAAATTTTGGAGTCTGTGAGCCAGAGAACATAGAAAAAGGTGGGAAGGGAAGAATGTATCAAATGGAACTTAGCAAAACATTTAACTGCAGACCCTGCAGAAAGATGTCTAAATCATTGCACTTGTATTTGTTTCACAGCACCAAGTTTCAAAAGCTGACGTTCTGGCCAGAAAGTACAATGGGATGATCTCCCTTGAACATTTCCAAGCAGTTACCTGTCCATTTTTGGCATAACAAACTGAATTAGACTGGGTGTATTTGACAGCGATGCTGGCAACAATCAGATCTCGGACTGCTGGCTCGGGCAGCTGAAACAACAAGAGAGAGGTGGCTGTGAAGGTATCACTATTAAAGTACTGGAAATTGGCTGCAAAGGCAAAAGGAAAGGAAAAACCCACTTCCTAAGCAGCACTACTCCAGACATAAAACTGAAGATCAGGGCACTTTACTTTAATAACTGTTTTGAGTCTTTACTCTAAACACTCTGCAAACCAATTATCTTCTATAACCTGAGTGGTTAGATGACTGTTGAATTAAAATGAAGGCACAACTGTTTTTTTCTAGAAAAATCTAGGTGGTCTTTAACAGAATTCCCCTGCAGAGCAAGGCAGCTGTCTCCATGAGACACTGACATCTCTTCACCAGCCCTGTGTCAAGTCTCTCCTCTCTCTCTCTCTCCTGACAGGGCTGCCTCTTCCCTGGAGACCAAGAGGGGAGTTGAGAAGAGGGGGGCTGGGGGCCCTGACATTTATTCCCAGAAACAAAACAGAAGATGCTAGAAGCCAGGGCGCAAGGTCACTGTGAAGAATGTCTTTACCCATGCACTCTTCTGTACTGGACAGTTAAGAGATGTTTAGTCTAAACTCTTCTCTCAAACTGTGAAGATGTGAGAGACGGTCTGGCAGTTTTTAGGGCCAGGCCTGAGCATTAAGTTTAAACTGCCTCGATCAGGGCTCTAGTAGAGGCTTTGTTTTGTATAGTTTGTAACAGCCACGCTTAAAACTGACCGTAAAGACTTGTGTCTGTACTCAATCATTTCCTGTGATTTATTTCCACGTGCCGTGCTAGTCTTGGAACTCCCACATGCTGTGGAAGCTGCGTGATTGCTCTGCTGCAGAGCAGGCCAGGTACCTGGAAGTGGGCTGGACCCAAAGACAGCTGCATGCCAAACCCCAACAGGTTATGGAAATATCCAACAAGCACCCAAAGGATTTATCTGAGCAGGAAAGGTGGATTTTCAGATGAGCAAGTTTCACCAATTGGCTTCTGCTTCTACCATCCTCACTACATACAGGATCTCCAGCCCGTCTCCAGATTTCTTGGCATCCTTGTATTACTAGTGAAGATGGACAGTTTAGTGACTGAGCAGTAGATAAACAAGCCTGGGGAAAGCAGGCAAGCAGCGATGTTTAATGGCAACCTGATTAATGGCAAAGTGTTCTGCAGAGCCACCTGCTGATCTTAAGTGGTACTACACCAACAGGTTGGGTGCCTGCCTGTCTTTGGTGAAAATGACGAGGTTCTGAATGGGCTTCTGGACTTGTTCGAAGGAGAGGTGTTTTATTGGGGGGGGGGGGACATCGGCCTTTGGAGAGGACTGGTGTTTGGATGCCACTTTTCAGAACTGATGCTTGGTGTTCTGTTCTTTTCAACTCAAGATAAAGGAGGATGGAATCAGAGGGCTGTATGTCCAAAGCCTGAGTCCTGCCATTCAATTATATACTGTTAAGGCTGAACCATTAAATGGTCTCAATGTAGCGCTCTAATTTCCATTCCTGACAGGAGCATTGTCAGCCAGCTCTCCTATCAAGGCATCCTTTCCTTCACTTACACTTTTATTTTTAGTGACGATGTTTTTGAAGAGAGATCGGTCAATCACGCCATCGTTCCTCTTCTGCATCAGATGCAATCCAAACAGAGTGCGGATTTCGTTTTCATCCGGCTCATAAGCTGGGTCCATCTAAAAAGCAGGATTCTGTTCTTAATACCATGTCGATTTAATACAGTTTCTCTTATTGCTTATTGTTAATGAAGTATTGCACACCTGCTGGAAAGCAGGAGCCAGCAAAAGGTTTACCAGAAATGTTCAACTCCATGGTCCTCACAAATGCCAAAATACACTTCAAAACAAGCAAGCGGCACCTGCTGAAAGTTTCTGTGTGGCGGCTTCCCAAAGTGTTATTCATCTTTCAGGGTTTCTGGCCTCCTTCTCTTAAAGTGACTATGACTGCAGTCCTAGAAACATTTCAGTAGGGAGCAAGCCCCCCTGAACCCACTGGGACTTGTTCCTGAGTAAAAATGTAATGGGCTACCCCCCCAGCACACAGATTGAGGGGTTTTGTATATAAATAGCTATATTTTTGTCATTTTATTTCTTTGCAGAACTTTTGAAGAAGAAGAAGAAGAAGAGGAGGAGGAGGAGGAGGAGTTTGGATTTGATATCCTGCCTTTCACTCCCTTTAAGGAGTTTCAAAGCGGCTAACAATCTCCTTTCCCTTCCTCCCCCACAACAAACACCTTGTGAGGTAGGTGGGGCTGAGAGAGTTCAGAGAGAAGTGTGACTGGCCCAAGGTCACCCAGCAGCTGCATGTGGAGGAGCGGAGACGCGAACCCGGTTCCCCAGATTACGAGACTACCGCTCTTAACCACTACACCACACTGGCTCTCTCTCTTTTGAGTGCAAAATCTGCTTGGTCCTATGCAAGTAGGGAATACTTCCACATTGGGAGATTTGAAACAGGAACTACTTTCAAACAATATGCCATTAAACCCTAAATTGATGGCAATGTTGTATTCATTACCTTTTGGACCACAGCCATATTGTCAGTTTTTTCTTACCGAAGGTTTTTTCTTACTGTCAGGTTTTCCTTACTTCTCATAGTTTTATTAAACCATCAATGCACCGAATACAAATTTATATTGCAAACTACAAGTATACTGTATGGAAAACAGTTTGGAATCACTAAAATGCGTCTCCTCAACCTAAGAGGCAATTTTAAGAAAAGCCACTGCACTTTGAGGTGTTAAGATGTCATGAGTATATCTTTATTGGTTTTTGCTTAAATATCATGCTTTAAAAGTAAATTGAGGGAGGGAGCAGGGAAGTCTGGACGTAGTTGGATATGACTGAGGAGTTGAGAGAAATCAATTGTCATATTCACATATCCTGTAGCAGTTCAAACACTAACCTGGAGGACACAGTAGCTTCCATTTTTCTTTTTGGATAGGATTTTGAGGGCTTCATCATCATAGCCAGGAGCCACAATCCCATCAGATACCTGTATGCACAACACATGTTTGCAACAGATTCCCTTTTTCTATTGGATGAGTCACATATCTTCGCGCTTATTAAGCAGAGGCTACTGGACCATGAAATCCCAAAACTTCACCCCTTCCAGCCTTCCGTATGCTCATCTGCTCACTTAGGATTTCAGCCTCACCATGGAGTAATGCCTAATTTCTTTTATAATTTAGATACTCCATAGCATTGCAGAGCTTTTATGTTGGCTCGTCAAAGGCACCCCCCTCATCTGTCTTGGTTGGAAGGTTTCAAAAGATCCCCTTCCAGAACAGATTCTGCCCCTGTATTAAGAAAACACCAGATAAAATACGTCACATAATCTTGGATTGCCCTCTTCTCGACACCCATCGCAGAGATCTCCTAGTGGCTCCCTTTCAGCTCAAAATACCCACTTATAAAGAATCTATAATCCAATATCTGTTGAGGGATGATAATCCTGAAACTACCAAGATTGTTTCGGGTTATTTAGCCGAGATTTTTAAAGCTAAATCCAAAGTTGTCTGATTTATTCAGCGGTGGCTAGTGAGCCTTTTATATATTGTATGTGTTTGGATTATTAATATATTTGGGTGACTTTGTATGATTTTATTGTTTAAACCTATGCCAATAAAGGTAAAAAAAAAAAAGTTAAGCTAGCCAAGAATGTCCAATATCTTATCAGCAAACTAAATTCTAAGGTAGTGTCAGTCCTATTGCAGCCAGAGCAGAACAGCCACAGATGAGAGGGAGGTGTCAGCATGCTCAAGGGACCCTTAAGGGAAAGCTGCCCAATAAGGAGTTAACCCTTTGAGTGGTCAATGAATCCTGTCTGACATTTGGGAGGGGAAAGTTCAGAAAACTGAACTGAACTGAATACTTTGGAAGACTACATAACTGCTAGCTTGCTAGCACCCTGGACAGGATCCCTGCCACCACTACTGCAACGTTTTGTTGCAGGTTCCACTGGTAATTACAGAAGCCTAAATCCAAGGAGGCTAACTCTGCCCTGCAGGAAGGGCTGGAGCCTCGTTCTAACTGAACCTTTTTGGGGGGCAGAGAGACCGTCCATGGATTTGTTAGACGGCCTGCCTTTAAAACCAAACCAAACACAAAAACACAACTTAAAGCAAACGCTCAGCTGGGGGGGGGGGGGAGAAATCTCAATTGGGATTTCCAGCTTGTATAACAACCTGTCAAACAGCCTTAGGTATCTCCCATGAAATATAAAACAGAAATTGATCAGGAAAAAGGGAATAAAAGTTAGGTATAACCCTATGTCCAAAGGCTTAGGAGTATCAATTTAACAAAGGGCGGGGGTGGGGGAGAAAAGATCAGTTCAAGAATATGTTCTTTATTCTCCAAGAAGTGCACATAGTTAGGGGAAATGATTAGTACGGACTCCCTGTTGTTCCATCTCATCTGCTGCTTTATAAAAATCAGGCTGAAACTGAAATCAGGCTGAAACTGAATCCAAAAGTTTTAGGTGAAGGGTACAATTATGCTCTTGGGGAAAACTGGCAGCCGTGACCAGTTATTCTGGATCCATATTTCAGAACTGTGAAGAGGAGAGGGGATTTCCTTTTTCGTTTTTTAATGGTGAATGGCAGGGGTTTAGTCAGGCATTGCTCTGGCTACAAAGGAGCAGCGTTTAGTGCTCAGCATGCTTACGTTCTGATCAACAAAGCTTCCCAGTGCCTCTGTGTACTTTAGAAACTCCTTCTTCCCAGCCATTCCCTTGGACTCACTTCTGCCCTTTATTGCAACATGGGCAAAACCCAGGCCTAAAGGTCTGGCCTTCCACGCACTACTAGGCTTGAGGGTTTCAAGATCAGGGCAGGTTCCCAGGGCAGCACAGGGATTAGTGAGGAGGACAGGGGGAGAACAACACCCATTATAAGTAAATTATATGCAACAAAATCACTACCAGCCACCTTATCCCTACCCACCATCTACTCTATGGTCACGCAGTGGTCAGGCCAACTCCAGCCATAGTGACCAGAGAGGTGCAGAATGCCACGGGGACTGACCTCTCTGGAAATAATCTTCGCTGTGGGGACGTCACAGATGTCAGAGAGAGCAATGAAGTCACCAAAAGACGACATCCTATCAGCACCTGGGGGAGAAAAGTAGCATTTTGCACCAGAAAGGTCACCTACCAGAGTCAGGGACCCCAGAATTTAGCTTCTTAAGTGTACAGCTTAATCCCAGGTGCATTTACTTTTGAGTAAGTCCCAATGCGTTCAGTGCTCCTTACTCCCTTGGGACTTCTGGCAGGTTTCTTCTTAACTGC
The DNA here is from genome assembly GCF_027172205.1 of Podarcis raffonei. Classification (NCBI taxonomy): domain Eukaryota; kingdom Metazoa; phylum Chordata; class Lepidosauria; order Squamata; family Lacertidae; genus Podarcis; species Podarcis raffonei. Next base: position 135,852,965 of record NC_070602.1, read on the forward strand.
AGCCCAAGTTACCCAGGGGGCAAGCAAGCTCAGTGTAGCAACTGAACATTTTCAACACCACAGTATTGCTGTAGGTGGTTCGCTGCAGCATGAATAACCAAGTCGCCAAACCTGTGTGGTACCTGCCAAGCACCACAAGTTAACAAAATTGCTTAACTAGCAGAAGAATCCCTTCTCCATGGAGTTCTTCTGTCTGTTGCCAGGAGCCACAATGTGGGGGGAATGTCTAACCAGCCCGGGGCCATTTCCAACAGATGGGGCACCACTGCCCCACAATGTCATGCTATAAACAGGGAAAACAATAATTCTACACAGGGCAGTAAGATCAAAGGCATGGATGCAACCCTGATATGAAAACCCAGGCTGGATCTATACAGATATTAAAAACACTATTATCAAAAGCTATAGGGGAGAAATGCTCCCAAGGCAATCTGCCATTGACTTTGGATTCTGCTCTACAACGCCATCTGGTGTCACATTTTTATAACACATTTTAATGTTATACCGTATTTTTCGCTCCATAAGACACACTTTTTTCCTCTTAAAAACTAAGGGGAAATGTCTGTGTGTCTTATGGAGCTAATGTGTGGTCCCTAGGGCTGGGGGGGAGAAACGGACAGGCTGCGCGCAGATGCCCCGCGTTCCTGAGCAGCTCTGGGGTAGCCCACGAAGCCTCCGTAGGGCAGCAGGATAAAGGCTCCCCGCTGCCCTGAGGAGGCTTCGTGGGCTACCCCAGAAGCCAGAACAGCTAGAGCAAGCGCTGCACAGTGCTCCCTCTAGCTGTTTTAGTTTCTGCCTTAGTGGTGCAAAGCCCCCGCTGCCCTGTGGAGGCTTTGTGCGGCTATCCCTGGCTTTTGCGGGAGGTGGGGGAAGGGACAAAGCGCGGCTCTATCCCTCCCCCCACCTCCCGGAAAAGCCCCCAAGAGCCGCGCTCCCTTTAAAGAGCTGCCCTTCTCCCTCCTCGGGGAAAAGCCTGCAAGCGTCGCACACGCGCTCCACACAGCTCGTGAAAGGGAGCGCTGAGAAGAGCCGGGGATGCATACAGGCTCTGCTCAGCCCTTCTTTTAAATAATATTTTTTTCCTTGAATTCCCCCTCTAAAAACTAGGTGTGCCTTATGGAGCGAAAAATACGGCAAATTGACCTGAGTCCCCACTCACCTCTTGCTCGCGCATATGCAGATGCCAAGGGTGTCAGCGTGTGGTGCATGTCGTGCACCATGCAGACTTGAGCTTCCTGTTCAGTGAGAGGTATGCCAACAGCTGCACCTGGTAGGCAAAAGAAGTAAAGGCAGTAAGAAGAGCTTTGTAAAAAAATAATAAATTATTATTATTACATCTGAAGGCTGTAATAATAATTCAGGGAAGTTTTTAATATTTAACGCTGTATTGTTTTTAATACTTGATTGGGAGCCGCCCAGAGTGGCTGGGGAGACTCAGCCAGATGGGCAGGGTATAAATAATAAATTATTGTAAATTATTATTTGTTTCTCTACAGCGGCTGTGGCCAATGGGGGCTTTGCAGCCCAACCTCTGGAAGGGCCACAGGCCTACAGATGCAGTACCATTTGTGTATGGCACTCCCCACCTGCAAATATCGGAACCTGAGCTTCAAATCGCAATTCCATTTTTCAAACTACAAGAAAGAACAAAAAGACTTGGACTAAGCTATTTGAAACTGGAAAAGACTGCCTTGGAAGGTGGTGGATTATCCTCTCATAGAGGTTTTCAAGCAGGTGTTGGATGGTGACTTTTTGGAGAAGCTATAGCAGTAGATTTCCTGCATTGGTAAGGGGCTGAGGGACCTTTGAAGCCCCCTGCTAACTCTACGCATACATGCTACTCCAAGAAAGAGAAGTGCACAACAGAGCTCTAGTTCACCTTTCTGTTAAGCGCCTCAGTTCTTCTAGATAGGACATTAGTGCATCTCTGCAGATGTAACACAAGAAATACAGTCTCCTTTAACACAGAGCACAGCTGGAGAAAGCCAAGCAAGTTAACTGGGACCCATCCTTGGAAGTCAGAGTCTTACCTGCTGGGCTGACATGTTTGAAGGAGGCTGCGGCTGGAATGCCCAAAGCCTGTTTGAGCTCCTTGACCAGCTGCCAGGCATTCAGAGCATCACACAGGTTTATAAACCCAGGAGAGCCATTCAGAACTGCAGGCAGAACATAAAAGTAAATTCAGTCATAAAGGCCATTCTTATGTAGGGGCACCAACAGCCAAAGCGGAAGGTGCCATTCAGTTTAGGAACAAAGTGTTATGAACCATTTCTCTTTGCTTTTAATCCTACCAATGGTAAACACAAGGGAAAAGGAAGGAAGGAAGGAAGGAAGGAAGGAAGGAAGGAAGGAAGGAAGGTCCCCCTCCACTTTTACATTAACAAGAGCAATGAACGAAACATCTGAGGGCTTGAAGAACTTGACAGCACTCCAACCACTAAAGCACACTGCCTCTATCAGTAGCATTACTGAGAGCCGGGTGAAATGTAGTGCCTAAGATTAGGAGGTATATCTTAGGTATGCCTAAGATTAGGAGGTATAGCTCCTAATCTCACCTCTTTTACCTGTTTTGAATGTACTGAATAAGTGTTGTTCTCTACAGTCTATGATGTGGAAATATCAATTCTGACCTACCTGATAGTAGTTCTTGTAAAGATTACAGTAGAAATGTGTTCTGTATATTCAAAAGAACTGTTTCCTAGTACACAGGTCCCACTATCAGAACTCTTGTTATTAAAAAAATCTGTTATCTGAACACAAAGGATTATGCCCAAACCTCACTACACGAATGGCTGATTCAGATATCCGAACAGCCAAAGTTTGCCCACTTCCTTGTTTGTTTGTTTTTTGCTGGTTGGCGGCAGCCATTGGGGCAGAAACCGTGGGGGGAGGGAGAGAGATCAGAGAAATCAAGGAGCAGTGGAGATCGGGCAGTTCAGTTTTTCCTTTGTATGACTTTTGCTGATTGGCTGCAGCAGTTTCAGGCAGAAATCATGGAGGAAGGGATGACAAATCACAGGTTATAGATATGTTCCCATAGGAAATCATCAGTTTGCTATGCAAACGTTCACTTAATGAACGATTCCCTGGGAACGCACTGTGTTCAGAAAGGAGGATCTGCGTGCATTGTTACAGTACCATTATAAGGTTATTCAGAACAGACTTACAAGGCATCCTACCTGAAAGAGGAAGCTTAGACCTCAATGTATAGAGCTGAGCAGGAGTCTGGTGTGGATTCATGCCATACCTCAGCGGAAGTTGAGACACCCCTTTGCTGTACTGTTTCCTGAAGTAATCAGAGATGGCCATATCATACTGAGCCGTATGAGTGAAAGCCTGCAGAAAGTACATTGAGACTAGTCAGTCACCAGCATTCTTGAAAAGTTGTGGGAAAGCACCATGCACAGCCAGAAAGCCGACCTTCAGAGCCAGTTGCTGCCGAGTTTCCAAAGTCGTATCCTTAGCGCTGGACGCCTGCATTTCCTTTGCTATGGTGGGATAGTCCCCAGGATCACACACAACAGACACGCGAGCATGGTTCTTTGCAGCAGCCCTCAGTAAAGCAACACCTCCTGCAATTAAAAGGAAGCCAGGAAAACCATCACCATTCCTCTGTACATCACAGATTGGAAGCTTAAGGTCCTACCTTCAAAGACACCAAAAACACGCAACGCGCTGATCCATCCAGGGTCTGCCAGAACCCTCAGGGGAGGTGCCGGAACGAAGTTGAAAAAAAGCCTTGGTCCTCTGGATGTTGCCAGACTGCAAATTCCACCATTCCTGACCAGCAGCCATGCTGGCTGGGGATCATGGGTACTAGAGTCCAATGAAGTCTGAAGGCCCTCAGGTTCCCTAACCTTGCTATACAATATCTCAGACACACCAAATCTAGTCATCTCACATACAACTCATTTCCTCTCGCACACAGGGTTTGCAGGATTTATAGCATGTTCTACAGCCAGCCTTCCAACAACTCAACAGATTGTATGACAACCACTGGGTTGTATCCGATGCACCATATAGGTGCAGTTCCACTATGATGGGATTTCTTTTTATTTCCCTCCCCTCCATGCTCCCTCCCCGCAAAATCTGCTGCAGAGGGTCCTTCAACCCCCTGGAGTCAACTTTGATGGGGGGGGGGACTGGAGGGGACAGGACAGGAGCCGAAGCCACACTGTGTGCATGGAAGTCCATTGAGTCAGCAAAGCTTCATCGTTGGGTAAGGTGGATAATGCAGCGGTTTCTGCACTGGCTTCTCAAAGTAAATTCATCATTCATGAAAATTTCTCTGGCGGAAAGAGAACCTTTAGAAAAATTCAGCTAATTACTACATACAAAATAGATTTTAAGGACCCTTTTTGTCCAAGGAACCATTTCCAATTCCGTTTCTGCTTGCCCAGGTCACAGAAAAGCCACCACGTGGCCAGAAATGCAGCGTTGCAAGACAAACATTGGGATACCCAGCGGTGGTGGGCTTGCACACATGCATCCCTTTCCACACCCCTCCCTGAAGTCTGTTTTCAAGGAAAAGATGAAGCAGTGACAGCCCCAAAGTTGCTGGCACAAAGTTGCAAGGCACAATCCATTCAAACCAATGTTCCTTTGACTTACCTATGTCAATCTGTTCAACTGCTTCTGGGATAGTTACACCTGGAGATGAGACTGTCTTGACAAAGGGGTAGAGGTTGCAAACTACAACTCTGGAAGGAAGAAGATTGAATGGCTTTAAATTGTTCATTTCAGACAGGCAACTGCAGAGCTATGGGGCTGATGGAGCCCACGGCACCTTGGAGCCAGCCCACATCTCCCCAAATTGGCCACAGCCGCCCACTTTAAAAGTGCGGGACATCCTGTTCATGCAAGTGGGAGCCCTGCTCTGCTAAGCCGAACTGCTGTGTGATATGTGTGCGTGTGATTCATAGGGGACGGCAGCTTAAGGAAGGGCTACCCCTCCCCTCCACACATGATCCCTGAGAATCAGACTCCTTCCCTGCACCCACCCATGCCAAGCTTTCTTGTGGAAAGGGGGAATTGTCAACAGGCAGGAAGGAATGAAAAGAGGGGATAAGAGGGTGGCAGAAACAAACAAGGGAGCAACTACAAGCTCTGGCTCTGCTGACTTGTGGCTTTGCCTCCACCGCCTGCATCACTGGTATGCAGTACCCCAGACGTATCCCTCTGAGGGAAAATGTGGTCCTTGACTCCAGGAAGGATGGCAGCTATAATGCAGCAACATCTGTAGGGGGTGCAGTTCCCCATCCCTGCCCTAATGCAAAGCGATCATTTATCAGATCCCTGCTGAAGCAAAACAGAAACAAGACCCTGACATGGGGCACTCAGGACAGCCACACCCCAGCAGCTGCTCTTCCAAAGGGCAGGTTCAAAAGACAGGACGGGAGCAGCCTTTGCAACACTACCTGGCTCAATCTGGCAATCCAGAGTCAGGTCATCACCTTAAAGTTGTTTTCAGGTAGCCCACCAAATAAGAGGAACGTGCATTTCATCCATACGGAACCCAGTTGAAAGGAAGCAGTGGGCAAACAGCAGGTGATCTACACTGCTGAGATTGTGACAGAATGATAATTATCGGCACAATCCACCCACTAGTTCCCACAGGAGATGGGGGAAAGAGTATTACACATATGCTTAATTCTCCTCTGAAATCAGTAAGATGGACCAAATATTTTGGTTGGATTGTGCCCATATTGTCCTTTATTAGGTTAAAAAACCCAGTATCATTAAGATGGCCCAGAAATATAAAACACTAAAAGTCATCTGTCCAGGTCACTGGGTGCTGATGGTACAGAATCAGGTGACCAGTTGCCAGACAGTGACCCACGTTACGTTTCCACTGTGCTTTACACAAAACTGGCCAGTTAAGAATCACTTTTATTTAACTTTGATGCTTAACTTTCTGATTTCCATTTAATGAATAACTTCTGTTTGGCGTCCAAAGTCACACTTTGCACCACTCCCACATCAAGTTGGCCAATCAAACGAAGCTGAAGAATTATTGTGCTGCCTCTAAGTTAAGGGATGGGGCAAGAGGTGCAAAACTGAAAGGGGGCGGGGGGGGCGTGCACAAACCAAGTCTTCAGCCTCAGGGTCCTCAGCCTCTGGCCCTGAATTTATGCACTCTTACGTCTGAAGTTGACTTACATGTTGAAATCTAAACAGTACTGTGTAAATCTCAAAAGGGTATGTTTGCCAGTGTTTCAAAATTAAAACAATGAATAGAAGTATAGAGCCTTTAAGTCTCTTACACTATTTTTTTCCTCCCTTTTCCTTTGCTCCAAAAATGATGACAATGACACCACCTCACAAAATTTATGCATCTGATCTATTTTTTACTCTAACACACAGATAAAGGCTTGTTTATGGAGCAGAAGCCCTGGTGTCTACGGCAAATGAACATTTGATTGGTTGCAGGTTTATGTCATGATTATTCATTAACTCACAGTGACCCTTTAAACATTTTACCTTACAAGACTGAAATCCAATTTATCCATGTCAGCTTTATCTTGTGGGATGTCCCGAGCCAGAATACCTAATGGGGGGGGGATAAAAGAATTAGAGAAAGGAGTAGGAAAACCAATGTATGATTAGCTAAGGCTGAGAATGCCAGATTCTCCTGTAGAGATTTCATAACTGAGATAAGTGCCAACTACTTTCCTAGTTACTCAAATATTACTCATGAACATCCCAGTTAAGTCTTAGCATATAGCTATCGAAGTTGAGACAGCATGAGCCAAAGTATTTTTAAATCTAAGTGAGACCCGCTATGTGTACTGGGCTTATTCCTTCCCAGGTCTATAAAGTGTTGAAGCCTTAAGTCTCAAAGGCACCTACTTGACTCAGACTTTGAATTGCTCTTACAGCACAAGCCTATTCCAGCCTACTCAGACCCAGCAGGTTCAATGGAATACTCCCCAGTAACTGTGCACAGGAATGGAGCTTTAGAAAAAGTTCCCTCTGAATTTTTTAAGGCTTCCAAATTATGACAGAATACTGGCCTACGTTTCTAGCAGTATTTGACATGCCATTTTTTTTGGATTTCTAAACCAACATATTTTCACAACGCCAAGTTTTTCAAAAGGAGGGGGAAGGGAATCCCTCATGTCATCAAGCTCCTATTATAGGAAAGTGGCTGAGCTATGTATAAAGACAAATGACATAGTACTGCCCTGTGGGGACTATATAACTTCAGAACGCAGGTGAGAATCACATAAATGAAGAAGAAGAAGAGTTTGGATTTGATATCCCGCTTTATCACTACCCGAGGGAGTCTCAAAGCGGCTCACATTCTCCTTTCCCTTCCTCCTCCACAACAAACACTCTGTGAGGTGAGTGGGGCTGAGAGACTTCAGAGAAGTGTGATTGGCCCAAGGTCACCCAGCAGCTGCATGTGGAGGAGCAGAGACGCGAACCTGGTTCACCAGATTACGAGTCCACTGCTCTTAACCACTACACCGCAATGGCTCTCAAAACAAAAAAACAAAAACCTGACACCCAGAAAACTCAGCCTAGCCTTTCCCTAATATGCCAATTCCCAACATTCTACCTTTGCAGAGGAAGGCAGTTTTTGACTGGGAAGGGAGACTTAAACAAATATGTAGTTTCTTGCATGCATTTTGGTGAGACACCACTATTCTGAGAGAACTGTACTACATGATCCCTTCCAACTCTTAATTCAGCTGTAAGGAGCCACAAAACTTTTGACTTTATGCTTCTAAAATGAACACTCAATCTTTTTAAGGAGTTGTAAGCAAGGAACCACAAACATATAATCACTGTGGAAAACTTACATAGGCTACAGTGGTACCTCGGTTTAAGAACAGCCCTGTTAACAAACTATTCGGTTTACGAAGTCCACAAAACAGGGACTAGTGTCCTGGTTTGCGAACTTTACCTCGGTCTTCGAACGGAAGCTGAACAGTGGAAGGGCACCGGCGGCGGGAGGCCTCATTAGGGAAAGCGCACCTTGGTTCAAGAACGGTTTTGGTTTAAGAGTGGACATCTGGAACGGATTAAACCGAGGTACCACTGTAGTCAGAATCATGGGCCGCAATAAGGCTCACAGATTATCCTCCAGGAAGATGCACAGTACTTAGGACCAATTCCAGTTTCTAAACACACACACACACACACACACACACACACACACACACACACAATACTGGATCTCGGGGAGAGGGGCAGCACCCTCTTCAGGTTACATGCACTTCAGGTTACATACGCTTCAGGTTACAGACCCCGCTAACCCAGAAATAGTGCTTCAGATTAAGAACATAGTAATGGGGAAGGAATTATTCTGTGAAGACGCATTCAGGGATGGAGGTCCCCATACAGAGCTTTCTCTGTATGGAGCAAAACAGCCCAGACCCAAGTGCATCACCTCTGTGAGAGGAAAGCCTTTTTCCTGGCAACGAGTAATCTATTGAGATTGCATGCTGAAGGTGGTACATGACCCCAGTCAAGCTTGCAAAAATCTATCATTTGCCCGATAATAAATGCTGGAAATGTAAGGAAAATGAAGGCACATTCTTTCACCTTTGGTGGACGTGCCCTAGGATTAAGGCTTTCTGGGAAATGATATATAACGAATTGAAAAAGGTATTTAAATATACCTTCTTGAAAAAACCAGAGGCCTTTCTCTTGGGCATGGCTGGCCAAGTGGTGCCAAAGAAGGACAGAACTTTTTTCATGTATGCTACAACAGCAGCAAGAATACTCATTGCAAAGTATTGGAAGACGCAAGATCTACCCACTCTGGAAGAATGGCAGATGAAATTGATTGACTGTATGGGACTGGCAGAAATGACGAGCAGAATCCGTGACCAGGGAGAAGAGTCGGCAGAAGAAGATTGGAAAAAATTTAAGGATTATTTACAGAAATATTGTAAAATTAAGGAAAGTTGAATGGTGTTGGATTGAAATTGAGGGGTTTCTAGCTGTAATGATATAAAGGAACATGGATGGAAAAAAAGGGTTTTGAAAATAAGGTGATATTATAAGCTGTAATGCTTTAAGTTAAGGATTTGCTGAACAAATAATTTTAAATGGAATACAAGAAGGGGAGGTATGAGGAGGTCAGAGAAATTTGTTATTGAAAAGTATGCTTTATGAACTATATGTGGTTTTTTTAATCTCTTTGTTTGTTTGTTTTTTGTTTGTATAAAAAAATTGGAAAATTTAATAAATATCTTTAAAAAAAAAAAAAAGAGATTGCATGCTGAAGTGGCCACAGCCAATGATGGGAGGAGCCAGAAGCAAAAGCCTTGACTAATCTGGAATAAGTGTTCTCAGGGATGGCATAAAGTGAGATCAGAGGCCACAAATCACTCCCACCCCACCCCACCCCCGCCATGATTTGGACGATGTGCAACTTCAGCAGATCCACCTTTCCCCAGATGCCACACAAATTCCATAAAATACAGCCAACAGAAGCACGTTAGGACCAACCTACCTGCATGAACAGCAGGATGAAGGGTCTTCACACGCCCGCCCAACATTTCCGGAAAGCCAGTGAGATCAGAAACATCTCTGTGCAAAGGGGTGGGGGAGGGGAGGAGAGCAATAGAGAAAGAGAAGAAAGTCAGAAGTCAGTTACTTGATTTCTATAGTACAGTGGTACCTCAGGTTACACACGCTTCAGGTTACATACGCTTCAGGTTACATACGCTTCAGGTTACAGACCCCGCTAACCCAGAAATAGTGCTTCAGATTAAGAACTCTGCTTCAGGATGAGAACAGAAATCGTGCTCTGGCAGCGCGGCGGCAGCAGGGGGCCCATTAGCTAAAGTGGTGCTTCAGGTTAAGAACAGTTTCAGGTTAAGTACGGACCTCCGGAATGAATTAAGTACTTAACCTGAGGTACCACTGTACTCCTTCGGTGCAATAAACCGTTTGACTAAAAGACTGATCTGCCAGTTGAGATGGTATAATAGGTATTTGGTTAATATGGTAGAAGATTCTTTTCATCTCTTCTTCTCTCCATTAAATAACACTTTTAATGTATCTGTTCTAGTGAAGATCCAAAAATTGGTGAATGTAAACAATTATTTCATGAATGTTGACAATCCAATGAATGTCTATTCTGTCTAAGTCTGAAAATGCAGCAGCAACCATTGCCTAAATGAATGTCAAAAAGTCAAGAAGCACATGCTTATTTTCACAAAATGCAACAGGGATTGCCAGCATTGACCATGCAGATACCCACTGAATTCTGGGCAGTCACTGTAGCTATATGAATTGGCTTGGCCAGCCTTGTTCGGCCTGACAATGATGCTGTGATAAATCACTACTTTAAATGTACAGGTGGAATATGGAAGCTGAAAGAGGATTATTTACTCAGTGTCACCCAACGTTTCCAAGCTAGAATTTGAACAAACTCTTCTGAATATAAGCAAAGTGCCTCCTTAGACACAGGTTCTCTGTACAGTCATGATAATGTCTTGGGTATAAAATAAAGAGAGTTCTTGCAGTAAAATGTCTGAGCTTCTCTTAATCTAAACAATGTATGATTTTCCAAGATAAAGGCAAAATTTAGTATTCCCCCCCCCCCAACTTCTTTGCAGCCAGTCATGAAACCCCCAAAACCCAAGTTTGCATTTAGAGCTAGATACATCAGCTACCCATGGCAACTTGACAGCTTCCTCGCCCCTCTGTGAAACACTGGCCGACACCACAAGGTTGGTGGGAAGATAAATTGAAATTTACTGGAAATTGAGGAGAACAAAAATAGCATTAAGGGGCAAATTGCTAAGGAGTTGAGCCCATGCTGCACAGCTCCACACTCTCCAGCACACTACGGTTACACCACTGTTCACCTTTCTTTTTAAGAAATACTACATACTTCGCATGGTACAACAGGATGACCAAAAATCACTTAGTAAAGACTGGAGTTGGAAAATATGAACTTTTTGCCCAGGGAAATGTCCATGGGAGGCACGTGTTGCCTCCTCTTGGACAAATCCTTTATCATGGTCTTGAATGGGTATTTTGTTTAATGCTTGCCTATCTTAATGGATTTCCTTCTCTTAATGGCACACAGCCTCAAACAGATGACAGATGACATGAAAGGGGACAGAAAGGCTTTCAACTGCTCATTTCAGAAAGCCTTTCTAGACATCTAAAAAGCATTAGTTCCCTTTCACATGACCACAACCAACTAATGCATTCCCTTTCCTCTAATTAAAGTAAATTGCACCAGGAAAGGCTATTGAGGAAAGAATTTAAAGGATTCTAAACTCAAGACAACATTACACTCTCTCCCCCCATTTTAAAGTCCATCTTCAGAAAGAAAAGCAACCTTTTCTTGTACCTTGGAAGTCAAACAGCTTAGTTCCTGAACATTTTCCTTCCCGAACGCTGCAAACCTGGAAATGACTGTTCCGGTTTGCAAACTATTTTCGGAAGCCGAACAGGGCTTCCGTGGCTTCTGATTGGCTGCAGGATTCTGTTCGGATTCTGTTCGGCTCCCAACTTACGACTATATTTCAAAGCAGCCATTTTTATGTGGAGACAAACCACACACCTTTAGAAATTTGGGTGGAGAGCTCATTGATATAGTCCATGTTTTGCCCAGAGAAGATGGTTATGAGGACAAAATGGGAAGGGAAAGAACGACATACACCACCATGAAGGAAAGGCAGAACATACATGCCATCATATGTAATATGTAAATAAATGTAAAAATGGAAGCCTCTCATCCCTCCCCCATGAACATTTCTTCAAAATCTTGTACTGGCCTCCTTTTTCACATTCCCCCACATGAATACTTGCAGGATGCAAGAAACCTAGGCAAAAATATGTGCACAACACTAATTTGCAGGTCCTTTGAATCAATATAGTCTACTCTGAGTGGCAGCACCGTCGCCAGGGTTTCAGGCAGGGAACATTCCCTGCCCTGGCTGGAGAATGGGGCTGGAACCTGGGATCTTCTTTATGCAAAGTCCAACGTGAGAAAAATCCCAGAGAACAGGGACAGCACACAGCAAAGGAAATTAAGTTATCATCTAGGATCTGTCAGCTCAATATGCAGAGATTTACTTAAATTTGCTTACTTTCTGGTTTGAACTGACTAGAGTCTGCCACTTCACCCAAACTGGCAAACTAACAGAAAATGATGGATTTATGCAAACTAGCACGTAACTAAGAAAGGAGTGGATGAAGGGATTGCACAAGAAACACAGAATCACAGAGCTCGTTTCTATGAAACAAATCCATGGTTTGACATTAACAAGTGAAGTGGCAAACCCAATCTCAAGTTTGCAATGCAGAAGCAGGCAATGCCAATTACTCTGAAACACTTAATCTGGGGCATGAATCTGTGAACCTTCAAACAGCTTTTACCTGACATTCAGGCCTGCATCCCGAAGGGTTTTTGCGGTTCCTCCAGAAGCGACCAAACCCAAACCCAAGGAACTGAGGCATTTTGCAAATTCCACTAGGCCGGTCTTGTCTGAGACACTGAATAAAGCTAGAAGGAAAGCAAAACATAATCAACATTTTTAAAAAGACTGTTAGCATGTAGCAGAACCCCCAAATACACAATGAGTCACTTGTATTTCCTTGTGCGCAGCTCGGGGAGTCAAGAATGCATAATAAGGCTGCAGTCGTGTGCACTCTTAACTTGGAAGCAGACAGCGGAAATTTTCTAAATAGATATGTTTAGGATCAAAGTGCAAGGTTGCAATCCTAAACACATTTATATGGAATAATTTATAGCCAGCCAGTGTGGTGCGGTGGTGGGAGGCCTGAGAAATCAGGGTTCCAGTTCGCCTTCAGCCATGATGCTCACTGGGCCCCCTTGCGCCAGGGGTGCTGCGAAGATAAAAATGGGGAGAGGAAGAACCAGGCAGGCCGCCTTGAGCTCCTTGGAAGAAAGGTAGGATATAAATGTAAGCTGCAGTCACATAAATGGACTGGCCTTCCGACTAAATGCCTTTAGGTTCAGGCACAAGGCCTGCTTAAGCTGCTGAAGAAACTCCAGAGGGCAAAAGGCAGCCCTCACTCAGAAGCACGGCTCCTAGAAAATTTGAGTCTTCTGTTCCCATTTTAAAATTAAACGAAAGCTGGGGAATCTGATCACAGATCTCACATATCATGTGTGGCTCAGCCCCAAGGAAGAAGGCAGGATGCTGAAGCCCATTTTCACACTCCTTATCAAAGGTTCACACATACACAAAGCACCTCTTCAAGGTCAAGGCAGAGAGAGCACATGGAAGCACAGCGCACTGGAGCCGCCCTGTCACAGAATCATGGAATTGTAGCTGGAAGATCATCTAGTCCAGAGCTCTCCAAACTTTTCATGTTGGTGACACATTTTTTAGACATGCATCATTTCACGACACAGCAATTCAGTTTTACTTGCAAACTGGAGGTGAAACTAACCCCTTTCCAGCCCTCGGAGGAGCACGGGGAGCGTTTGTGCAACACACCTACGCACTGCAGCCGACACACTAATGTGCAGAGTTTGGAAAGCACTGATCTAGTCCAACCCCTTGAATGCAAGACTAGGCATCTGTTCCACGCAGGAATCAAACCTGCAATCTTGGCATTATCAGCAACACACTATTTCTTTCTTACCATCTTCTTACAATGTCTTGTACTGTCTGTCCAGAAACGTAACATGCACAAGTTTTCAGAAGCAAAACGATGGGAAACACTGATTTGTTTTATTTAATTATTTTATTTTATTTATGCCATCCCTACACAAGAGGTTTCTTCAGTGATGACTCCTTCGTTATTTTGCACATTTGCAACTTAGGCTCCAAAGCGTTGCACCTTCTAGGCAATTCCCCCTCTCCCCAACCTTTTGCCTACAGCTTAGTGGCACAGTCCAGAAACAGTTTCACCACACAAGAACAAAGGAGGATCATGCTGGACTAGGAGCACATCTAGTCCAGCATCCTGCTCCCACAGGGGCCAACCAGAGGTGCTCTCTTCTCCATGAATTTGTCTAACGGTCTTTTAAAACCACCCAAATTGGTGATAGTCGCCGTCTCTTGCAGGAGTGAGTTCCATAGTTCCATAGATTGCGCACTGTGCGAAGGAGGACCGCCTTTTATCTGTCATAAATCGCCCAACATTCTCCTTTGTCAGCAACTTCTAGTGCTATGAGAGAGGGGGCAACACTTTCCCCTATCCCAGGGACCAGCAAACTTTTTCAGCAGGCGGCCAGTCCACTGTCCCTCAGACCTTGTGGGGGGCCAGACTATACTTTGGGGGGAGGGAATGAATGAATTCCTGTGCCCCACATATAAGCCAGAGATGCATTTTAAATAAAAGGACGCTGATTCCCGGACTGTCTGTGGGCCTGATTGAGAAGGCGATTGGGCCGGATCTGGCCCCCCGGGCCTGCGGTTGCCTCCCCATGCCCTATCCACTTTCTCCACCCGGAGTATTTCTATAAGCTTCTATCAGCAGGGCTGGTCACCTGACCCCCAAATGGAGCTCCCTCCCTGTCAGGGAAGAAGGGGTGAGGGGGGGGGACTGGGAGAAGGACTGACACTGGGATCTGCTGCCCGAGGCAGTGTCTCACTTGCCTCCTGGGTGGGCTGGCCCTGCTAAAACGGCCCTAATGCTGCCATCTTTCTTCATAGGGGGTGAAGTTGCTCCATCTCCCTGATAATTTGGTCCTGAGCCTTTCGCAACTCTTACCCTAACCCTGGATTCTGCAGCAGAGACGAAAACTTTAACTCTTCCAGCCACGCCACCTTTAGATATATATTTCTTACAAACACGGCTGCTGGGGCTCTGCCCTAAATCTGGGTCCCTCCGGAAGCAACACGGCTCCCTCCGACCCGGACGAGGTTAGGATGTGCAACCCCGGAGCGAGCCCGAGCCGCCCTCCGCCCAAGGAAGCAGGCGCCCCTCGCAGGCTTCCCTCCTCGCCCGCAGCTGCTGCCCAACTTGCAGAAGCGCCCTGAGCTCCCCGTCGCGCAGCCCTAGAGCGCAGCGCCCAGGCCCCCGAGCCCCCCTCGCCCATTACCCAGCTGCTGCCTGGAAGCCATGTTCGCTGCCCTCCGAGGCGCCGCAGGAGAAGGCTCGGCCCCAGCTGGGGGGAAGCGTAAATGGGGCTGGAGGGGGGTGGGCCCAAACGGGGGTGGGGAGGGGAGGGCTCAAGGGGTGCATGCCGGGAAGCGGGGCCGGTCCGGAAAGGAGCTCCTTCTCCGCGGGTTGCATTGGGCGCAGGCTGCCCTGCAGCTGCTCCGTCTGTCTAGAAGTGAAGCGCGGGGCCAAACTTCAAAGGGCGGCCGAAATGCCTGCCCTGTTGCGGGGGGGGGGCGGACTCCGCCTTGCTCTCCAGAAGGCGCGCGGGCACTTTCTGCCGCGGGGCGGCTTCCTTTTCCTTCTGGGGAGGCGCCTAAGGAACGTGGAGCTAAAGGCAACGGGGCGGGGCGGGGAGCCCCCACGGATGCCAGAGGCGCCCTGAGCTCGCCGCGGAGTTGGGGCAAAACCAGCAGGGTTCTCCCGGATAAGAACATCAGGAGAGCCTGCTGGATCAGGCCCGCCTGGTGCAGCATCCTGGCCTCCCAGTGGCTGACCAGGAAACCAGGGAGCAGAGTATGAGCAGGAGCCCTCTTCCTGCCCATGGTTTCCAGCAACTGGTCCAGCAGGTGCGCAGAGTTGGGTCCAACATGGGGGAAGCGGCTGTTGCACATGCATGACATCACACACGCAATCCCCCCCCCAGCCTGGCTAGGCCTGCCAGGACATGAGGGTGTCCCTTCAAGGATTGCCCTCCCCGTCTCCCGCCCCCACCCGGTGGGCCAGCACTCGCCCAAGAACGATGCCTTGGCAGCGCTGCCCAGTCAAGGAGAGGGGTGGCAATGCTGCCAAGAGACAAAGTACGCCTCCGAAGGCGTTCAAAGGCTGTGTTAGCAGCACCAAAGTGACCTCTCTGGAACACAGGCCTGGGCAGTCCTGGGCTGCCCAGATGACAAGACCCCCCTCTTGGCCTCACCCAGGTGGTCCAAAGGAAAGCAGAGCAAGACATTTGGCACCAGCTTGGCTGCAAGAGTTGCTGGAAGCACCATCCAAATGTCTTCAGATTTGTGTAGGGTTTCTTCCTCAGCCTTTTCTTCTGCTGAAGATGTTCCACAAGGCGGTGGAGGTTTAGGATCAGAGCTTTTCTTCTCCTAGGGGGGCTGCCTTCCGTGGCTGACGAGCCCCATCTGCCCCTCTTCCCTCTGCAGCAGGTGAAGAAACTGCCTCCTTGACCATTGGAACCAGTATTGGTCTGCTCAGTCCTCCAGAGCCTGTCTTTGCATGCAGAGGAAGTCTCTCACTTAGAAGGTTTGAGACCCATTGGCTAACCTTACCTGGTTTAGCCAGCCAGTCAAAGCCGTCTGCCAGGTGTGGCCGCTGTCGCATGCGGACAGCTTCCAGGAGCCACCGGTGAGAACTAAGTGCAGGGTAAGGACCAAAGGGACAGAAACTACCATGGAAGGAGCACAATGTGTCCCCAACCAGAGGTATGACCCCTCTCCTAACACCCCAGGCCCCCGTGAACTTGTCTAATTCCCCTTTAAAGCCATCCAAGCTCGTGGCCATCGCTGCCTCCTGGGGGAGGGAGTTCTGTAGTTTGTGTGTTGCGTGAAGGGGGAGGTTTTTTAAAAATCTGTCCTAAATCTTCCAGCATTACTTTGCTAACCCTAATTAAAGAAGGTGCAGTTATAGGGACAGCATCTAAATTTCTGTCAACTGCCTCATTTGGCTTCAGCCCACCCATAATAATCCTCTCTTCACCTAAG
Organism: Podarcis raffonei; assembly: GCF_027172205.1. Lineage (NCBI taxonomy): Eukaryota > Metazoa > Chordata > Lepidosauria > Squamata > Lacertidae > Podarcis > Podarcis raffonei. The sequence continues at coordinate 135,869,725 of NC_070602.1, forward strand.
AGAATATTGACTGAATGCTACGCTCAGTATGCCATTTAAAAAACCGTAAGAGTCCAGTTAATATAAGAATATATTTACACTGCACCTTTTCCCCTGACAGAGACTAAAGGTGGCTTACAGGTAAAATAAACAGTCAGTTCCCAAAATACTGTTCCAAGGAAGTCCTCACCTGCTGGCGGAAGGCCAGTCTGGCTTCTCCAAGAAGGGAGCAGCCACCAAGAAGGCCCAGTTCTTGTTGCCTCAGAACCAATCACAGTTTGATGATCAGGTTGTGGTTCTTCTGGTCCTGGAAAGAGGAATGACTCTCTGGCCACAGGTCTGTGGGGCACCTGTGGGGCCCTCCAGATATTCGTGGACTCCCAACTTACACCAGCCCCAGCCAGCAGGACTGGAGCTCAGGGATGTTGGAGTTGTATGTCATCTTGAGTTCCATGGAAGAAAAGTGGATAGAAGTGTAGTGTGATATAATCTGAAGCATTGAAGGTTTCCCTGCGTCAAGGCGCAGAAAGCCACTAAGCAGCTTACATTTGCAGTTGCAGTGGCACTGCTCTGTCACTTTATATTACTATGACTAAACCACAATAGAAATTTAAGTGGAAAACTAATCCATCCTCAGCAAGCAAGTGGAGTTGCTTTTACAGATTTAAACTGAGCTGCCCAAGTTACATAACAATGGAGGAAGATACAGGATGTGCAGCTGAGAACCCACTCTGGAGGCAGGGCTGGCCCAGGATACTTTGGCACTGAGATGAACCGTAAAAATGGCACTGCTCCTGCTAGGGGAGGGGGGTGAGGGAAGATCTACATCAGGAACAAGGGCGGGAGGAGACCAGCAGCACCTCCTGTTTGCCCAGAAGCCACGGCAGAGGTGGCCAGGGGGTGGGGGTGCTGAGGACGAGGGCGGCCTTCAAGGAGCGCACCGCAACTGATAAACCACCATGGCGGCGGCGGCAGCAGCAGCAAGTAGAGCACCCCTGGGAGGACAGATCTGCTGGCCTTGTGGCTCTTGCTGCCTGAGACGGGTGCCTCACCTTGCCTCATGGACGGGGCAGTCCTGGTTAGAGGCATCCATAGAAGCTTGGATTACTTCAGCTATCCTCCTAATTGGCCTTCACTGTAATCTTCCCTGAAATAAATGGAAATGGTTTGAGGATTGCATGTTTAGTACTGTATTGCTGTCCCAGTTCATCTGGGGAAGGAAGAGGCAGGCCTCAAATCTGAGCCAGGAAGCAAGTACTGGCATGCCCTTGATTCTACGAGGAATGCCTGATGCCTTTTGACCCTGACTTCACATAAACTCAGGAGGACGAATGTATCTTTTCTTTTTGATACAGCAAAAGCAGCTTGTGACCTGCCTCCTCTTTGCTCATTTAATGTTTTTCTGTTGCCAGGGATGGTTTTTTTGGCTTTTGCATTTGCTACATTAGACGAGCCCTGCTGGATCAGGCCAAAGGTCCATCTAATTCCACATTCTTTTCTCACAGTGAGAAACCCCAAATCAGGACACAAGTGCAGCAACGCACTTCCCATTTGTAATTCCCAACAACTGGCCTGCAGAGGCAAAACACAGCCATTGGGGTTAGCAGCCATTATAGCCTTACCTTTCTGGTCTAATCCTGATTTAAAGCCATCACTACTTGTGATACTGTTCTCTTTTAAATTATATTTGTTTGAGTGGCCAGATCTGGACTTCAGTCTGCCCAGTCCCTTAATCTCAGCCCCACAGTCCACTTCACTTCTTGAGCTGCAAAGGCCTGTAGCCTGAGACCTGGCCCAGGTACCAGGATGTTTTTTGTTTCTTTGAGGAGCAGATTTAAATAATTGGGAGATGCTTTAAACCTGGCTGCTATCCTTGTGTTTGAGCCAAGCGAAAACATACAATTTATGGACATTGCCCTTCTCCAAATAACAGGATAGATTAGAAAGAAAAAGGTCAGAGGCAATTGGAGAAATCAGTCATCCATGAGACAATAGGATTATAACCCAAAACTTTATTTTATTAGATTTCTTACCCACATTTCAACACAAGGCTCCAGAGCTGGTTGCAACAATAAATGCACAGCTCTAAAACAAACAAAACGGGTACATTCATGAAACAAATGAACAGATAGTTAAACCAGGTCCATATCTCACTGTATACAAGTTGTACAAGTGACAATAAAGTATTTAAGTTCAATTTCAATTTTTAATTCAATATGTTTAACAATTAAAAACCATTCCACCTGCAAAAAATAACACATTTTTACAACAACAAACCCGACATAAAAACAGTTAAAATAGTTCCGGTACAGAATCAGACTGGGATAAAGATCTCCATTTAAAATTTTCATTGAAAGAAAAACTCTCAGCAGGCACCAAAGAGACAAGAGGGACAGAACCTGTGTGCCATGTAATGGGAGGGAATTCCACCGTATGAAAAAGCTGAATCCTCTATCATGAGGAATGCACCTCCTGTTAAGATGCATCTGGAGGAGGTCCTCTCCTGTAGTGATGGATTAAGTATATAAGAAATGAGACAATCATTTAAGTGTCCTGGTCCCAAGCTAAATATACCAGCACCTGGTACTATTTAGAGAACACCATCATATCTACACACATGACAGCAAGCCAATAATGTATGCATAGAACACCCTTTGTGGCCTGCAACATGGCTCCTGTTTTTGGTCTCCACTGCTCCATGCACACGTCCCTAAATCAATCAATACATTTGACTTATTAGCAAGCGACTTTGGGAAGGACCAAAGTGTTGTGCCAGAGCACAGAATGGGTATGTCAAAGTTCTGGTGCTAAGTTGTTTGTGCTCCTTTTCCTTATAACAAGGTTGCAGGGGGCGTGGCACTGTTGGATCAGCAATTTGATTATGTACTGCAATGACTTGGGCATTAAAGATTTTGGTAGAAAATGCAACATAAGTTCAAGTTCTCCATTGAGTGGGAGCCACAACAATTAATTTTAATACTAAGGAGAAACAATGGGGATGGGGAAGTCATATATATTGTTTGCAGGTTGACAAGAACACCGCAGGATGCTGGAGTGGTTTCCATTCTGGACCTAGGATGAGTAAGACAACATTAACAATTTCCATTTCCACTGGAATACCCACTGCCAGGACACAGCGTCCAACAGAGTACCACTGATGGAATGTGACCCTTGACAGAAGTACAAAGGTGTTCCCATTCCTGCTTCAAAGAGTAGGTGAACACATAGTTGATGGAATACATGGACTGATTCTGGCAAATGATTAACATCAGTTGGGGAATTTGCTTCTTCCTCTAGGCCAAACACAACACAAAGAAATACAGAGAAATAAAGAGAAACAGCTCACACAACTGTATGCAATTATATTAAACTTCCCAAAGACCAAAAATAAAAATAAGACATTTATATTCCAAGTGTCCCGTTTCTTTAAATACAGCTTTTACATTATGCATGCAATACCAAAATCATTTAAGTTCAATACAAGATGTCTCAAAGCCAAAGTTCCATCCAAATATTCATTTGTTCAATAAAGAATCTCCTTATTGTTAAAGGATAATCCACAGACTGGGAAAAACTGTCCGCATCTCTGGGAGTGTTGTAGCTTTGCTCTCAATCACTCAAACCGCAGTGGCAGTGCCCCGGCTGAGTGGAATCCTAAGCGAATTTCCTTACAAAATGAGTAGAGTGCCTTTTCACTTTTATGGAGCTGACTTATCTGTTTTAGCGTGTGTTTTGCTATCATATCATCCCATTGCAGACTGACCAGAGGAAGACATTTGAAACAGAGATTTGCATCCAGCAATCTTGCCTAGGATTTCACACAAGCTGGGACACAGCTATATTTAAAGAAGCATACACTTGGAGGAATATACCGTAAATGTCTTATTTTTATATTTGGTCATTGGGAAGTTCTATATAATTGCATACAGAGTTGTGTGAGCTGTGTTTATCTAGGCCAACAATTTGCTCTTTTTGAGGAAGTGTAGCAAGGCCTCTGTTCAAGCCGTGTTTGATGGCTTGGATCCAATGAAGTTGACTCTGGTTCACTGGTTAACCTGGTTTAGAAATTTTGTTAGGATTAGGGTTGGGATTAGTGTTAGATTTAGGGATTGGGGTTTAGGGTTAGCAGTTTGGGTTGGGGTTAGGGGTTGTGGTTTAGGGTTAAGGGTTCGGGTTATAGGTTATGGGCTAGGGTTAGTGGTTAAGGTTAAGGTTAGTGGTAAAGGTTAGGGTTAAGGTTTGGAGGTTAGAGGGTTATGGGTTGGGGGTTATGGGTTAGAGTTAGACTTTATATACCGTAACTCCTGACTGAGGAAAAACCTTAAAGTGGTTTATAAAAAAGGATGGCAGCCTAAAATGTCTTATTTCCTTTTTTCTTTTTATTCATATTTTAAAACAGGAAAATTCAGTCTGAGCTGCTGTTCACAGTGAAGGTGCAGGATACAGGATTCCTTTATTTGTGTCCAAGGAAATGAAACATTGCACTCCACTGGAGACTCTTCACTTTTTTAAAGCTCTTTTTGTATTTTTTTTTAAATCAAGCAAATGGAAAAGCTGACGGTCAATCCCTTAGAGGGAGGTCTTACTTAAATCAACGTGAAATGCTTGCAAGTGGGGAGTGTTTGGGGCTGCTTGTCACATTCATTTCCCAAAAAGAAGCAGGTAGTTTCATTTTTAAAACTGTAATAATAGAGCTTCAACACAAGAGTGTGCCAGTGCATTTGAAAGCTGAACTGATTTTCATTTTCAGGTTTCACCTACAAATCCAAGCAACATCAAAGCAGCTGGGATGCCTGCCCAGCCCAGCAATGTATCACAGATGAAAATGCATTGGCAATCTTGCAACACCTCCCTCCTCATAAGGAGAATCACTGTGAACCCTCCTATTAGGACACATTGCTGAAGGCTTTTCTACTCTTTGGTGGTCATTGCCTCTGCAGTAGCCTGTCCTCTTCTGACTTAAAAGCCAAGAGGGTAATACAGCAGTTCCTTTTGCTAAAGACATACCAGAAAAACATAATTGGCTTGCAATGACTTTTTGACAATTAGAAAATATGCCTTTGTATGTGAAATGGCAGACTGTATGCTGCATGGTGCTTTGTGTGATGTGCCTGCATTTCATAGAATCATAGAGTTGGAAGAAACCACAAGGGCCATCGAGTCCAACCCCCTGCCAAGCAGGAAACACCATCAGAGCACTCCTGACATATGGTTGTCAAGCCTCTGCTTAAAGACCTCCAAAGAAGGAGACTCCACCACACTCCTTGGCAGCAAATTCCACTGTCAAACAGCTCTTACTGTCAGGAAGTTCTTCCTAATGTTTAGGTGGAATCTTCTTCCCTGCAGTTTGGATCCATTGCTCCGTGTCCGCTTCTCTGGAGCAGCAGAAAACAACCTTTCTCCCTCCTCTATGTGACATCCTTTTATATATTGGAACATGGCTATCATATCTCCCCTTAACCTCCTCTTCTCCAGGCTAAACATGCCCAGCTCCCTTAGCCGTTCCTCATAAGGCATCGTTTCCAGGCCTTTGACCATTTTGGTTGCCCTCCTCTGGACACGTTCCAGTTTGTCAGTGTCCTTCTTGAACTGTGGTGCCCAGAACTGGACACAGTACTCCAGGTACTGCATGTGCTCTAGACACAAGGAAGGGAGGAAGGGAAAGAGAAAATAATTCTAGAGACTCTGGATACAGCATATCTGCATTAATTCTCCATTGTTCATACCACGTACTCTAAATCACTGCCTTCTCACACTTATCCCTCCCTCCATATGGATTTCCTCACACTCACTCCTTTTTCAGTATCCCTGGTACAGTATTACAAAATCTGGACTGAGGGAAGAGAAAGTGTAGGAAGGCAAGGAAGTAGTTCCTAAGAATGGTTAAAAGGCTTCCTATAGAAAAAGGCAACTGGGGAACCAGAACCTAAGGCTCTTGGTCATTGTCCTTAGTCACCTGTATGACCCTCATGCATGTAAATGAGCTCTGAATCCTTTTGTTGGAGAGGAAGAGGGATGGTTGTAATTCTTTTTTTTTCTTGTTGATGGAACAGGTGAGTGAGCATCTCAAGGCGATCAGCCAGGCCTCCAGGCTCACAGCATAGCAGCAAGTGCAAGGCGATCATAAAAGCTGTCACACATTATTGTTGACACCTGGCACCCGTCTGTCTTGAGAGACAATGGAGTGTGCCTCCCGGGATGAAGTCCAGGTGTTGGAGAATCACAGCACCCATTGTGACTGCAGAGACCGGTAACTTGCAACTGCTGCCTCCCATATTGTTTCTGCTGCTTTAGCAGAACTGAAGTAACCTCCTTGGGCCACAAGCCTGGGCAGTGTGTCTGGAGGTCCTGCACTGCCCAGACGACAAGCTGAGCTGAGCTAAGATGGGGAAATTGAGGATTGCTTTTTACAAATAGCTGTAATTTCAAAAGACTTATGCAGCCACCATATGCTTACCTGTCATCTGTTTCCACCTACAGACTCTTAGCCAACAGGTGGATGCTCACCCCACCCTTTCTAGTTTGTTTCGCAAACTGTTCTATAAGAAGTTGCCTGAGAATCACAAGAAAAGATACCAGGGGAATTAATTAAATATGGTTTTTCACCTTTGGACCTTTTGAAAATATATCACGTGTTTGAAAATCACATCCATAGAAGTCTGCAATTAAGTCCCATATAGATGATACATATTGGATGATACACCTCTGAGATGCATAGTGCAGGTAACTTGCAACTTACCTACATTCATCTTGCGTGTGTTCAGCTTTACATGCTTGGCAAATAAGGCACCTGTCTTATTGCCTTTTAAAAAAGTCCTGTAAAGGCAGATATTTTTTCTGGAACAGGGATTTAGCAAATTTCTAAAGTTTTGATCATTTCCCTCTTCTTGTAATATGCCAACACACCTAGGTCTCATGCTCAGGTTCTGCAGTTCTCCTAGTATCAGGCGGATGTTTGAGATCAGGCAACTTTAAGAAGAGGAAAAAGGAGGCAGGACAAAGGAGCTTTGGTAAGTGGCAAGTTCATTAGCATTTGATATCTGACTGTGTAAATTCCATAAACATGTAACTTAAGAAGATTAAAACCCTGAGCAGAAAGAGCTACAACTTACTGTATTAAAGATTAAAACCCTGAGCAGAAAGAGCTACAACTTACTGTATTATAACTAATTCCCTTTGTGTGTCCAGGGCTTTAAAATGTTAATAAACCTGTTGCATAGAACAGTTCTGCTCGCTGCCTTGACTCATCTCACAATTACCTAGTTTTCCCTCATACTATGTCTAAAAGAGATAGAAATAAACCTCTGATCCAATGTTTGAAATGACTTGCAGGCACAACATGATGTCTGTATGATTTACGGCAGGGATGGGGAATCTGTGACCCTGTGGCCACTTCCTATGCGTTGTCAGTTTGAGGTGGTCAAGGTGGGAAATGGGGCATAACAACTCCCCCCTCCCTCCTGCCCCATCAATTAATGAATTGATTTATTTCAGTTGCTGACCAGAGTGCAAACATATACAACAACAGTGAGCATACAGCTATAAATAGATTAAAATTAAACTCTATGAGCTGATACACGATAAATAATTCACATATAAATATATATAAATTAAAACCTTAATCACTAACTTAAAACATTTTAAGACATTGGCCATTAGATTTATTCAAAGCTTGTCTCCTTAATTTTATAGCAGCAGCACAGAATTTAGCTACTTTTAAGGTAATCTCCCTGTCCTCTATTAAGTATTTTAAGTAGTAATCATCAGTTCTTCTTGGGGTTTGCTGCATGATTGGAGTGATAAATATATAATGTATAGCCTTGTAATAATAACAGTGTAAAAGTAATGGACCCCTGGACGGTTAAGTCCAGTCCAAGGTGACTCTGGGGTTGTGGTGCTCATCTTGCTTTCAGGCCGAGGGAGCCGGCGTTTGTCCACAGACAGCTTTCCAGGTCATGTGGCCAGCAGAACTAAACCGCTTCTGGTGCAAATTCCGGGTTAGCGCCTCCGGCAATGGCGGAATTCCTCTGACTGGGAGGAATCCGCTCCGTGGAAATCAGGGTCTGGCCGCCGCGGCGAAGGCGGAGACCCACCGAAAACCACAGGCGGGAGAAGCCTGTGGACGTGGGAGTCGGCTGGCACCTTTAGCGCCTCCCCTACTCGCGGGGAAACCCGGTTTCGGGGATCCGGAGCGACGTGGGGTGAGTGGCACGGTGCTTCGAATTGACTGCTTCTTTCACGGAGTGAAGCCGCATTGCTGTTGCCGGAGAGCGCCGACTTTTTCCTGTGGACAATTGGACTTTAAACAACTACCCGTGAGTAGAACGGAAAATTGGATCTTTAAACATCGTAATTTGGCATCAAAACGGGAAGGTTTCAAACAGGAAGTCCGCCTTCCTCTTTTGTAAATAGATTGAAGCAAAGACGCTGCAAGCTAAAGTCTCGGAAAGCCTTTTGTAAAGGAGTAAATTTCCATTGGTTAGAATTATTAAACCCCCCTTGGAAGCAGGGGAAGAGGGGGGAAATTTTGGACCTAGCAAGCCTGCAGGAGAGAGTGATGAAAATCAAATTAGCACCACTCTGAACCTGGAAACGGGCTGCCAGTAAGATTGACGTCTTGGGAGAGTTCATTGACTGTGAACAGAACGTATGCTGACAGCTGGCTAAATAAGAGAAATATATTGTTTCCATTGTCCTCTTCTGCGTTTAAAAAGGAGGAAAAGTAACTGAAAATTGAAACTAATTTTATTGCTTAAACTGTGTTTGAAAGGATTGATACAAGCGGAGACTGTTTCCCTCTAGAGGGAGCTTTTGAAACTGTTACAAGAGTGGAGCTGGGGAATCTCCAGCTGCAAGATAAGAAATTGTGAGAATCAGGGATTGACCTTGGACCATGTAAGAATGTCGACAGAAGAAGCCTTAGTGACTGTACTATGTAAGATAAGCTATTCGCTGGAACAGCTCCACAAGAAGACGGATGTTATGACTACTAAAATTGATAACTTGGGAAAAAAGTGATTAGTTTGGGACAAAAAGTGAACATCAATACAGAAATTATTCAGGACTTGACACAGGAATCTACTTCGACAGGACAAATTGGGGAGAAGACGAAGGAGAAAGTTGTTGTTGTTGAACCTAAAATAATACAAGTGGGAGCACCAGCCTTACAGAGGCAAGTTGAGGACTATAAGTTGAGGCCTTTTTTGATTGAATATAGAAAAAGTCAGCCTTTGAGGATCGGAGCCCTGCTTGGACTGGAGAAGGAAAGTTGGATAGATCCCTTCATGCAGGGATTTATTGACTGTTGGGACCTGGATTTGGGTCAGGAGGTGACTGGAGTTGTGGGGGCCTTTGGATTTGGAGGAATTTTGAAACATGTCCTGAAATATTATATGGACCTTAGTTTTAACTATGGAGAGCTGGCTGATCTGTCGAGAAGGAATAAAAGCATTGTTAGGCCGGAGTCTCCCCGAGATCTGCTCTTCAGCATCAAAGAATATGAAGAAGACCTGCAGAAGGGACTTGGAAAAGAGTTAAGAGCCTCGGACAGAAGATCTCCAGGTTGATGAACTATATGGATTTGACGGAAATGACTGGCAGAATCCGAGACCAGGGAGAAGAGATGGTGGAAAAAGATTGGAAAAGTTTAAAGTTTATATATAGAAATATTGTAAAATTAATGTGCGTTAGAAAAATGTTGGAATGAAATGTTATGGCTTTAGTAGAAATGTGATAAGGAGTTAAGCATAAATAAGTATTTTAGCATTAATGGAAAAAAAGGTTAAAAATATGTTAAGATATTTATATGACAAAAAATAGAGAAAGATGGAAAGGAATTGCTGAAACAATTAACAGAAGTGGAATACAAAAAGGGAGGTGAGAGGAGGTCGATGAAACAAGGGAATGAAAGATAGAGTATTGAAATGGTATGATGTATGTTTTTAAATTGTTGTTGTTTTGTTTTGTTTAGTTTAATGTGTTAAGGTTGTGTTTTGTATTGTTTATATATTGTATCGCATTGTTTCTTTTTTTTCTCTCTTTTGTTCTTTCTTCTTGTCTTTTTTCTTCTCTTTTTTTCTTGTAAGGTTTTAAAAGTAATAAATATTATTTAAAAATAAATAAATAAACCGCTTCTGGTGCAACGGAACACCATGATGGAAACCAGAGTGCACAGAAATGCCGTTTACCTTCCCGCTGCAGAGGACCTATTTACTTGTACTGGAGTGCTTTCGAACTGCTAGGTTGGCAGGAGCTGGGACAGAGCAATGGGAGCTCACCCCACCGCAGGGATTCGAACCACCGACCTTCTGATCAGCAAACCCAAGAATGGTTTAGACCACTGCGCCACCCGCATGTGACAGTGTGACAGGGCATGCGTAGCAGTTTCGACTGCCTTCAAACCACATAAGCATATTTGCTCTGAATATGGCTTGCCTTCAAATTTCACCAGCAGTAAAGCAGATGGAAGGACATTGAATCTGGCAAGAGTAAAAATCTCTTCTAAATTTAGGTATTTCTATTTTGGCTAAACACCTCGCTGCAGTAACCCCCCTCGCATTATCTTTAATTTCTGGATACCTGGTCATTTCACTCACGTGGCATTGCAACTCAGCATCCCATATCCACTGGTTATCAGAGCCTAACTCCTGCTCCATAAACATTTCCATTTCAGTAATTCTTGGCTGTCTTTAAGAGGGGAATGTTCAGAGCAGGAGAGAACTCTGCATACTGTTATAGACCCAAAGCTGATTTGCTGACAGCTCCCACTGAGGTGCATCTTATGTGCCTAATGAATCTCAAGTTTCTTTTATTCAATGTATGATAGCAAATATTGGTTGAAAGAAAAGATGGCAATGGATGATACCCAACTATATCATAGGAACATAGGAAGTTACCTTATATACCTTATAAGGTATATACCTTATACCTTTGGTCTGTTGAGCCTTGTATTGTCCATACTAACAAGCAGTAGTTTTGGTTCTGGAATAGGCAGTCCATGGAAATCCCATTGTGTAAGCAGAAGTCTGTTCCACTAGCAGATGGACACAATGGATATTTATTTATGCTATTTATTTATAAAGATTTCTGATTTACAACCACAAAATTGTCATAAAAGTATGAATAAAACACACATATAAAAATCATCAGAAACTTTAAACACAAATAAGGCTATTGGGGAAATATCTCTGGGTAGATTTGCTTCAGCAGGCATCTAAAACAGTTTAGCAAGGGTGCTTGCCTAATATCAATATCACAGTATTACAAATATCCCCGGTATAGTTAAGACCACCAATACTGGTACACAAGGCATTTACTATCAAATATATATATAAATTATATACAATCACTATATTGTTAAACATTTCTGATGATAGACTCAAAAGAAAGTGGAAGAATTCTATATAACTTGTTAAAAGTGGGCAAAGGTTTGCATACCTATTAGCTTCAAAGCAATAGCTGGATGTAAAATCGAATGAAAACTGCATCCAGGTGGTGCACACATAGCATTGTCCACCATAGTAACTATAAAAAGGATTCACAGCCAGTTCTAGGCAATTCTTAGTTCTGGAGGTATAAATAACAGTATTCTAACCTCAAAAAATGTCTTCATGTAAATCTACAACGACTTTTTGGAAACATTATTAAAGTTATTAAATGAAACAGCAGGTAAAAACGAACCCATAAATCTTTTTGTCTCTTTATTAGGACTGTTGCAGCAACCTCTAAAAAAAAACAACTATTACATGATTATACATTTGATTGTGACACCTTGGATACAGATTGCAAAACACTGGAAGAAATCAAGCTTATCTACAACAGATGAATGGCTTTCAAGTGCCAGGCATACGTCAATAATGATAAACATCACACCCTTCAAAATACTCTGAGACAACAGAAAACCTGCACTTATAGGCAACTGTACAAATAAAATAGTGGTTGGAGAAAAGGAAAACGGGGGTCTTTTGTTATGTTGGGATCAAATTAAACCATACAAATATGTATGGAAGAGAATACAAATATTGTTTAATCTTGTTGAATTTCAAGTCCCAATTAATTTTTAAATAGAATCCAGCAGGAATTTTTGTGGGGTTTTTTTGTAGAGATGTTATTTGAAAAGTCAAACACCACCCCTTATCTTGGTAAAAATACAGCAGCTTACAGAATTGACAATATGCCTATTAAAAATATCTCCAAATTTACTACAGGTGGAAATGATTTGGGTGTCAAGATTTAATATAAGTTTTAGAATTGAAGTTTGATCTGTGACCTCAAATGTAAACTGGTTTTTTGAATCCTTCTTTACATTTATTCACAAACTTACACCTTCATTTTTTGAGGGTGATTTTTTTTGACGTTGTGCTGCTCCAGCATCTTTCTCATGCGCTCATTCATTTTCCACATCATGAAATCAGAGCAGTCTAGAATCCATTTCATAATGTGCCATAATAATCCTAGATTGGATCTTGTTTTGTTTTCTCTGTTCAGCAACTTAGGGTAGAATTTGGAATAGGAATTACCAATTGTGTTCCCCATTTGTTGTTTCTGTGAGTATTTTTTAAAAATAGTTTACACCATTGTTTTGTCACAGTCTAGCCCCAGTGCTTTGGCGATGCAGATTTTGGATCAAAAGTTAATACAATGTGACGTATTATTGATTAGGAATGGCTCCCACCATCATGACCGCCTGCACTGCAACTCTTGTCAGTCTGGATTTTGTTTATTTAAACTGAGATCTCATTAGTATTTACATATGCAAGAGCACAATATCCTATAGTCATTTGTCAAATGTTCTGAAATTTGGTCAAGGTGCAAACAAGCTTGCAGCAATTAGGGAAAAATATACAATCTACATGAAAGTCACATTGAAGGTAGAAAAGACGGTGGGCACAAGAATCAAATTCACTTAATTCAAATGCTAACTAGTTGCTGAGAAGTTATTCTTTTGGGATTCAGTCATTTGGGGCATGGCAGCTCATCTCTCACTTTGAATTAATGTGATGAACAGTCATTACTTAAATATAATTAAATGTGTATGACTCACAGAAATTATTGGTGCAGCCAATCACTTCCCTTCCACAAAACATTGAACCAATGCCTAACCACCAACTTTACAAAGTTGTGACGATTTGCTACACGGTAGGCAAAAACCAAATGGCATCAGCCAATCAGCCAAATGGCAAAATTCCTACCGGGCCCCTGCTCCAAAACAGACGACCCCTCGACAGGCATAGCAAGGCCAAAGAACAGCTCTAAATAAAGGGTGGGAGGGTGGGTGATCCGATGCACGGCGCAGGAAAGAGAAAGCTCCCAGCAACGTAAGCAGCTTAAATAGCCCCTCGGTAGCCAATAGACGACCCAACAGGCCAAATTTCTGCCCCAGCAACCAAGGGGCAACCAAGGGGATGTTGTGGCTATCCAAACGGTCCCGCCCCACAACAGGGAGGCAGTTTAGGTGATCTCACCGCAATACGTGCCCTCCATGATGGAGAACACGATTAAGCAAAATTTTGTAAAGCCAGAATGCCCTCTATAAAACGGGAAGAAACCCATTAAATCATTCCAACCTCTTCAGAGGACTCTCCAATGTCCTCCACAAGTTTCTCCTGCCTCCTCTGATCTCTCTCTACACTCCTCTCCTCCTCTCCAATCACACCCATAAGTGAAATCAGTGTAAGGTGTGGTCTACCTGTACAGGAAAGTGCAAATGTCCTTGCTAATTATCTATTTTTGCTAGGGTTCAAAGTTTTCAGTCTCAATATCCCATCCCTGGTGGGCTAATAAGGAACTGGAGTTGCTTCCTCTTTTACAGGCCAGGCGCTTTAGAGAAGATCCCATGTTCCTTTCCTTAGAGTCATGCACTGTAATGGAAGTTGTTATGGTTATATCAGTAATTAACACCTGCCCTTGTCCCTCTATAGTTTATTAAGTTGGGCATTTTTATTTAATGATTTCAGTCATTAGTAAAAGAAGATTGCTGCAGCTTGTTTCAGCTTTGCATGTTCAGTTAAGTATATAATGATACAAAATTATGTCAATGTTTTTAAGCTTTGAAGCAATATACATTATATATATATATATATAATGGTTGAAAGCTTAAATGCTTGTTTTTGGAACTTGCGTGATGTATTTACCCTCCCCCCGCAATACAGTCGCTGATGAAGGCTTAAATTTTATATAGGTCAAAACACATTGGGCTTCTTTGTAAAGAAAGTGTGGCGTTTTTACATGCCATCCCAATCTCCAGGAACAGTGCAAGATTCCAGGGGTTCCAAGTGCACATACCAGGGTCTGTGTTCCCTTTGGGGGCAATGAGGCACAGCGGAGACTGTTGTGTCTTTATGATATATGGTTTTACTTACACATATATACAGCCTGCACCTGTATGAAGGGCTTGCAGAGCTTTCACATCTTACAATGTCCCGAACCAGGTACGTCCTGATAGTGCACACAGTCCCAAGGGCAACACAAGAGAGAAGTCAGACAGTGCAAATGGTCAAATACCAGTGCAGGTCCAAGACAACAAGCAAGGTCCAAAGTCAATCCACACAGTCAGGTTCCTGCCTCTGCAGAAGATCCAGGGTTGGAACACCTGAGGTCAGCCCCAAAATGTGAAAAGTTTGGATTTCCATTTCCATAATATTTCCATTTTTGATTAGCAAGGCTAGGGAAATGTTTGTGGTTTTTGTGTTTCTCTGGGAACTGAAACCCCGCAGGCTCAGTATGTATGTATGTATGTATGTATGTATGTATGTATGTATGTATATTGGTTGGATAGTGTTTTCGAGGTTACCAGCATGAGTTTGACCAAACTGCGGGAGGTAGTGGAAGACAGAGGTGCCTGGTGTGCTCTGGTCCATGGGGTCACGAAGAGTCGGACACGACTAAACGACTAAACAACAACAACAAATGTGTGTGTGTATATATATATATATATATATATATATATATATATATATATATATAATCTACAAAAGTTTATGTCATATTAAATTGGATAGTCTTTAAGATACCACATTCCTCCTAGTCCCCAATTAAAGTGTAGTGGCTAGTGAATAATAAAATAGTAAAAGTGAACCAAAATGGCTCCCAAGCAGGGCTGTGCTCAGGGCTCTGCAGACCATAAACCCACCACTGATTCTGCTCTTTTATAACAAATATATACCGTTATATCTTCTGTGCTTAAAAGGAAGCTAAAATATATCTTTTAAATTGCAAAAGAGAGAGGCTTGGGAAGAGCTTTAAGGATGTAGATTAGATTGCATAATAGCTATTGATTATACAATGCTTCCGGCCACCTCACCATTGCTTGAAAAGTGAGGATTACATTTCACTTCTCCTGTTACCGAACAATCTCATTTATTTTGCAACAAACAAAGCTAGCAGGGAAACGGAAAAGCTAAAGAAACCTTCCAATCTAGTAGTATTACAAAAGAAACAGTGCACCAACAGCTATTAGCCCAGGATGCGTAAGCGGCCAATTTGGGCAATCAAGTGTGATGCCATTGATGACACATACTGCTCTAATTGTGTCAACTTTCACACAGACACAGATTAAGCATTAGGCACTCATCACATCAAAGTTATTGGCATCTTTCTACCACCTGGGTGTAACAGGGCATATTTAGTTTCCCTTTTTATTTAGCAAAAGGAAAAGTGACCTTCATAAGCTACAGGTAGCAAATGAAGACTAACAGTGAGACAGGAAGGGACAAACAAAAAGGTGACAAAATACAAGAGACACTTGTAAGGACAGACCTTTTGTTTCTCACTCTCTGGCCTGGCCTTCAAATCCAACCAACAGAGATGGGAATGAAATGGAGTTATGACGTTGTGTTGTTGTTTGTTTAGTCGTCTTAGTCGTGTTTGACTCTCCATGACCCCATGAACCAGAGCATGCCTTGGAAACTCTCACTTTCTTCTCAAAGCTTCTCCTTTTTATGTCCATGGAGTTTTCTTGGCAAAATACTGGAGTGGTTTGCCAGTTCCTTCTCCATCTGACGTTGTAGAATGGTCTAAAAAGAAAACAGAAAAGATAAAGGACCTCTGGATGGTTAAGTCCAGTCAAAGGCGACTATGGGGTGCGGCACACATCTGCATATCATTCCTGACTGCTTGGAAGCCCCACCCACCCCGCTTTTAAATGTCCTTGCAATTAGAAAACTAGAGCAACAGCGAATGGGCTGACCTTGAACAATTCTCCCTCATGTGCATTTTCCTGCAGCATTTTTTTTTAAAAAAACCATAAGGTCATTAAAAAATAGTGTGTGCCAGATTATAATAAAAGACATGGTTTATAAACCACTGGTAGCATGAAAAAAAGGAATCTATAAAAAATAACTGGACAAGGGTTATCCAAGCTGCTAAATCCAATAACTTTTCTCTGTTCTGGAACCCCATAGTGCTCTCCCAAACCAAAAGACCACCCATGGCAGACTGCCATATCTCCCCAAGGATTTGGGAGGTGTATTTTCAGGAGGCCTATAGAGACACTGATGGTGGGGTAGCAGGGCAAATCTGCTGTCTCACTTGTACCATTAACTACTAGTGAGTTGGGTTGAAGAAAAAGTCCAAAATTTATTTACTGCAGTAAATTGTTGTTTTAGTAGGATTGTTCCACAAAGGCTGAAGGTGGGGGGTGTTATCCACCTGGACTTGTATAGGGTTTACAGACAAAGGATTCATATAAAACCCAATCAAAAATCTCCAGACATCTGCAGAGAGTAGTTGGCAAAATACTTATTGAATACAACTCTCTGTGAAGCACCCTGACATTGCACCCCTTCAAGGGCCCTCTCTTCTTACTAAAGTTCTGAAGTCTTCATAAATACAAGCCTACATACTAAAAGGGAGAATTGTAGTCTGAGATTTATGTTTACATAGATAACAAGCCTACATAAGGGCAAGTCGTCCTTGGTAAGCTGGGACAGCCGGACTCCCAATGGCCAGACTCCCATGAATTTACTTCTTCAGAAGTTCACTCCCCAAATGCCTTATCTTTGGTATTTCCAGCAGACAAGCAGCAACTGGACTTTGTGTCTTTTATGAACCAAGGATTTTAACAGAACCCAGATGTCTCATTCAAAGGTGGCTATTTATAGGTTTCTCACACAAAGCATATTTTTTGGGGGGGGCGGACCCTTGGAGTCCCCCCACAGTGGAAGTGGCCAAAATATCCAAAACATAGAAAGTCTTCCAAAGTGGGATCCTATGACAAGAACAAAAACTGGCAATCTTATAGCTCAACCAAATCAGGGGAAAGCCCTGGGAGAAGACTTCATTCCTGCTGAGGCCATCAAAAACAATTTGGATTTTGGGGCCCCTATCCTGTACCATCCCACTTCCTGTCACATGCCCCCTCCCTGCCTCTGACCCCTTCCTCATCTGCCTGCTTGCCCCCCTCCCTCACCTTTGTTGTCTTCAGCCTCCAAAAGTGGCCTCCGCAGGAAGCTTCATCTCCTGACACTACGCTGCCTTGAGTGGCCTCCAGGAGGTCTCTCCAGGTGGTGAAGCGTCGTGAAACACTGCGTGGCCTAGAGGGGTTTCTGGGAGGTTGCAGTGTGTCCTGGTGCAGGAAAATTGGGGCATTCTGGATTGCTTTCAGGAGCCGGGGCAGCTTCTGTAAATTTGGGGTGTCACCTGCATCGATACCTATGGACCCCCCCCCAAAGATTTGGGACTTTCAATCATTATCCCAATATATTAAAAGATGATCCTGCTAATTATAGGCCAATCAGCCTCCTCAGCATAATCAGTAAATTGTATGCAAGGCACCTGCAATGGAAATTTCAGGACTGGCTGGAGCAAGAAAACACCCTTGCAGAGGAAAAGCCGGATTTAGGGAAGGCTGCTCCACCACTGACCAGTGTTTAGTACTCCAACATCGAATGTTGCTCTCGCAGCACAGCCTCCCTTTAAGCTGTCTTTATTGACTTTAAAGCAGCCTTTGACTCCATATCCAAACTATGGAAAAAATTGGAGGCCTCCCCACTTGACAGGTGCTTGTTATATTTAATACGCATGTTACATGAAGGGACCTCGCTAAAAGTGTGATGTAACCCCCAGGGCTATCTCTCCAATGCTAGAGAAGTAGAGAAGTGCGCCCTCTACTTCTGCAGCTGCCCTACTGCCTATCAAGCATGTTTTATTTATGTATGGAGGTGCTTTTATCTTATGCTGTCCTTAGGACCATAATAAAGATTTGGATTTGGAGATATGGTTTAGAACCAAAGCAGAGTTATGAGTTTACAATGTACTGATATTTATGAAGAAGCATTATGGTAAATAGAAATAGATATCCTTTCTTTATCTTGAAAAGTATTAGTGAAATTGGTGAAACTGTGTTCTTCATGTGTTCATCATTTGAGATTATGAGTATGTATAGGTAGTATAGCCTTATGTTAGGCTACCATGAAAATTTCTGCTCATGGATGAAGCACTATAGCTTCTTTGCTTACTCTTGTTATGATCGATCATTTTAATTATCTTTTCTTTGATATGGAAATATTTATATTGCAATACTAAAAAATAAAATTGATGTGCTTCCTGCAACAATGAAAAGGTAAGCTCCACCTTTAGTCTGAAGACATACAATCCTCTTAACCTCCTCCAGATGTACTGCATGTGCAAAATTTGCTCTGCATACAAATCTCTCAGGGAGATATGGCTGAAGGTTCCACATACATTTTTATCTTCCCTGTTGTTTATCTGGGTCTGTTTTATCCAGAATTGGCTAGAGGTTGGGGTCTGGGAATTGTTTCATGATAATATGACAGGTACTTTCCAGAAACAACTGAAGGCATTTTCATTCTGCCAACCTTTGCAGCTGAATGAACAGGTTTCTGCCACAGGTGTTGCACTGTTTTAAAACTTGTATACATATATACAACATAAGTCTGGATGGAGAAAGGTCAGAACTTGCACATTGCAAGAGGGTCCCTTGCTTCTCCCGTAGATGCAGCCGGCTTGAGTGCAAGAATAGAGTCTTCCACACAGCCTACATAATCCAAACTGAAATCCTAAAGCATTTTTTTTTTTGTCTCTGCCCACTAACACACAGCTGAAGTGGGGATCCATCCCTCTTTGTCTGGCAGAGAGTAACCACTTTGTTAATCGCCCATTATCTTTCTTTTGTTCTACATAATGGCTCTTCTGCCAGGTGATCTCCCAATCAGGAAAAACTAGTGTAGCCTGAGGCTGTTAAATCCAACATCTGGCACCTTCTCTTAATACTCCAAGTATTGGTTAAATTCTAACATTTACGGTACTAATTCTAGGAATTATAAGGAGGATCAGGCAGCCAGGAATTGAGAGGGTCCTTACCCAACTAAACTTAAAACAATACTATCAGATTGCTTTTGTTTTAAAGTTCCCCATAGGTAAACCACTCATGGGCATCATGACCACACTTTTTCAGAATTCTGAGTAACCCATTTTCTTCTAACCTTTGATTAAAAATAAGGCACTAGACATGGACCTTCTGACAAACCACCCTGTTTACATTGTCTCTGATAAGGGTCCCTGACAATGACACATGCCTGGATCATCATTGGCTCGAGATAATGATAGGGAAGAGCAAGGCATCACTGTTTTTGTGGTTAGCGAAGGTGTGTACAAGCATTACTCAATGAAAGGTTCTTAAGACGGCTCACAAGCGACATTCCAAGCATCTAGATTTTCCCCATAACTTCTCAACAGCCACAAAAGAAAAGTCAATGTTTATTGCTCAAACTAGCTTATGCACATGAAAATGAGGACAGAATGGCAGAGCCACATAACAAACCCAGAACTAGTATACTGTATGTGATAAAAAAACCAAGTTTAATCCTTCTCTGAACCACGTGCCATGCTGTATTCTGGACTAATTCTTCTGATCACTGTATTTGATAGTTGTTGTTCTTGTTCTTGCAAGATAATAATTTGTTCCTGGTGCTAAAATTTATCTAGATCCCAATTACTGCTTTGAAAAGCATATATACTCAGTCTATAATCTTGTAGTATTGCTATCATGTGTTCTGTTCTTCAAAGACAGACTACTTTAAAGCTTCTAAATACGGTAGATACAGGCAGGTTCTTTGCGTTGGTAACAGCCAAGCTATTGTCATATAATTTAGGAGGACTGATTCTTCCTGAATTAGTCCAAAACTTGTGCACCTTCTTTTTCTGGGGGTTGTCTATAAAGGATGACAAACCAGCAGTGCACCCCATTTGCAGAATGGCTTTTCGTTTGCTCAGTGACACTTTCATTTCCTCCCCCCCCCACAGTCCCCCACCTTCAGTCTGATGCAGAGGTGGACACAGCAGGGAGGAGATGAAGGGAAAGTTATGTTGTATCAAAAGGCATAGCATTGGATATTGCCCAGTATCATAATATAGTGTTGTGAGTTTGAAGGGGGGGGTGTACGCGCGCCAGACTCCTCTAATCTCTGGATCCAGCAAGTGTTAAAAGTGACTCAAGCCTTCTAGTTCCGGAAGGTGGCCAATCTAGCTTCCTGGTGAGGTGATGGGGGATTAAGGGGCTCACTGTGGGGTGGCAAATGGGTGGGGCCCCCTCCCTCAACAGATTAAGCCAGTGCTGAAAGCAGAGTTGACAGTGATGTGAACAAAAAGCAAAGAAGCAAGCAGGGGAGAGAGCCATGCTGGATCTCTGTCTGGATCCAAAGCTACGGCTATGGGAGAAACGAGACCCTTTGAGGGGTGTTAATGCTGTGAAGCCCTCCATTGTAGGCTGATAGAATCATAGCATTGTAGAGTTGGAAGGGACCCTGAGGGTCATCTAGTCCAGCCCCCTGCAATTCAGGCATCT
Organism: Podarcis raffonei; assembly: GCF_027172205.1. Lineage (NCBI taxonomy): Eukaryota > Metazoa > Chordata > Lepidosauria > Squamata > Lacertidae > Podarcis > Podarcis raffonei. The sequence goes on from NC_070602.1 coordinate 135,890,507, forward strand.
CAACTAGATCATACATGACAGATGGCCATCCATCCAATGAAGGAGAGTCCACCACCTGCCAAGGGAGTCCTTTCCACTGTTGAACAGCTCTTACTGTTCTCCCTGATATTTACCTGCAATCTGCTCCTTGGTTCAAGTGTCCTGCCCTTTGGAGCAGAAGAAAGCAAGCTTGGTCCATCTTCCATGTGATAGCCATAGAGATATCTCCTCACAGTCTCCTTTTACCCGGGCTAAACATACCCAACTCTGGCTTAAGGACAACTTTTACAAATAGGAGACATTTGCTATAAGAATTCAAAATTTCTGCTTTGTTAGTCACTTCAATAAAAATATGGCTTTAGTGATTAACTGCATTCTGTTTGATGCTTTCATTGGTATCTATCTATACATACACATTCCCAAGTGAGAGAAAGAAAGTTGTATAGATGTGTAAATAAGCCATATATCATAAAGACACCACAGTCTCTGCTGTGCCTCATTCCCAAAGGAAACCCGAATGCTGGGTGGGTGCCTGGAACCCTTGGTATTTCACACTGCTCAGAGATAGGGATGGCATGCACCAATACCAAAAGCGGTGAGACGGCTGGCCAAAAGGCTTTCTTATTTCAGTGCTTGCCCTTGGGTAACATTTCCCTACTCACCTGCCTTTACTTCCCTTTCATCTATTTTCTAATATCATTTGAATTAGCTGCAGTTTGCAGAGTCAGTACAATTTTTTCAAAAGTACCGGTAAGTTGAAGGCAACTGCTCCTTTTGCTGCTGGCTGAATACTTTGCATGTTGAGACTGGTTTCATTTCTTCTCCAGGTGAGACCAAATGGCAGCCAAGCGCTTTTCATGTCTGCTACTTTGCATCTAATTTCAAAAGATACTCCTCTGCATTTTCTTTCATCGTTTATACTCTTATAGAGTAAATAGCTTTTTAGGGTGTTTTCACAATGGACACCAAGATTGGCTGTTCAGTCTGGAATTGGGTGACTTGCTAAGGTGGCTAAAGTTGAATGGAAAAGCAGTGAGTTTTGTCTATTAGCCGTTTATATGAAGAATTTGCATGTGCATCACACAGCTGTATGGCACTCAGCCTGTGTCTGAAAAGGATTGTGTAATTTCATATAGTTCATTCAGCATGCAACCTTGGGCTGAAAGAGCTGGCATTCTGCAGAACCTGCCTGCATCTTGCTCTGCTCACATGAAAGAAGCGCAGGGCACTTCTCAGAAGCTGAGCAGACTTTGCTGATGTCTGATGGCAGAGATCCAATGGGCTGCTTCATAAGCCCAGTGGCAGCAACTGTACCATACAACAGGTACAAGCTCTCTGGAGTACAGCAATCCATATATCTAGTTTCTCCAGGAATGCTGCTGTTTGATGCATTTCCCCTCAATCCAGCTTACTTCCAATCTGAAAATGTGAGGCACATTTGTATTGCAATTAAACTGAGTTGTGCACATTTCAGACAGTTATTAGTTTTATTATGGAATAAAGTCTCTGTTGTTCAAGATGTATTTCATTTTATTTGCCTTGCAACAACTGTGAGTTCTGTTTCTGCTCCTAATATGATTACACCTGTCCTCTTGCTGTTTTGGTTGCTTACAGTATGCTTTTCTCACTCTCTTCTTTTGCCTGGCGGAGTGGAAGAGCCGAGCAAGTTTTATTCTGCTATCACAATGCCATTTTCTTCTTCTTCTTCTTCTTCTTCTTCTTCTTCTTCTTCTTCTTCTTCCGGGGTCACGCACAGTTTCTCTTCTTCCACTGCTTTCCCCACCCCCAGGGGAAATCACTCTTGACTGCCGGGTTGACACTTGATCCGGTTTAGCCCTAAAGAGCAGGTTTTCCCCGAGAAAGGAGTGGGGTGAGACCAAACTGAAAACCACTTGGAGCCCTGCTTTCTAGGTACAGGACCAGGGGAAGTGTGGACGAGCCCAATGTCTCCTTCTTGTGCCTCTTCTTCTTCTTTAGTTCTATGCTGGACAATTGCTGTTCCCTGCAAATATTTATTTGACTGTTACTTATATACATCCTGCCCTTTTGTTTGCTTTTCTGATTTTGAGGTTTGTCATTCAACTTTCTTGGCATCTTCTTCAACTGATTTATTACTTGGTGGTTTTCATTTACATATTGATCAAACTTCCAGTTGTAACACTTTTCTTCTGTTGGGCTCTTGCTATTTTTCTTTCTGTTTCTCCTCATTCTGTTAATTATTATTTTATTGCATTATTCTATTATGTTATTGAATGTTGCCTAGACTTTTTCTGTTGACCTCATTTGATATCATTTCCTTTCTTCTTCACCTGCTCTTTCTAAGCCATTTCATGATTTCCAGTCCTTGTAACTGGATTCCTCTTTTTTTTTTTGGCTCTCTTGTCTTCTCTGTTTTGCTTGAAGTTTATTTGGCATCTTAAGCAGTTGGGGAGGCGGGGTGGTGCTGTGGTCTAAGCCACTGAGCCTCTTGGGCTTGCTGATCAGAAGGTCGGCGGTTCAAATCCCCTCAACGGAGTGAGCTCCCGTTGCTCTGTCCCAGCTCCTGCCAACATAGCAGTTCAAAAGCACTCCAGTGCAAGTAGATAAATAGGTACCGCTGCGGTGGGGAGATAAACAGTGTTTCTGTACACTCTGGTTTCTGTCACGGTATCCCGTTGTGCCAGAAGCGGTTTAGTCCTGCTGGCCACATGACCACATGCTGTCTGTGGACAAATGCCAGCTCCCTTGGCCTGAAAGCGAGATGAGTGCTGCAACCCCATAATCACCTTTGACTGGACTTATCCATCCAGGGGTCCTTTACCTTTTTACCTAGCCCAATATATTAGAATTTGGGAGATTCAGTGGTTGAAGTAGCCAAGCCACATTCTTGGTGAGTTAAGGAGCCCAAGCAGGGTCATTAGTATAACAAAAGGAAGTAGCTTTGTGCCAGAGGGCAAGTGCGTGGGCATGGCTGGTAGGGAGAAGGACAATAGGTATAGTTGAGTTGTGTTAGCTGGGCTAGAAGTAGGCAGAAGACAGTGAGTGAGAGCCATGCTTGATTTCTGCTGAAATCCAAGGCTATGGTTATGAGGGAAGCAAGGCCCTCTTGGGGTGTTAATGCTGTGAACCCCTCCATTGTAGGCTCATGTTGTATATATGTGTAAATAAACCATATATCATAAAGTCACCACAATCTGTTGTGTCTCATTTTGATGGAAACATGAACCCTGAGTAAGTGCCTATAACCCCAGGAAGCTGACACTGCTTGGAGATTGATGTGGAAGGCAACAATACTAACTGATAACATTTTTGGGCTAAAGCATACTTTGGACATAAATAGCCTCTGCATGCTATTTGCATCTCATAAGTTTATAAGGAGTTGTTGCAGTGGTGCCAGATTCAAAACCACTTTCAAAGCCAACATGACTAACTTGGGCCTTTTAAATTTAAGGAAAGGGGAGCAGCAAATTGCACTTGGATGTTCAAATAGAGCAGTGTTTCTCAAACTTGGGTCTCCAGCAGTTTTTGAACTACAACTAACATCATTCCTAGCTAGCAAGGTCAGGGATGATGGGAATTGTAGTCCAAAAACAGCTGGAGACCCAAGTTTGGGAAACACTGAACTAAAGCTTCCAACCTTACAAAGGGATTCAAACGCAGAGCTGTCATCTTCCCTTTATTGATGAGATCCTCTTTGAAGTTCGTGTAGATCTTGAACCAGAATGACAATGTTTTGGTATTAAGACTTGGCCCTGAGAACACTTTCAGATCCATGCTTGTTTCTTCTTTTTCCTACAACCAATCAGCTACCTACCTCTGTTTAATCATTAGCATAATTCAACTGTGGAGAGGAAATTAATTAATGTTGAAGTAGTGTTATTGACCTAATGTCAAACTCTTATAGCCAACCTACATTAATTTAACAAAATTAATCAATTCAACAGTAAATTAAATTTACTTGCCACACTCCATTCAGGACAAAATATGTTGTATGAATGAAGAGTGCAAAGACTCGAAGAATTAAAAGAAAAAAATTGCAGTGCCTATATCCTTTGAAAGGAAGCTCTGAGAAATTGCGCCAGCACCACACTCCCACAGTGCGTTGCAAAGTTACCACGCCCATCCTCCACTCCTGCGTGGTCTCTCCACTTGGAACATTCGTGGCTTGGTGAAATGAATATAATTGATTGGCAACTGTGTTACCACAGTAACTTATGACTAAGGCACACATTCAGGGCTTGGCCACACTTACCTTTGCTCTGTGCCATAGGAGTAGCCAGGATTTTTGTTGGGGGGGGGGACAGAACCTCAGATTTATATTGATTTGTATTTCTTTTGATTGATTCCCCTCTGCCCCCCCCCGGCTACGCCCATGCTCTGTGCTTTCCAGGCTCAGATCTGCGCTTTAAAGCTCCATGTCCGAGGGCTCTTTCCTTTACCCCAGAGCTTTCCCTGCAAAAACAGCAACTCAGGTTTCCCACGGAGTGCTCTGATTTAGCAGTAAAGAGCAGGTTTTCACAGAAAAAGCTCTGGAGAAAAAGAGCACACACACTTGGACATGGAGCTTCAAAGCGCAGACCATGCCTGGAAGGTGTGGAGGAAAGGTAAAGGTGGGAAAACCCTCTGTCTTAATGATTAAGAAGGAGCTGAAACTATCCTGGCATCTATTCACATGCATCCCTAGGAAGGGCCACCATGGTTGTTTTTGTTTTAAGGCAAAAGTTAGAGTCCCTGTTCTCTTTTATAGCACTCCCTGCCAAATTTATATGCATAGGAAAGCAGGCAAAAGAGTGAGACTGGCCACACTGGCTTGTCAAGCTGGTTCCTGGCTCCTTTTCTTTTATGACTTATCTTCTGCAGGCAATATGTGTAGGTGGCAGGGAGTTCCTAATTGGGGAAAAGGTGTGCTGCTTATATCCCAGCAGAAGCATCTTGGAATGCCACCCATTTTTTATCACACAGGTACTGGAGGCAGCTCAAAGAGAGGGAGACAATATTATAATTAACTCAAGATTGTACTGGCTGGTGCTGCTCCCATTCCTTCCTCATTGGAGGAATAACCTGTTGCATTTGCTAGGAGCTATTGCAGAAGGAAAGGCAGCTGTGTGCACAGAGCAGAGACAGGTTGATGAGCAAGCTCCTGAGAGCTATGCTGCGCAGAGAAAGCTCACATTCAAAGGGGTGGGCCACCGGAGCATAAGCTTTTGGACACCTCAAGGAGGGGAGAGAGACGACTGAACCAGTTGGCTTTTGGGGGGAATTCCACGGATGGCTTCACTATTCCAGCACCTGCGGGTGCTGCTGTGGAAGAACTGGCTGGGCATCAAACGGCAAAAAGTAAGTATTTAAGAAATAAGAATAAAATGAGAGAAAACCTTATATTCTTTGCAGGTTCAGACTGAGAAATGGCTTGTGACACTGACCAAAAAAATAAAAAATAAAAATTAAGGTGGAAGATATTTGCTGGTGGAAGAGCCCTGAGTAGGAATGTGGAGGTGTTACATTTTAGATCATGTTCAAAGGTGTGTTGCCTCAGAACAGAAGCAAAGTCTCAGTTGCCTTTATTTGGCCTGCTCAAATTGCTGTTGACTTTTTGTTCCTTAACGGTGATACTTGAGTGGTCTGGTCTACATGTGTAGCAGAACGAGGTGGCAATGAGTTGAAGGGTTGGAAAGGGCTGCTCAAGTGTAGGCTGCAGGTGGCAGGTCACGCTTATGAATGCTCATGTTTGTTAAAAATACCCTTTGCAAAGAGAAAACTAGCAGAGCAGTCAAAGGTCTGGGCTGGAGTCGCGCTTCAGTCAACTGCTTGCCCTTTAAAAAATGTAGAAGAATACTCAGAGATTACTTGCAGTCAGAAGCGATACCGACCATTCTACCTCCTGGGAATTATGCCATCATATCCCATCTCTTTCTGCTGTATGTGTGCAGAAGTCGAACAGGCTTGCCATGCTCCTTACGCATGAGCCAAACGCTTGTTGAGGCTGAAAAGGGAGCAGCGCTTACCTACAACCTCAGCTGGAGGGAAAGTTACAAAAGGAAGAAAAAAACATCCTGGGGAATCAAGGTGGTCTGCCTTTCATTGGTTCATGACTTTTTAGTTTCCACTGCACCTGTTTCATAGGTATACCTATTTAGTGCTGTACTTATTTAGGACTGTACCTGTGCATCTACTTTCTGAGCAGGTGCTGCCCTGGACTGATTTTAGGAAAATTACTTCATAGCTATACAAATTGGGCTGCCAGGATTATGCAAAACTTTCTCCGTAATTTCCCTCAAGAAACTTGGCAGTTTGTGAGCATTTGTATCATACAATGTGATGACAACTAAGCGTTAAAATCTACTTCCTGAGTGGTAGTTTAATGTAGTGAGATATGTTAAAATTTAAAACCATTTCAGCAGGTATCTGTCTGCTTTTTTTATTTTGGGAGAAGGCTAGGAGACTTTCAGCTCCATATTCCCTGATTTTCATCCAATGAACACTGCCATTTTTATTTAAAATCAGGGTATCTTTCTCCCTTGTCAAATGTTAATGTGCATCACAGTCCATTCACAAAACTTTCCCCTCAGCACTCTGCCATCTGAAGGCTTAAAAAAAACCCTCTCTTCTATAATCCCCCCCACTGGATTGTTGCTCAACAGAGCTACTGCTTATGATATTTGTTGGTCCTAATGTTGCCCCTTAAATATGTGGCAGTCGGTTATATCGAAGAGTCTTTCATCTGCCGTGGTTTGACTGCATCAGCTCTACCCTTTGGGGATTCTGACTCAATGGGACAGATACAATGAGCAGGCAGGTGGAGGTGTGTGCCAAGGCAGGAATTCTGAGAGCTGCCTTTTCTTTTTCCTCTTCCCCACCCCACCCCGGCTTCAGCCGGCTAGATGCCTCTGGGCAGATAAGCCAACGTGAATTACCGGTACACCAAACTCCATTCAAGGGTGGGGCTGCTGGTGGCTGGCAGAGGGAAGGCAAGCCTTTAAAATAGAGTTTGAGTTACACCACCACCTTTGGGTGGGTGGGCAGGACAACCCATCTCTCAGACATCTGACATCACAATGACATCAGGATTAACAGGTGGATTGTCCCGCCCACCTGTCAAACAGTGTTGAGCTGTTGAACAGTGTTCTGGCCTGGTGGACCAAAAGGTCTCCCCACCCCTGTTCTCTATGGACCACCTTCTTCCACATGTTCCTTTCTGAATGCTCAGTCCATCATCTGAGCTCCAGATTCCTGGGCTGTCCAAGGAATAAAACTTACTATTGCCACCTTGGTAACAATATGCCATTTGGAATGCCCTCCTGGTTGAGATTCATGAAGACATGATAGTTTATGGCTTGTTTAATAATATATATATTGCATAAAATTCATATACCACATGACTGTAGAAAGAAACCTCAAACTGGTTTATAAAAAAGACAACACAATAAAATTATTACTTAAAAAGTTAAAGCTGTAATTTAAAACATACAGGAAGTTAAAACCACAAAAGAATAGACGGAAACAAACTTTCTAAGCCTCTGGGTAGGTTTGTCCAAATAAGAACGTCTTCATCAGGCACCAAAAAGAATACAGTGCCTGCCTGATATCAATAGGCAGGGGGTTCCAAAGTGTTGATGCTGCCACATGAAACCATTGAATACTTACAGATGCAGAATGGGTACTATGTCCATTGACTGAGGAGGTTGACTGGGCACATGTGGGGTAAGGCAATGTTGTAGGTAAACTGGTCCCAAGTTGTTAAGAGCTTGGCAGCAAATCAGTAACCAGTGCAGAAGGCTGTCAGCTGAAGAATTTTTACTGTTGTGATTATGCTTCCTTTGTTGTTTTTTTGCCTTCATTTGTTGCTTTGTTGGCTTTTGGTTATATGAATTGCTGCTTTTGTTGATTTTTTTTTATATTAATGGCTGTTTCATGCATTTTGTGGATTTGATTTGATTATATTTCTTTAAGCCACTTTGAACTTCTTTTGGGTAAGGGGCATACAAGTTTGCACATGCACAGGCCTTGTTCTGTGCCCAATAAGTGCAGGGTGCCCTTTCCTGGCTGTTGTGGCCCATAGACTGAGCAAAATACTGGGCAAGGTTTTGCCTAGTATCCTCTCTGAACGATGTCCCATGAGACCTTGCAAAGCTTATATACTGTAAGACTGCTTCCCCTGGAGCTCAGAGCTTCACTCCCATGCACCCCTGGGTTAGAGAACCTTCACTGAGCAATTGCATTGCGCAGGGTCAACACAGAATAGGGGCCCCCCCATAAGGGGTCTGAGGGGAGGATTGACCACGGCACCCCCAAGTTTGGGTTGGGGTATCTGCCTGGTTGGAATCTGCACCCTGTTTGCCCAGTGAAACCTTGTTGCTTGGCTTGCACCATGGCAAGGTTCAACACTGGCCAACTCCCATGGAACGGGTTTGGGATGGTCCAAACCTGGTGGACCCGTTCCTTCAATGTGGGGCTTATGGAATGCTGAACTAATCCTGGGACCCCGTGCCATGCCAACCCTTACCCTGCCTGCTTCTGTCAATAAATATTTGGCCTGATTTCATCCTAGTTATTTTGCTGGTCTCATGGGTCACACAATGCGCTTGCCTGGGCAATTGGAATATTTTGGTTTTTGAATCAGAGGCTTCTTTCAATGTCTATATAAAAAGGTCCCAAGGCCCATCTGAGTCCATTTTTGAGCAATTTCAGACTTGAGACTTGGCTAGCCTTTGAGCCTTCCCACTATTTATATAAATATGGAATAATTGCTGATGGAGAAGAGAGGCATTTGTAATGGTAATGACCATTCTAGCTAGTGCAGGCTTCCGTTACAAAACCATTTGATGGGGGAGCTGCTTTAAGCCTCATGCGAAAACACCCTGTGACACAGAGGTTGAAATATAACACAGTGCAAGAAGCAGGGATTTGTGTATGTTTGGATACCACTGAGTGCCATTTTGAAACAAGATGGCAGACTGAACCTTTCAGAACTGTACTGATTTCAACCATTGATTTCACAGCATCACTTAACTTGTTGTTTCTTAGAATTCCTCCCCCCCCCCATTTTTTTTATTGATTTTCACAAAATTATAGACACACAAACAACTAAACAGACAAACAAAAATCAAACCTTATTAAAACTTATCTTATTAACATTGTTAAGTGACTTCCTCGTATCCCCCTGGTTGGGTTTCAATGCATATCATTTTAACGTTTTTCCAAATCAAAATTCTTATATACTTAACTTGATCACTTAACATCATTCTTTCTTCTCAACTCAGCATTAAACATGTTAATTCATCATATTACTTATTTAAATCTTCAGTTACTACATAAATAAGTATCCTTTTTAAGATTTATAAAATCACTCATTGCTATGCCCACTAATTCTTACTACAGTGGTACCTCGGGTTACATACGCTTCAGGTTACATACGCTTCAGGTTACAGACTCCGCTAACCCAGAAATATTACCTCGGGTTAAGAACTTTGCTTCAGGATGAGAACAGAAATTGTGCAGTGGCAGCGCAGCAGCAGCAGGAGGCCCCATTATCTAAAGTTGTGCTTCAGGTTAAGAACAGTTTCAGGTTAAGAATGGACCTCTGGAACGAATTAAGTATGTAACCAGAGGTACCACTGTACCTGTTTTCAGATTTGATACTCATTCTAATTTGTAGCAGAAAATCATTTGCTTGGTATAGGGATGAGGAACCTGTGGCTCTCTAGATGTTGCTGAACTCCAACTCTCCTTGCTGCCATTCAGTAAGTTACTGGCTGGGGATGGTGGGAGTTGTAGAAGAGTTGCATGCCTGGGGACACTGGATGGAATTTGTGTGCATTCCCCAGCCCCTTCCATGTTTTAAGCCCTTGCGCCTTCAGGAGAACATCGGAACAGGGCTGCTGTGTCACATGTAATACTAGAGTCCCTGAAACATCAGCACATGTACTTTTATATGGCAACTTTTATTTTAACACTATGCTTCATCTTACTATCTTCATGATATCAGTAAGTTGGGTGGAAAAAGATTGCAGTCTATGCTCCAGTAGCTGCAGTGCCGCTGCCCAATCTAATCGTCAGCCACGGCTGCCAGCTGTTTCGCACCCCAGAGCAATTGTTGGCCTTTGTATGCCATGTCTGCTCTGCTATCCAGTGGGGTGGGGGCTGGGGAAGTGGGTCTGTAGCAGTGTTGTTATTGATTTTATAAGGCTGCAGTTTCCTGCAAGCCACCCTGATTGCATCATCTACCCAATCAAGCGAATCTAGAGCTGTTTCTATGATTTAAGCTATCACTGAGAGCAGAAAAATTCTCTGTATGGGTAGCCTCAGCACTACGCTGCCATTCTGCCCACTGGCAAACCACATCCATATTGCAACTTTTATATAATTCACCACTTTTCGAATAGTTTACTGGGGCACTGAGACAAAGTCCCATATATTACTGAGCAAGTGATTGGTTGGTTATTCATTTGTGCTGTGTGTTTCAATCAAAATGGGTCCTATGACCATAATGAAGACATTTATTATTTTCCTTAGAATACCTGTGCCTTAAAACATTTCCCATGTTTTTTAATTTGTTGGTTTCCCCTCCACTAAGCATGTATGACATGATAAACCAATAAAAGAGTAAAATGTAGGGTTGCTTGCGCATAAAGCAACATCTGAACTATGGGGAGGTTTCTCCTCAAGTGAAACGACATGCTTTCTAGCAATGGACAAGCGGAAATGTGGACAAGTCCCTAATGGCACATTTTGCTGCAACTGGTCAACAAAGGGCAACTGGGATGGTCAAGGAAGTTAACAGCCCAGTTGTTTAAGCTCCAGCCAGGGAGTCAAATTCCCTCTTCCCTCCCTTTGGCTGTCTTTCAGAACGGGCATGAAAAAAACACCCAAAGGGCTGTCACATTTTCAGTGGAGACAAAAGGGTTCCCATAAACCTCCCTCCCATCCTGCTTTGTTTAACTCAGCACCAGAAAGATTGGGGTGGACTGGGGTGGAATTCCTGAGTTAGACTGGGTTGCTATGTATAAAGTTGTAGGAGTCTTGGTTGACCACAAACTTGACATGAGCCAACAGTGTGACGTGGCAGCTAAAAAAGCCAATGCAATTCTGGGCTGCATCAATAGGAGTATAGCATCTAGATCAAGGGAAGTAATAGTGCCACTGTATTCTGCTCTGGTCAGACCTCACCTGGAGTACTGTGTCCAGTTCTGGGCACCACAGTTCAAGAAGGACACTGACAAACTGGAACATGTCCAGAGGAGGGCAACCAAAATGGTCAAAGGCCTGGAAACGATGCCTTATGAGGAACGGCTAAGGGAGCTGGGCATGTTTAGCCTGGAGAAGAGGAGGTTAAGGGGTGATATGATAGCCATGTTCAAATATATAAAAGAATGTCATATAGAGGAGGGAGAAAGATTGTTTTCTGCTGCTCCAGAGAACCGGACACGGAGCAATAGATCCAAACTGCAGGAAAGAAGATTCCACCTAAACATTAGGAAGAACTTCCTGACAGTAAGAGCTGTTTGACAGTGGAATTTGCTGCCAAGGAGTGTGGTGGAGTCTCCTTCTTTGGAGGTCTTTAAGCAGAGGCTTGACAACCATATGTCAGGAGTGCTCTGATGGTGTTTCCTGCTTGGCAGGGGGTTGGACTCGATGGCCCTTGTGGTCTCTTCCAACTCTATGATTCTATGAAGTTGGGTGCCTCCCCACCCCCTGCCAAACTCTATGGGGTTCCAGGCACTCACCCAGGGTCTGTATTCCTGTAGAGAATTGAGACACAGTGGAGACTGTCATAGCTTTAAGAAATATGGTTTATTCACCCATTTACACCTTCATTCTGCACGAAGGGAGTCCAGATCTTACAGCATGAGGAGCTTGTCCCCCCACAGCAGCACAGCCATGGAGTCTGGTATCTCTCCCAGCCAGCCTTCAGCCAACCTGCCCAAGATGAATCCCAGTCTTTATTCTTCCTTCTTCTTCCCGTAACACCCTTCTAAAAACTCTCTTTTTACCTCATACCCAGTTACACTGCCAACCTCCCAAAGCCCCAGTGTCTGTTCACACCTCCGGGCAAGAGGAAGGACAGTTTTATTGCATTGGCAATGGCTCCCAATGGCCCTGTAATGTTTCTTAATGGCCCTAGCTTGGCCAAGTCATTTTGCATAGAGTAAGCCAGGAATTCCTCTGCAGCTTATATTTCCCCCTTCACATACTAGCTAATCAAAATCCTTTCATTTATTAATTTCTAATGTTTTTTTTGGGGGGGGTTCCCCTTCCAAATCTATAACATGTTCTGTCATGTCAAAGTCTGGTAGATTCTTTGAAACAAAAGAAATCTCTTGGCTGATTTGTTGTTTTTGTAAATTAAGGCCAGATTGTACAATATATTTCACTACTTTCTTTCTTGATGGGTGAAGTTCATTTATCTCTTAATTGGAAACTCATCTGGTATCCAAAGAAACAAAAGTAACTTCTGGTTTGTACAGGGTGCCAGAGATCCACGAGTTTCCAGTTCGCACAATTCAGTTAGCCCATTGCACGGAGAAAGCTAAAACTATCACTAGGATGATTTCCCATAATTCCCTTGGCCTTCCCTCAATATATGGCCTATGGCAGGCATAGGAAAACTTGGGCCCTCCAGATGTTTGGGACTACAATTCCCATAATCCCTAGCTAACAGGACCAGTGGTCAGGGATGATGGGAATTGTAGTCCCAAACACCTGGAGGGCCAGAGTTCGTCTATGCGGCATGCCTGGCTCAAGTTTTAACTGCTTTAGAAACAAGGATATTTTCAAGCTCCCAGTTTCCAGTTACATCTAGTTTTATAGATGCTAAAATCTTGTAAAATTTTAGAAAACTACCTGAGAAGCAAAGGATTGGAATAAAGTGCACCCAACCAAAGGAAAGAGACAGCTATGACACCCAAAAAGACACATTTGGGAACTAATATACAAGCTGTAATTAGCTGTGATATGAGCTTGAGCTTTGAGCTGGAGACTCATGGTTTATTGCTTCAACACATAAGTGAAGCATGAGTAGTACCAGCTAGCAGCCACCTACATTTGCAATATGGGGCAGGAATAATGCTGTTCTACTTTACACGGATATTGTATAAATAACTGAGAAAATGTGCACAAAGTTCTTTTACTGTGAAGATGCACAGTTTAAATATTATTGTTGTTGCCATGATAAGTATGGAAGAAAGGGGTGCTTTTGATCCATTGCAAGTGAACTGAAGCTGCTTCAGTGGCTGCTCCAGCTACTATTTCCAGGAGCTTCCACTTCTTTTTCTATGAATGTTGCTTAACAGTTCTATATCATTTTCAGAGACATTAACAGTTCTGTATCATTTTCAGAGACATTTTTCTGCCTATATAAAATCAGTTTGCATTGCTTGTAGGTCCCTGTGATAAAAAAAGAGGCCCAGGAGTTGATTTGCCGTGTGCTGGTGTAAATTAAATAAAAATTACTTGCAGGCTGTGTAGCAATATAAGAAAATATGGAATTTTCACTGATCCTCTAACTGTTCAATTAGGATAATATCTCAAAAACTATTATAGAATTAGTTTAATATTTACCAGTGCTTTTAAGGATTGAGACTCTCTGGGGAACCTTCTATGGAAGCCAGGCTTATTTGAGCCTAGAATGAACTTACTTATTTTATTATTTGATTTATTTGATTTATATACTGCCTTTCATCACAAGCTCTCAGGGCGGTTCACAGAATAAAATACAAGGTAAAAACACAAGTAAATAGTTAAAAGAAAACCAACAAAACAATAACCCCCCTCCTACAAGCACATTTAAAGGGCTGTAGAATATTAATCAGGCTGGTTGAAGAGGAACTAGGAATTTAGGAAGTTATGTTTCACTGAGTCAGACCATTCAGGGCCAGCCCACCCAAGAGGCCTCAGGCAGCAGGATCCACAGGAGCAGTAGCTCCAGCCAGTGGTGGAGGAAGGGGGGCGGTGGAGGTGGTCTGCCCCGGGTGTCATCCCCGAGGGGGTTGACATTGCCACCCCGCCCCCTGGGACTCCCACCGCTCACCATGGGTGGCACCCCCTTGGGATGCTCGCCGCAGGCACTGCCCTGGGTGCTGGAGCAGCTAGCTGCTCCTCTGGCTCCAGCCGCCAAGAAATGCAGTGCCTACTGCTGCTGCTGCTGTCGCTGCTGCATGCTCCTTGGAGACCCATCTGCCGCCTCCTTGGCAGCGCCTCCCCACCCTGTTTGCCACCTCTGCAGTGGCCTCTTGGCAAATAGGAGGCTCAGCTTGTCTCCCCCACTCCTATGGGGCTGCTGTCTGGGGTCTCCTGGGCTCTGCACCTGCCCAGTGTGACTCAGAGCAGGCCCCTTTCAGCCCTGCAACAGCCTTTGACTCCACTTCAACCATCGGTGAAGGTTGCTTCGATTCCCCCCTTGTTCCTGATGTAGATCTTCACTCACCCCTTCTTCCCTTGTGGTGGTAGCACCGTTTTGTGGTTTGCCTCAGGTGCCCAAATGGCTTGGGCTGGCCGTGAGACTATTGGTCCAATTGGTCTAGCCAAGTATGATCTACACTGGTGAGCAGTGGCCACTCAATGTTTCAGACAGAACTTTTTCTTTCAACCTGGAGATGCTTTCTACCTGAACCTGGGATTTCTCTCTGCAAGGCAGATTCCCTACCACTGAAGCTAGGACAAGTATGACCACAAACAAATAAGGTTTCTAGTGATTATTGGTGAATGCATTGGATTCTGGTAGAAGGAGAATTGGAAAGCTGATATTTTATATATGTGTGTGAGTTGCTTTGTTGAACAGATTTTCCTTTTATGCTACTGACATACACTTTTAACCATTTAACAAGGATTCATACTGCCCCTGCTTCTCTCTCACAGGTTTGGTCACTCACATTAATTGCATGGCCTGTGTTTTTATTCATCCTTATGGCCATCATACGAACCAGATTTCCTCCAGAAGCCCAGCCAAACTGTGAGTAACTTGATCCCCCTATAAAGATGGATATGGGTTTTGTATTGTTGTAGAAAAGGCTCAGGTCCTTTATGTCTAGAAGCTTTAGCTATTTGAAGATAACTATCATTTCTCCTCTCAATCTCCTCTTTTCTGGGCTAAACGTACTCTGGGAAGAAAAAGCTTTTAATAGTTTCTTAGATACCATTGTCCCAGAAGGGTGTTTTCTGTCTACTGCCTCTCTCCCCAATCTGTCTACTGCAACCTCTCCCCAATCTGCCTATTGTCAGCAAAGTCAGGTGCCCAATTTTGTGTGATGGTTTTGTCAATGGGGACTTTATGCACTGATTCTAAGCATAATTTGGGAAGTGTAGTGGTGCCACACCCTCTCCTTTTGGATGACACCAGCATGTGTGTGAAATCAAAAACGCTTAAGAGATAATCTGAATTTACTATATTCAAGGTCAGGTTGGTATAACCTGTTTGCTGGAATGTTTCTTAATAGTTTCTTCAGCATCTCTCTTTCAATTTACGCTCACATAGAGCAAGCTATTTATTTTGCAGACTCACCTAGAATTGTAGGAACAAGGAACAGTGCCTGTAGCAGCATGAAACTAGTTGAACAAGATCCTTCTCCTGTTAGCTAATAGTTTCTGGTCTCTGCATGATATTAAAAAAAAGAAAAGAATTAGCAATTGTGCAATTCAATATTGAAGTAAAACACTATACCAGAATATTTTTCTAACTAATCCTACACTTAATCCAAACTGGCATTGTAGAACTTAGTCTCAATGGTCACTGCTGGACACTTCCAGCATTAGCTGCAGTTGGGGAGTTTAACAGGGACGAATAAACTGCATGGCTACAGTTCATCTTTAAGGGCTCAGAACCCACGTTAGTCTGGCAATTTCCAGCTAATCACAGCCATGACAGGTTTGACATCTTCCAGAGCAGAGGAAGATGGTTATGCAGAGTGGAAGGTATCACCAAATTTTCCCATCTCCTTATTAGAAAGAATTGGACCATGGACTTCATTTCTTTGCTTACCAGAGATGGAGGGTTGGGTAATCTTAAAATAATAAACTGGGGGTAGTATAACTGCCCCATGGCAGGTGTCTAAATTTGATGGGGCAGGGATAAAGGTAAAGGTACCCCTGCCCGTACGGGCCAGTCTTGACAGACTCTAGGGTTGTGCGCCCATCTCACTCAAGAGGCCGGGGGCCAGCGCTGTCCGCAGACACTTCCGGGTGACGTGGCCAGCGTGACATCGCTGCTCTGGCGAGCCAGAGCTGCACACGGAAACGCCGTTTACCTTCCCGCTAGTAAGCGGTCCCTATTTATCTACTTGCACCCGGGAGTGCTTTCGAACTGCTAGGTTGGCAGGCGCTGGGACCGAACAACGGGAGCGCACCCCGCCGCGGGGATTCGAACCGCCGACCTTTCGATCGGCAAGCGCTAGGAGCTACTTAATACTTTTACATTGGACATTTGTCTGCTAAAAACCCTACCCAGCTGCTTTGCTCCCTGGAGGAGAAAAAACCAGTGCAGACTTGGGACGCTCCCAGGCAGGAGGTTATTGTGGAATCAGTGCTGCTCATGCACACAAGCTTTTTTGTAGTGACTAAATGATGTTGTCACCAAAATGCCATTCTGCACTTCTTCTTTTTGGTATGTTTAATTCAGATGACGCCTTACTGTGGGGAATCCAATCAGGAGAAATAGCCATTGTATATCTTCGGTAACCACTAGTGTGGAAGCTCATTAGAACATTTTTGGAAGGGTGGTGGTGGTTTGTCATGTGTCTGCTGGTGTTTCAGTTGGCGACTTCTCATGCAGTACCCTTACTTCCATTTGCTCCTCACCTGAGCATGATTTAGTCATTTCATCTCAGCAGCACCCAATAACACTCCTCTCCCAATTTCCACTGTTTGCTAGACGTTCGTATACCAACAACCCAGCTCAGCAGAGCTGGTCTCTCAAGATATCCACACAGTAAAGTAGGGGATTACCTTGGAGACTGTAACTGCAGTATTCCTAATGTTTTTAGGCGTGACCAGCCTCCCTGCCCTCCCCAAAACAAACAGAAATGGGTTGTGTTATGAAATAAGAAGGCATCTACATATTTTGGAGATCCCACACCTCTTACCTAGAGGGCCAGAGTCATTCATGTTGTCTATGCTTGCAGAAGATAGCCAGGTTACACCTGCTGTTTTTTTGCTCCAGGCAACTAAGCCTCAGCTTGGTATACTTCCCCTTCCACACCATCTAAGTGGAGATTTTGGAGTCAATGTGTATTTTATATACATTCTACAAATGACAGAGTAGTGCTTCCCTTGCAACATTCACACATAAAATAGCCTTGTGCATCAAAGCATCTTTCTACTAACTTGAGTTGCAGCTGCACTTAGGACTTCCATCTCATTCTCCTAACTATACAGTGCCCTGTCAACACATTTCCACCGTATTGAACCTTGACATCTAGAGCTGCTTTGCACATTGTATTTTGCTCCCGACTTCTGTGGGCAAAAGCAGTAACATTCCAGTGGACAATTGTTAAAATGCATAATGTAATTCCTTAAGCTGATGCCTCTTCTCGCAATAAATAAATAATATGATCAACAAAGGCATTTTAAACTGCATACCACTATTTGGTAAACTCTGCCACAACAGCAGTCCTCAATAGTGCAGCACTAGCCCATAAACGTCAAGGGCAGAAGTAAGAGATTTTAGGTATGTTAAAAATAGAAAAGAAGACATGCAGTTTTTGTCCCAGTGAAATATGTCACTTTGAAAATATGTCACCTCAGAACTGATACTTATGTAAAACTCAAGCTGGTGATGTAATGTCTATTTTCACTGTGGGAAAATATCATTCCAGATGCTTTATAAGGAGAGGGGCACAGAGCTGCCTCAACACTTTGCGTCTCCACTGTCACCAATACTTTCCCCTCTCCTTTCTCCCTGATCTGCTGTTGTGCCAGGGCTATCCATGCCACACTGAGGAAGGCGTCCTATGAGGGTACCACCATCATTTTGCTGCAATGGTGGCAAAGCTTGTATAGTTAAATTTTAACAGGATTTGCCTCTGTCATGGCTAAGGGGCAGTGGCACAGGTAACTTCCAGGGTCTCCTCACCTACAATGCCTCACCCTCAGGAAGGGGCACAGATCCAAAATATGTTACCCACAGGAAGGGGCTCACCCTCAGGAAGGGGCACAGATGGGGGCACAATCCACTACCTATCCTGAACCTCTACCTGAGGTGTGCATCAAGGTTTAAGCCCTGCGGTTCCAAAGTCTAACTTATGTAAGTTATTTTCAGGATATGTTCATTCAGAACTTTAAAGCACTCTGCTACTGGAATAATCAGCTCCTACCTATTATATGCCAATCCCTGCCCTCCCCCACCCCCAACTCTGTATCGAGGAAACTCAAGTTCGCTGTCAAATTTAAAATTATCATAGTTTATGTACTTTGTGTTGCAGAATTATTCTCAGTTTTTGAGTTTTTAGTCAACAAGTGTACTATAGTGGCGTGTAGTATTGGGTATGTCAGGACTTGCAAGGCAGCATGTGCAGGAGAACTTATCTTGTCATGAGAGTGAGATACGAATGGTATTGGACTCTGGACAGTTTACAGTGAAAGTTAAAATCATATCATATGGAGAAAACATACATCAGTTCAATGTATAGAACAGAATAAAACAGCAGCTGAATAAAACCAAAGTAAAACCCGAAATGGTGAATAAAAACACCAACACGTTATTCTGGCACTTATGGTAGAAAACTCCACAAGTCCCTCACTCTGGTTATAAAATAAATAAAAGAACTGTCACTTTGCTACCCTTTCATGACACCCATAACCAGCTGCCCGAGGTGGTTGCCTCACTCTGCCTAATGGTAGAGCCAGCTCTGAATGCTATGCAACGCAATACTGGGACCTTGCTCTCTACGAAGAAGTAAATCTGTGCCTAGGCTATGCCAGCTTACAGATCTACAGATAGAAAACTACCATGTATTTAAAGAGATACAATAAAGAATAAATTTCCAAGAAGGGTTAGAAATATGAACAGCAGTCAAAAACACTACTGCAAATATATAGAATTAATTGGGTGGCATAAAAAGGATATGCAGCAAAAAAAAAAAAAGAATAAATAAATAACCATGGAGAGGTGGAGGTGGAAGTCCTTTGAAAGAAATAAGAGAATGAAAATGTAAGATGTGTATACTAAGTTTGTGAACATGCATAAATAAAAAATTAAAAAGGAAGAAGACTAGTTTTCTGTGTCCACCTGTGTCCACCTGCATTCTAAAATAGTACATCCTAGAGGCAGATTTACTGTCTCAGTGAGCACTAGACCCTGAGCCTCATTGTGAAGATAAGGGTTTGGGAAACATGCTTAAAGATTATGATTTTCAGGACCAAGAATGTGATGCGTTTGAAGGCTCAGTTCCACTAATTTTATTTTCAACCTCAGTTGACAGCCAGTTTTAATTTCTTAGAACCGTCATACTTTACTAGATGCTAGAAAATAGATCCTGAAATTATTAGAAGTACCAGAATGGAGGAGTGAAGCAGCATTTTTGAGGGATTGTTTCTCTCAGCCTCTAAGCAAGAGCACCTGACTTTCTGGAATACATGAGAAACCTTGCGCAGGAGGAAGCACTGGGTGTGAGGTGCAGTGGGAGGAAAATGTAGGTCTCTGCTTCTTCCACGGCATCCCAGATATCAGTGAAGAAATTTGAGTATGACTTGGAACCGGAATTGATCTGGGTGGTGTGGGCAGAAAGGCAGTTCAAGCGCTGTGGTGGCAAGGAGGGCAAGCATTTCTGGTGTTTGGAAAGAAAGATCTAATCAGGAACATACTGCCTTGCTTAATGTTGGGAAGATGAAGAATCCTTTAAAAAATCAAAATCAATTCTAATAATGATAAAAAACACCCTTTAAAAACAAACATTTGTGATCAATAACTCTGAAGAAAACCATAGCTGGTGTTACCTAAGTGTGTTATCCTCCTAAAGCAGAGTTGTCCAGCCTAACGCTCTCAGGTGTTTGGATGATAGTTCCCATTATTCCTGACCTTTGTCCATGCTGAGCAAGCTAATATAAATTGCCTGGAGGACACTAGCTAGAGGAAGGCTACCCCCAAACAATGGCGCTTTCAGTCTTAGACAGAACCCAGAACATATTGTCTGTTGCCATGTTTTCCATTGCTAGTGACCAAGGTGAGTTTCACCCTCACAGTATAAATGTGGGATATCTCAGCTCCACATTTGTAAAGTAACAGGTTGTCTGAGGGATTCTGTGTGTGCTTGAATAGCTGCAGTGGCGTAGCAAAGGGGGGCATAGCGGTCATTGACCCGGGTGCAAAATTGTTAGGTGCAAAACTTCAACACTTGGTGCTGCCTTAATACAGGGTCCGTTGAAAACAGCTTCTCCATGAGAATCAGGAAGTGTCGGCTTTGTTCTGGAGCTGATAGCAAGCCGGAGAAGCATTGAGGCTCCTTCAGCTGGGGGAAGGGAGCACTTTAACAGAGCCCCCACCCCGCCACTGGCTCACACGAGCCAGCGGTAGGCTGGGTGTTCCGTTAACTGCTCGGCTGATGGGAGCAGTAACCATGCGCCCCTCAATGGAGCAGTTTCATGGAGCCTGCACACCACCACCGGCTCATGTGAGCCAGTGGTGGGTCAGGGGCTCCATAAAACTGCTTGGCTGAGGCAAGGGCAGTCACACACTCCTCAGCCTTGCCAATGCAGCTTGTATCTCCCTCTGCGTTGGTATGAGGGCAGAGCAGGATGGTGGCTTCACTCCAACATATATCACTAACTGCTGCCAACTGCTCCAACATATATCACTAACTGCTGCCGCTCCTAAGTCCCTCTGCTTCCAGCACCCGGCTACAGCTTGTTTCTCTTTTGGTGCACTGGGCACTGGTGGTAGAGGAACTCAGGAGTGGCAGCAGTTTCACTCGCAATATACTGCTGAGTGAAGCCGCCATCTCAGTCTGCCCCTCAATACATTGCCCAGGCCCACTTAAGGGTACTTAAAATAGTAGTTTTGAGTGCTGGATTGAGACTTGGGAGACCAGATTCTCATCCCTACTCAGGAGTGATGCTTGTTATGAGGATAAAATGGAGAAAGGAAGAACCATGTGCCCCAGCTTGGAGGCCTCCTTCAAATAGAGGTCTGACAGCCCTTAAGGAATCTCCTCAGTGGTCAAAATAGTTAGAAATTCCTGCCTTAGACTGCAAACTTAAAACTTTCTATGAAGTTTCAATGAACTCAGAGGGACTTACCGTACTTCTGAATAAACATGTGTTGTGCTGTGAGAATCTGAAACTGATGTTCCTATGAACTGCTATGTTCTTACTTGCTATTCTGTTCCTTATCTTTTGGTGGAATAAAATTTTGCATTTAACCTTGATTTAATTTTTAATTTTCCTGTATTTTTTGTATTTAAAGCCATTTGAGTGTTTTATATATATTTTAATTCCCCCAGTTTTATACTCTCTCCTTGTTGTTGTTTCAGGGATTGCATATTGGACACTCTTTGCTTTTATTTGTTGGCTACAATTATGGTTTTTCCTGTATTTTTCTTATTGTATATATAGATTTTTCAGTCATGGGACAGAAAGATGGAGTAGAAATGCTTGCATAAACAAAACTTACTGTCCTTACATGATATAAATAGCAAAAACCCATGGTTTCTGTTGCAACCACCATCAGGAAAACCTGCAAATAATCTATATCTATCTATCTATCTATCTATCATCTATCTATCTATCTATCTATCTATCTATCTATCTATCCTTCTCTCCAGTCTCTGAACCCCTTTGTCCACAACTGATGTTCTGCCCTAAGAAGGCACTAATTAACTGCTTTGTCATTTTAATGTTATGTTACTTTAATTACATCAGAATCCACTTCTAGAACAGGAAGGCAACTGTGCAATCATTGTTGCTTTGCTTTCCAACAGTCATTAATTAATAGGTAGCCTTAATTTGTAATTTTCAACTCTAAAGCAGAGTTAACACCCCACAGTCCTCTCCTTTATTAATATAAAGGACTATGGAGGAGTAAACAAGTCGTTTCTGGCTGAATTCTCAAGGGTCATAAGAAGAATCCTGCTGGAAGAGGCCAGCATCCTGTTCTCACAGTGGCCAGCCAGATGTCTATGAGAAACATGCAAGCAGAACCTCTCCATTTGGGATTCCCGGCACCTGGCATTCAGAGGCCTATAGCCTGGGACAGTGGAGGCAGAACGTGGTCATTGTGGCTGGTGGACATTGATAGCCTTTTGCTCCATGAATTTACCTTGTTGGCACCTGTCTGTCTTGGGAAATAAAGGAGGAGTGTGTCTTCAGGGGTGAAGTCAAACTGTTGGGGAGTTACAGTGCCTGTTGTGGCTGTAGTGACTGATATGGGAGAGATTTATGTTGTAGCTGGGCCAGATGCTTTCAAAGCCATCTAACTGGTGGCCATCGCTTCCTCTTGTGGACCCAAATTCAACAGTTTAACTACATGCAACAAAGGTGGAGATTTTTTGGTCTGCCCTGAGCCTTCCAAGATTCAGCTTCATTGGATGTTCATGAGTTCTAGTATGACAAGGGAGAAAAGCTTTTCTCCACACCATGCCAATTAGGCTAAACTAAATGAGCTCTTAGCAGACCTGAATATTTACACATGAACTTTCCTCAATTGAGAGTATGATCTAAGTGTGAACTCACCCCTTCCTTACTTTCCCCCCAGCAGGGACAGACTTTGGTAATATGACATCCTGAGTGAAGACAAATTTTGGCAACTCTCAAAAAGATGTCTAATATTCACAATAATTCATTTTGGTACAGTTGCTTTTTAATGGATCTTCTCAGTAGGTACCCCATATAAATATATTATTGTGTGCCTCCCTCCTTGTCTTGGTGTCCTTTGTGGGGGAACCACTTGCAGTGCCCTAAATCTGCCATTGCTCCCAGCCAGATTCCAGTACCAAAAGTGAGCTGGCTGAGGGTAGACTGCAGGAGAAAGAGAGGGGAATAAGAGGAGGTCGGTTCAGCACATACCTGATATGCACTTTAAACCATACCACCACACGTGTGATAGGGATTAACTCATATTTAAAATATCAACAATAAAGACATAATTTTTTTTAGTTTTTCTAATAAAAAAATTTATGTCTTTATTGTTGATATTATGTCTTTATTGTTGAACTAAAAAACAAAGTGTGAGATTGGCTTCATTATTATCAAATAATGGAGGCATACAATTTGGACAAGAAAATTGGCTTCCAGGTGGAAAAATCAAAATTGGAAACAGAACTGTTAGATCCCAAAACTAAGACTCTGTCAAGGATGTATAACTTGCTGCTGAAATGGAATACTCAGGATGAAATGGTGAAATCTGCTATGATTAAATGGGCACAAGATGTTGGACACAACATTATGTTGGCTGACTGGGAACAGTTATGGACCACAGGTATGAAGTTTACGGCATGTAATGCCTTAAGAGAGAATATTATGAAAATGATATACAGGTGGTGCATGACACCAGTCAAGCTTGCAAAAATATATCATTTGCCTGATAATAAATGCTGGAAATGTAAAGAGACTGAAGGTACATTCTTTCACCTTTGGTGGACGTACCCAAGGATTAAGGTTTTCTGGGAGATGATCTACAATGAAATGAAAAAGGTATTTAAATATACCTTTCTGAAGAAACCAGAGGCCTTTCTCCTGGGCATGGTCGGCCAATCGGTGTTAAAGAAGGATAGAATTTTTTTTATGTATGCTACAGCAGCAGCAAGAATACTTATCGCAAAGTATTGGAAGACACAAGATCTACCCACCCGGGAAGAATGGCAGATGAAGGTGATGGATTACATGAAACTGGCGGAAATGACTGACAGAATCCGAGACCAGGAGAAGAGTCGGTAGAAGAAGGTTGGAAGAAATTTAAAGACTATCTACAGAAACATTGTAAAATTAAGGAATGTTAGAAGGATGCTGGAATGAAGTTATGTGGTTTTAGCAGCAGTGTTACAAAGGAGTAAGTAAAAATGGATTGTTAACAGGTGAGAATGTAAAGTTACAATATATTAAGATAAATTACTAAGATAAAAACAAAGATGGAAAGGATTTGCTGAATTAACTAATTGAACTAGAATACAAAAAAGGGAGGTGTGAGGAGGTCAAGGAAATAAGCAAATGAAAGATAAGATATGGAAAGATTGACTTGTTTATAATTGTTTTTATTTTTTGTATTTTGTATTTTTTGTTTTATTTTTCTTTATTTTTGTAATTTTTTGTAATTTCAATAAATATTTCAAATATTATTGAAATAATAAAGACATAAATTTTAATGACTTTGGATGAACACTTTTTCTGTGCACCATTTAGTCAGCTTTTACACTGGGGTGTAATAGAATCAAATCAAAATGTTTATTCGGCTTTACGCCCATCATGAAACACAACACAACAAAACAAATCAAATAAAACAGCGGACTCATACAAACCACAAGTAGTATAACACAGTTCACAACTCACAAGGACAGATATTAGCCGTTCATTAAAAAAAAAAAAGTTTAAGACTAAGATTAAAAATTTTAGGCACTACACTAAAATCAATATCTGATGTCATTATAGAAAATTCTTATAACCATCAATAATCAGCTAACATTCCATTCCGTCTCTTGTACGAGAGGACGGCTGTTAGGAATTTAGCAACCTGTAGGGTAATATAAGGATCCATATCTTGAAGAACCCAGGCAAACTGTAGGTCTACTGGTTTGTCAGCCATAAGCTGGATTATGGAGTTTAGTATACTAGCACGGGCTGAACTGTACAAAGGGCAGATAAACATAACATGATGTAGAGATTCAGATGTTTTCATTTCACAAGCACACATTGAAGGGACTTGGCCCTTAGTGAATCTATGTCTCAGCACGTTTGTTGGAAAGACATTGAACCTAGCTCTAATGAAGGCATATCGATGAGACGCGGCCATAAGCAAAGTTAAGTAGGACGGAGCGCGGTAGATAGGGGTTATGCCGAAATTTAACGGCGAGCAGGCTCCACCACCAGCTATGAAATTTTGGTATAGCTCCACATCATCCAGCCTTTGATTTATACACCTTTTTGCCACATTTAGATCCAGTTTGAGCAATTCAGTGGGCGAGATCTCATAGGACAGCAATTTGGCATGGATTTTTCCTGACCACAAATTTGTGAAGTCATCTCGCCACATGCATTGAATGAGATAGTGGTTCGGGAGTTTATGCCATAGGGATATCCAATAAATCAAAACTCTCCTCCATATAACTAGCTCCACTGAGGGGATCTTCATTTCTAAGCGAATAGCGGGGTGTAATAGAGTTCATAGTGGGGGGAAACCTTGGTGCATTGCATCCAGGAAACCAGGCAAGGATAAAGTAACCTGGGAAACGGAATGCCAAATGCTCATCAGTCCATTACACTTCTTCATCATCATCATTGTTTATTTGTATGCTGGCTTTCCACAGTTAAACCAAGCTCTGGGCGGCTTACAACATGAAAAGATTTACATAATCACAAAAATATATCAAAAATTTTAATAGCCAATAAATTACATATCAATAGGTATGCAATAAAATTAAGCGATTCCCACATAAGTCATAATAAGGGCTAACAATAATGAATCTTAAAAATACCCAAAACAACAAAATTAAGCATCTCCAAAATTAAATCTTGACCTCAACAAAAAACCCCAAACAATACCCCACACCAAGTGTCTCCAGGTATCCTGAGAAGCAGGTCCTGCTGGACTCACAGCGAAGGTGGCCTCTGGCCTTTTCAGCACCCAAGTGGAGTCCGTCAGGGCCTGGCCCTTCGAGGCCAGGTGCAAAGAGGCCAGCAAGGCAAGGAGCAGGTCTGGCAGGACTAGGAGCAAAGAATAGTATATGATATGTTATAAAGGTTTCTAGAACGATCTGAGTGGCTATATCCACTCTTGCCTCTTCTACTCTTCCTTGATTTATTTTGTTCATCCTGGACCTGCGCACTTCTCCTGTACTCTGTATAAGACAGGCTCTAGATCATGCACAGGGGGTCCTAAGCTGCAGGACCCTCTCCAGATGGAGCCTTAAATGCACGGAAAACAGGGCTGGGAAGTCTGACCCCCTTGATCTGGTTGGCCATCTGCACAAGGCTTTGTTTACTTCTGCCCTTCGAGGTGGCCGCTGGAGATAAATATCACTCTTCTTTGCACTTAGATTTGCTGTCAAAACCTTCATTTCTAATCTATGCATGTTTCTGTTTTACTTCTCTTCATTATCAGAAACTTTTAATAATAAAAAAGGAGCGTAATTTTTCACTGATTCTCATGCATACCACCAAGCCATACTGATTTATACCTATTTCTTGCCTACTTTCCAGGTTACCTCGCCCCCCGGAACCTTCCCAGTGCAGGTTTCTTTCCATTTCTTCAAACTGTGCTTTGTAGTTCAGATGCCAGGTGCAAAAGCACTCCATATACACCTGAAGACCTGCTACCAAAATTGAATGGTGTATCACCCATAAACAGGTAAGGGAGTAAGTCCTCTTGTTACGTAAGAAGGGGGCCAAGTTCTCTTCTAATGGAGGGTGAGGGCAAGGCAGCTGGGAAAACCCCTTGCCTGATGAACAACAGAAAGTATTATTTTTCCATAATACAATAAAATTAGAAATAAACAAAGAAGTGAAAAAGACAATAGAAATAAAAAAGGAAAAAGAGAAAGAGAGAAGAGTAAGATGTAGAAAACAAAAGTAAAACATTAGCAAAAGGTGTAAGAGAACTTCCATGTTCCTTATATAGTAATTATTTTAAACCTTCAGTCCATACAAACATCCATCTTCTCCACTCTCTCTTGAACAATATTTCTTTTAAATCAGGGTGTCTCAGAATCATTCATTTCTTTTCCCTACATTTCTTTTTCCAAGTTAGGTTCTGTAATTATGTTAACCATTTTTAATTTTTTTTTACCTCTGTTAATTCTGACCACCATGAACTCCATATTGCATAAGACTAAATTCTTACGTCCATATCCATGTTAAAGTCTCGCCATTTTGATCACATATTAGATCAACATTCCATTTTTATTTCCCGTTACAATCTGCTTGTTCATGCCCAGTTCTGTATGGTCAGTTCTATTTCCTATTATATTCTATTTCCAGTTTTGTTTATGTTTATGGTGACATCCTGCTCTCCTGCTCTAGCACTTTTCATTTTTGTTTTTTCCAGTCTTTTTCCAGAGAGAGTACCATAACTCAAATACCATCATTCTCTGAATTCAGATCATAGGCAGAGTACTTTTTCTCTGCCAGAACTAAAGACAGGCCAGCACTGAAGTCCCAGATCTTTCCCCCCTTCTCAACTCTATCAGCACCAAGTTAAAATAATTCTCAAATTCACCATTTGTGATTTTATCTTTTACTTCTCCAAATCCTTGTGTGGGAATCATTTCCATTTCTGCATCACCGTCTGCTTCTTTCTGTTTAATTATTTATTAATCCAGTCCTGCCAACATTTCATCAATTTGGTCTGAAGCCTCTGTGCATTCCTCCTCTCCATTTCCATTTTTGACCTCATATTACTCTGGCTCATTTCCCCCCATCATTCCCTTCATCTTCATCAAACATTGATCTGATGATTTTAAATTATTCATCCATCAACTGCTGAACAATACCAACAGTCACTGGGTCATCCAAAGGTACCATATTGGGTGCTTTTAATGTTCTAGATCTTATTAGACATTAAATCCGCCTTAATATTCCCCCTTAAAAGTCCTGGACTTCTGCAGCTGTAACTGTGTTATTTCAAAAGCAGATTCTTATCTGCCTCCTTTCTCATGGCTAGTTATGGCTGCATCACTTTCGATTTCCCCGGTTCTTTAGTGGCAAGAAACAAAGTAAAAGGATTTCCTATCATCTGATTTAATTTTTGTTGTCTACCAGAAATCAGGCTGTCTGCTTTGCTATAACTCTTTAACAATTAGTTTCCTTTCTGTTTTTTCAGCCACGAAAGGTAGTACTCACAGATTTTCAAATTATAAATTTCCCCAAGCAGATGGAAAGGGGATGTGTGATTCTCATTACAGTTTCATTGTACCAAATATGTTTTAAAGGGCTTTTAAAAGAGAGGGTGAGATTCTTTTATTGGCATTGCTCCTTAGCTTGCCAGCTCTTCCTTGCTCCTGTCCAAGGTGCAAGGTGCAGACAACAGGAAAATGGCTTTGATCCAAGTGTCTTGAGGATAAATCCTAGATTACTCTGTCTCCAGAGTGAGTAATAGACCCAGACTATCTGTCTGGCTATTAACAATCACCACAGAGCTAGCAGATAGCTCTCTGAATCGCCACAACTCTCTCAACTGTAGGAAGCTAGCCGGGCTTGATTAGCTTTTAACACTTGCTGAATCCAGGGATCAGAGGGATCTGGCACATACAAACGCATAACAATAGTATCAGCTTGCAGCAAAACTAAGTGATCAATTTTATCAAGCACATTCCTTGCTCCTGTCAAGCACATTCCTTGCTCCTCTGAGACTCTTTCTTAAGATTTGAGATATTTTGATGTAGACCACGCACAGGAAGTTTACCTTACCCCAAGTCCGACCACCTGGCTCTATTGTCTGCACTGATTTGCAGTAGCTCTCCTAGGTTTCAGACAGGAGACATTCCCAGCCCTACCTAGAGATGTTGGGGGTGGAACTTGAGGCCTTCTGCATGCAAACCAGGTGCTCTGTCACTGAGCCACATCTATTCTGCACCCAGAATCTCCTATACAATACTCTAACCCTGCATCCCTGCCTAAAGTCACACGGAATGTGTACACCAAAGAGAGTGGCGGACCATCACATGGTTGACCCTGATTTGGTGGTGTTGGTCAATTAACTTAGATAGGATTCATGAGAAATTCTTATAAGGTCTTGAAAGAGAAAGGTGAGGAAATATGATAGGAGAGTTAATTGTGAATTAAAAATTTCCCAAACTGCCCTCCCCACACCTGGCTTTTATGAACAAATCACTCGAGGTTTTAGCCCAGAAGTGGCAAAACCTTTAGAGCTGGAGAGCCGGATTCTCTCATGGCAACCTTCTAGAGCAGCCCTTCTCAACCTGTGGGTCCCCAGATGTTGTTGAACTACAACTCCCATCACCCCTAGCCAGCAAGGTCAGAGCTCAGGGATGATGGGAGTTGTAGTCCTACAACAGCTGGAGACCCACAGGTTGAGAACTGCTGTCTAGAGGCTGCATGCTCATGGTGAGTCTTGGTTAGCACATTCTGGGGCTTCTGCAGATTCCTTGTGGTTGCAGGGGCTCTGCATCTTGTCATTAAGGTGTGGTTAGACTTGCTGTTGTTCCCAGTCTTCCTTTCATCATGCTCACTTCTACCAGCATTTGTCTCAGTTAAGAGCTGCCATGTGCGCTGGCTTGAACTGTTGCACCTGCAACATGCTGGGTGCTTCTGCTATACTGTTGCAGCATTACCTTGTGATGGAGCTGCAGTCTTGGATCTGGCCCGATCCTCTTTTTGCCTTACCCTATGAGAAAGACCACCGGGGGGGGGGGAGCAAATAGCTTGTCCGTAATGGAAATAACATCAAGATTGGTTCCAGAATGGTTCTAAACAAAACAACAACCCATTGCTTGAAATAAAGGCAGTGCTTTATAAAGAAATTCACATTTTGGTGGGAAGAACTTGGCCTGAATGGTTGAATGCCAGGAGCTTCAATGAAAGGGTAGCTATAAGTGATGATGCAGGATTCTTCTCACTCCTTTTTCCTTATCAGAAAACGGAGAAGGTCAGCTAACCCGGAGAAGGACAGCCATCCATCATCCCAGAGTGCTGATGTTCCCAAAAGCAAGAATGGTTCATTGGGTAGGTTATTTGATTCTATTAAGAGTTTAGCAAACTTCCTCTCTTAGCTGCAGATAAATGTTATAACCATGGAGAAGTATTTGAACAAGGCCCAGGCAAGTTCTATTAAAACAATTGCTTTGTTTTCTATGGGTACTTGAGTGAGTAAGCAATTATTTTAAGCAGCTGAGGATATCTTAGCAGAAGCCTATATGCATGTATATTCAGAAATTCACTGGGTCTTATTTCCAGATATGTGTGCAGTCTCATGTCCTGCAAGCTCCAAAAAGCTCAGTAGGACTTGATTCCCAAGAGGTCATTGATATGATTGTGCTTTATTAGTTAAAACTATTGAGAATAGTTACAGGTATGTGCCTTTATATTAGGGTTGCCAAACATCTGGAATTTCCCAGGCATTGTTGGGATTCGGCCGTTCGAAACAATGTCCAGATGTATGGCAACCCATGTCGGAAGTGTAGATTTCAGTAAATTTGCTTAGAAATAGCTCAAACCACTTTGGCCCTGCTTGCTCCTTCCATGTCTGCAACCGGGGGGGGGGGGGGGGGAGGGGGAGAGAAAGAGAGAGAAGGGGGAAGAGGCAGCAGCCTCTGCTGCTAGCGCTGCCTAAGCAACCACTCACATTTTCTGTGTTTTAATAAAGTTGTGGCCAAAATTATGCCAAAAACCTGAAACAAAAATTATGTATCAATTGTGTTTTTATTGGGGTGTCTTGGGGACCTCGACACACAAAACTAAAGTGCCCTTCCTTCTCTTCATGTATCCTCATTGGCTGGTTAGGGAGCCAAAGTGAAAGTGAAAGTGAAATTTCTCAGGACTCAGACAAAGGCAGAAAATCAATTTTCTGAGCTATAAAAATTTGTTCAGGACTACGGCAAAGTCAGGAAATTGGTTTTTTAAGCCATAAAAATTTGTGGCTCCCTTAGTCCAGTTTGAAATCAGGTAGATAACAGGCTTGCTTAAAATGGCACTAAGGGAGAAAGGAAGTTCTGCTGAAGAAGAAACCCCCTTATGTGAATGGGAGTTGTTTTAGAATCTTTGTGGGAACACCTTGGAAGGCTCGTGACATGAGGTTGTTCCCTGGGGAAAACTGCAAGTCAGGGTGTCTGCGATGGGAGGGGAAATCCTACCTTTACTTTGAAGCGTTGGGAATGAAGTGCAAGTGTGTGGCTGTTGGCTGGATAATTGCCTGGATTCAGGCTTCTGAAATCAGCAGGGGATGACTGTTCAGCTAGCTAGCAATTGTATGATTGCATGGTGCAGACGGTGGTGACCATCAGCTCCCTTATTCAAAGGCAAGAACATGATTCTTGCAAAACAAACTGGTTACTACTGGTTTTGCACCACAAACTGCCTTACCAGTTATTGCTGCTTGGAGTAATGGACTATGACGGCTACATTTATCCATGCCAAACAGAGGCACTGTTTATCTTACGTAGGAGGCGTCATGAGCTCACATTCTTTGGCAAATTCAGCATTTGAAATTTGTATGTTTTTAAAAATCATTGCAGGGACAATTGATTCAACAGTCAATCTGAGCAGCATTGCTGAAAATATTTCCTCATCAGCCAGCCATGCCAGAATTAACTTGCTCAACAAGATTCTCAGTCTGGGAGAGGTAATTTCTGTATTCACCTTCATGAGATCACCTTTGGAATACCATTTTGTTACGTAATATTAGTGTGTGGGTTTATTATAATAAGAAAATGCAAGCATGATTCTAGTTTCCAAAATTGCTATCTCGGTGTGTTCAAATAGCAACAGATCTTATTTTAGATTGTTCCATGGAGATCTGGTACAAATAGATGTGCAATTGAATGTGACTTGACTATGCCTGGTTCACCTTTCATATGAATCCATAGTTAAAATATACTCCGTTTCTCCATTGTTGCTGCTGCTGCCACCACACCAGGAAAAAACAAGCCACAGTCCATCTAATAATAATAATAATTTATTTGTACCCTGTCCACCTGACTGAGTTGCCCCAGCCACTCTGGGTGGCTTCCAGCATATATAAAAACATAGTAAAACACTAACCCTTAAAAAGCTTTCCTATACAGGGCTGCCTTCAGATGTCTCCTAAGGGTTACTCTTCTCCTAGACATCTGATGGGAGGTATTCCACAGGGTGGGCGCTCCTTCCAAGAAGGCCCTGGTTCCCTGTAGCCTCACTTCTCTCAGTGTGGAAACCGCCAGAAGGCCTTCAGTGCTGGATCTCAGTGTCCATTCTGAGAAGAGCCTGGGTTTTGGGCTAGTAGGAGCTTCATACTTTACATACTTCCTGGTTTCCAAATAGAACATGAAGTCTAAGAGAGACGTGTGCATCCCTGAGTGTCTGCATGTGCAAACAAGCTATAGTCACTTGTAGGCTTGGCAGTCGGACAGGCAATGTTCCATATGCCTTTACTGGGAAGTATGGGGTGGGGTAGTGGTGTTCACAGTCCCAATTTAGATGTCTTACAAGTTCTGGTGCCCTGCGCCCTTTTGCTAGCCTCGTGGGTGTAAGAATTGTGATCTTCTAACCTTTGCACCAACAACTGTAGCTGTTCAAAAAATTTGATGAAACCATTGATCATTCACACATTGAAACAAGAACCTCATTTTCAGTTCTTCTTGTACGGAAATTTATTTTATAGATGCAGATGCACAAGTCTTCTGCAGGAAACCTTAAAGCTGGTATTTGTGAAGTCATGGCGGCCGATGCATCATCACAGAATCTCCTTTGGGAAGTCTTTGGAACAAACATCTATCGAACATTTTGCTTCACCAACTTGTCCCTTGTAGAGTCCTTCTTTCAGGAATTCAGAAGTCAGATTCCTAAAGTGAGTATCCAACTCATTTTTTTTGCCTGCTAAATAATAACCTCAATCAAATTGCTTAGAAGAAAAGTTCCCCCTCTTCCCTTATCAGAGTAGCTTTTCACATTGTGCCCATTCACTCACCCTGTACCCTCAGCATAACAGCTGGCAGTTTTGTGAAAGAGGCATTTCAGTTTCTTTGTGCTTCGTGAGCTGCAATAGCTAGAAATGAATGGCAGGAAGAAGCAGGGATGGAATATCAGACTTTGTCTTTGATTGTTGGAAAATAGGCAGGCTGATCTCTCCTTGGTCAAGGGCAAAGGCTGGAGATGGGAACGCTTGCAATATTTGTTACGCTAAACTCAATAGCAGCAGGTGTGAGTGTTTAAACCTAGATTTTCTCAGCCATGTAAAAAGAGGGGAGTTGTGGGGACTGTTTTTAAGAGCAAAACAATTGCATGGGCAGGAAGTTCTAAACCTTCTCCTTTGTGTGACTTCCTGTAGCTTATACATAGTTTATATCATGGATATTTTAATTCTCAGATGATTAGATTACGTTTCCCTCCATCCCTGACCATTGGCCTTGCTGGATTGTGGTGAAGGGAATCAGAATCCAACAAAGACATGAGGTCCACAGGTTTTATAGCTCTGTCCTAGGGGAGATGATGAGAAGTAGGTACAGGGAGAGTTCAGCTCCATCAACCCACATACCTCCATATCGCTAACGCTTGGATCCCCACACCCACTTTTATACAATGATCGGAGCAGATCTGAGTTTCAACAAATAAGTTTGCTGCTGCCCTTTCTAGTTTGACCCTGATTATACCTGACAAAGAGTTCTAAAGGGAAAATTCAACAGGGATTTGAGGGAAATTGAGAAATGAGCAAGCATTACTTACCCATAAAAGTCAGATTATTGGCCCATCTAATCAGGTGTTGTCTACCTCAATTGGTATCAGTTCTCCAATGTCTCAGAGGAAGGGTCTTCATCAGCTGTAGTCGCCAAGAACTTCTGAAGTGGAAATGTGTATTGGTTTGGTAAAAGGAAAAATAGAATATGGTGAAATAAAATGAGAATTCACTGTGTGCCTAGATTTGGGGCAAGTACTGGGCAAATGAGAGAGCCCAGCAGAGGTTTAAAATCACAGAGCATGCAACAAGGTAAAGCATTGAAATATAGGCTGTTAGACCTTTGAAATATCCCCTTCTAAGTTGCTTCCAAAGTTCCCTACTTCCCTTAGCATAGCAAGAGACTACACGTTTGGGAAGCTTAAAATGGTTTACAGTGGTACCTCAGTTGTCAAACGTAATCCATTCCGGAAGACTGTTCGACTTCCAAAATGTTCGACAACTGAGGAACAAAGGGCAGTTGGCAAAGTCAATGGAGAAAATAGAAAAAAATGCAGCGGAAGCCGTTCGACTTCTGAGGCACGTTTGAAAATGGAAGCAGTTACTTCTGGGTTTTCGGCGTTGGGGTTCCAAAATGTTCGGCTTCCGAGACGCTTGAAAACTGAGGTACCACTGTACTTATAAACTCTTCAAAGGTCAGATTCATATGCCTTTCCATACAGCAGCAAGAAAAGATAGGCAGTTTCAAAATGGTAAATATTTCTAAATTATTCATATAAAACCACAAAGATGGCTTGCTTAAGCCAGGCAGTCTAAGGTTGGAGCATCTAGATTTGACCTCCTTACTGGTAGGGTTCACATGATGGAAAGGAAAAAGAGCAAAGAGTTTGGTAACCCTTCCTCCCACAATGAGGGGATGTAACCTAGCTAAGCCTGGCAGGACAGCTTACTCTATGGTCTTAACCCCTTCATGCATTACAGTGGTACCTCTGGTTACATACTTAATTCATTCCAGAGGTCCGTTCTTAACCTGAAACTGTTCTTAACCTGAAGCACCACTTTAGCTAATGGGGCCTCCTGCTGCCGCTGTGCCGCCAGAGCACAATTTCTGTTCTCATCCTGAAGCAAAGTTCTTAACCTGAAGCATTATTTCTGGGTTAGTGGAGTCTGTAACCTGAAGTGTATGTAACCTGAAGCGTATGTAACCCGAGGTACCACTGTAATTAGAGTTAAGCATGTTGGTTATATGAGGCTGGTTATATCCAAGGATCAAACCTGGCACATCATGAATTCAGAGCATGGCCTCTGCCACATCACCATGTTACTTCTTAAAGCTATAACACCTCATTGCCTTAGGCCACGTGTTTGTGTGAACATAGTAGCAAACTTTAAAAGGAATGAAGGCCCTGATTGAAGGCAAAATTCCATGTTCACTGAATCACAGGTGATAAAAGCATCCCTTTCAGTTAATAGAATTAATGCAGACATCCCTTCCATATAGAAAAAATACTTGTGCACCATATATGCACCAACACATGTAACACTTCTATAGGCATCTGTTTCACTGCTTGTATATTTAATATACAAGTCATTAAGAAGCTGCAGACAATAGTGAATTCCTGCTGCAAGTGCATGCAGTGGTCAGCTATATGTTCCCTCCCTTAAAGTGAGTTCAAAAGAACCTCTTATTGGAATCATCAGATTAGGTTTTTTAAATTTGATTTTCCACAAGTGTCTGCTTTCTCCTGTTGTGCCATCATCATGTTTTATAAGGGCATCACCCAGCAACTCTTATTCGTTCTGATGCTCTAGGGCTAGTACAGTACAAGTCTTTGGCATACTTCAATACTATCTGGGAGCCCAAGCCTGTACCACAGTTTCCCCTTCCTATCTGGGAGGTTTTGCAACTGGTAGGGCAAGATCACAAGATCTCCTAGTCATGGAACAGGTTCATGCAGGTCTGTAGTTCTCAGCTCACAGCAGCATCAGCAAATGAAGCAAACCTCCACACCCCGTATATAGCTGGGCTTTCTTGAGGTTTAGCATGGAAACATTTAAATTTTCAACCAGGCCAAATTAATATTTTTACTACTAGTAGTAGTATGGTTTGAAACATGTGTTTCAATACTTTTGAAACAATACTTTTACAGAACAGTAATCAAAAAACCCCAGAAAGGTTTCCCCTGAGCTGAGGAATTTACAATTCAAAATTTATATGCAAAAGGAGGGAGAAAAGATATAGACAAAAAGGAAGAATGTGTATTCAGTTCATCACATGTCTTTACTTTCAGTATGGGATGAGAACGAAGGGGTTAAGCCAAAAGCTACTCAGGAAAGTATGGAAGTGGTTCAGCATTACGTAGGTGATCTGGGAGTAAGTTCTGGGCACGAGGAACAGCAATCAGGAAAAGGGGAAGTTTAAAGAGTACAGTAGTTTGGTGATGAACTTGAAGCACCTTTCTTTGGTTAATGCACACTTCACATGCTTTGTAGGCATGACATAGCAAAGGAGAAATTTCTAAATCAATTTAGGCCATGCTGTGACCCGTTTTACTTATCTTAGGCCACAGTCTTGCCCACAGTTGCTGAAATCCAAACTACAAGAAAGAAGATTCCACCTAAACATTAGGAAGAACTTCCTACAGTAAGAGCTGTTCGACAGTGGAATTTGCTGCCAAGGAGTGTGGTGGAGTCTCCTTCTTTGGAGGTCTTTAAGCAGAGGCTTGACAACCATATGTCAGGAGTGCTCTGATGGTGTTTCCTGCTTGGCAGGGGGTTGGACTCGATGGCCCTTGTGGTCTCTTCCAACTCTATGATTCTATGATTCTATGATTCTAAATCTATGGGGCAACGAGGTGCACTTTTGTGGGCGGGCTGCTACCCTTAATCTACTGTTTTACTGCAGCAGCAGATGCTCTGTAGGACATTTTTCATCCATTCATTTCAAGATTAATTCTTAATTTTGCTGGCTTCTTCTCTCCTGCCTAGTTCTAAAAAGATATCTAGAATGACAAGCGCTGAAGTCAAAGAAGTGACTAGTAGCCAGGATGCCTGCCCAAGTATGGTATCACACACACATACTTTCCCCACAGAGCTGCAGTTTGAAGTTGTTTCCCTCCCTCCATTGTGAGCAAGCTATGATTAAAAGAGAACTGGGGTCCTGTGAACTGCTCTCTCTCTCTATCTATTCCTTTTTAAAGTTTCATTATTGTTTTAAGTTGCAGCAAGATTCTCAGTACCAGGTGGCTTTTGTCAAGGAAACAGTTTCGTTCTTATCGCTCATCTCCCAAGTGCAGAATGAAACTTCTCTATGGCGCATCCTCCTGATGGCCCCAGATATCACTCAAGGTGTCAGTGCTATGAAGGATATGATTGCTGCCCTTCAGAACACAAGCAGGTAAAAGAAAAGGCAAGCTATACACCAAAAACATAATAGCTCTTCCTGGTATTTCGCTGACAGTGATGAAGTGGTAGCTTCCACTGACAGTTATAAAGGGAGGTGTTATGAAAGGAGAGCATGAGATTTCAGTGGCTCAGTAGTAGACTGGTTTATTTGAAGGTCTAGGCTGTGTACATGGACTTCATCTGTAGTGCTTGTTTCATTAAAGTGATTTTATTGTTCTTGGTGGTACAGAATTTTTTGCAAGGAAATAAAAATAAATAGTGTTCAAATGGGGCAGTGATGATACAACAACATCTAATATAACATTGTATTATCAATTGTTATATCAAAGGAGCTAATAGAATAACATAGTGAAAGAAATGAATGTTTATAACAGAAAATGCAAAAAATTAAAGCAAAACAAACAAACAAACAAATGGGGCAGTGATGATTGCCACGTAGAAGTGTCTTAGGGAGGAAAACCCTGACTATTCAGAATTCATAGACTTCATGGCATTCATTTTCATCCTCCCCTTTGTCTCCATTTCTTACTACTTTGGGAATAGGCCACCTGCTTGCCATTTTGTTTTCCTAAAATGCCCTAGACATTGTGCAATTTCTTCCCTTACACTACCTAGCTATTTACAGGAACCAAAGCTGTTTGATGCTCTATAATATGCTCATTCTGTGTTACTATTGCTTTATTTCCCCTGTTTACAAAGAATTATTATGGCTGTGGAAAAGGATTCTCCACTAGTTGCAAGTGACAATGGACTGCAAGCCATACAGAACATGATTAGTGGTCTGCTGCATGCCTTGAACTGTTCAGAGCAAGGTGAGGCTGCTTGCTTATCTCTTTATCAGGCATCTAAGTAATATTGATAGACAAGTTTAAGCTCTTGCAAATCCATACTTGTTGCATCATACAAAAAATGGTTTTTTACTTCAGTTTATAACAGACACTAAGATGCACAAAATAATGAAATGCTTACTGCCAACAGAAAATAGAAGCAACTTTTTCATAAGTTATTCAAGGCCTTGTTGAAGTGTTGTTCTGATAAATGGAAAAGATTAATAGTCATTAGAGATACTGGGGTGGTTTGTATGTAATGTTTATAGCTTAAGAGAGCTAGGAAAAGGGTCTCTTCTCATCTCCTCCTGACACATGCCATCTCTGGCACGTTATTTAACCCAGAGTTCATTTTCTCTGAAACAGGTAACTCTGGTTTCATGTCAGTTTACTAACCAGGATCTTAAAACACGGTTTATTCTTGGATCTTGTTAAGATCCTAGTTAGTAAGCCATCATCACCCCAGTGTTCCCCATATGACACACTGTTTTAAGCAAACCAGGACTGAAGTGCTGAATATAGTTTTGGGATGGGGAGAAATTTGTTTCAGTTTCCATGTAAATCCTAATTGATCAAATTTGCACTTTCCAAAACACAGCCATACTTCAAAATTCACATTTATCCTTCAAATGCTATGTTTGACTATCATCACAATTAAAGTTGAAAGGCAGTAACTCAAATTGTGGATTTATCTTGTTTATTTTTATTTTGTAGATAATAGCAGCTCAGCAATGAATGACATTTGTCGGCTCTCTCTTCACTGGAAAAACAACCCAACTTTAATGACTCAAATGAAAGACATTGTGAGGTGAGATTAGAGTCATAAATTATTTATGGGGTGAAAGTTAGGTTTTTGCTAATGTGAAATTTTATTCTGGGGGGGCAGTGGGAAGGGTGCTTTGCAAAAACTGCATAGCTTTCACTAGATCATATGAACATTTAACTAGCATCTGGTGTATTGTTGAGGCAAAGCTAGTCGATTAAACTCATAACACACTGTGGATTTTAGGGGGAGATGTATCCCTGAGAGTTAGTATTTGTGTAACATTAACATATGCATGATTCCTCAGAAGTAAGTCACCTTGGCCGGGATTTAACTAACCAGCTCCATAAATGGAAGCCTTGAACAAGGATTTCTGTTTGTGCAATAGGGCTTTCCTTCCTCTCCTCTTTCGGCAGGCCCTGTCCCTCAAAATTGGCTTTTGTGTGTATGTGTGAGCATTCCCAGAATAGCACACAAAGGGAGGAGAGGGGCTTGTTCCATCTAGCAAACTGAAATGCTTGTG
Organism: Podarcis raffonei; assembly: GCF_027172205.1. Classification (NCBI taxonomy): domain Eukaryota; kingdom Metazoa; phylum Chordata; class Lepidosauria; order Squamata; family Lacertidae; genus Podarcis; species Podarcis raffonei. Next base: position 135,929,437 of record NC_070602.1, read on the forward strand.
TAGAGGGAACAATTGAAAGAGCTTGATGTTGAATTCTACCCACAGTGTTTAGCGGGCTTACTCCCAGCTAACTATGTATAGGATTTCAGCCACAGTGACAGAATCCATGACGCATTGGTTGTTCTCAAATGTAGCACAAAACTATGGCTTAAGGTTTATATGCGCAAGTATTGGGCACATGCACTTCCTTCCTCTCTTCCTTCAATGCAGCAGTGAGGTGGGAATCAGAACCCTTTGCTTCTGTTTTTTATGAATGATGATTTGTACTTATATGCAAGCCTAGAAATGCAGCACCATTCAGAAACTGATGGGAGTAGACTTCATTCTTCAAGCAGAAGCAGCATATTGTTTACTGAATTTTAAAGAATTACACATTTGTCATGGCATAAAGACTGACAAGTTTATTCTGCCATGTTCTAGCTTATTGTCTTTTAGTTATTATGTTATGTATTTTGTGGGGGTTTTGTGTGTTTTATGTTGTAAACTGCCCTGTGATCTTTGGATGAAGGGAGATATATAAACTTGATAAATAAATGTTTGATTTCATTTGAATTTGTATTTCTGTATTTTTGTTCTCATTTCAGAAAATTATTACCTCCAGATTTTGCTGGTGAAGACTTCAAAACGCGTAATCTCTCAAAGGATTTAGAAACCATTAAGAAGTCTCTACATCTTTTACCAGAGAAATTTAGCATTGCTGAACTGAACAACCTGTTCAAGCAATATGAGAATAACAGTAGAGTGAACTTGACTGATATCCTTCAGTGGCAAATGGAGGCTGACAGAGACAGTAAATTAAGAGGTGCACTTAATAGGAGAGAAATCAACCAAATCAACAACTTCACATCTCTCCTGCTTCAAAATGACTTTAATAGGCTGCACTTGCTTGATATAATGGCTCACTTGAAAGAAAGTAAAAATGTTCCCAAGTTTAGAAACATTTGGAATCAAACATTTTTAAATAAGACTAATATTATGGTCACAAAGATATGGCAAACGATTAAAACAATAAATTCTCACGAATTATCTTATATGCCTGAAAACCTTAGAAGGTACTTAGCATCAGTCCAAGATGTGCCATCATTGTTTTCAGATTTTCTGTTTAAACCTACTACTATTTACAACTTTCCTGAGAAGTTCTTGACACTCCAGAAAATCTTAAATATGGTAGCAAAAGTTGAGAAAAGTCATAATTACTTATTGCTATCCTTCGTTATTGACAAGATGCAGGACATTCAAAATTTCGTTGGTGAATCTCATTGGAATGAATTCAATCATTATTGGCGTATTACAGAAAAACTGAGGTCTGCAAAATGGAGTGATACAGATATCGTTGCCTATGGGCAGGTTTTAGACATATTGCACAACAATCTTTATGTTCACCACAATGGCTCTGGCCTTCCTTTGAAAAAGGAGCTGGGACAGCTGACCAAATTCGTGAACCATTTAATGAAAGAATACAGTGAGGAGAACATCAGTAGGGCAAATGTCTCAATGTTTTTAGATGCTGCTCTGAAAACTCTAGATGTGCTAGAAGACTTGGAGGAAAGGTACATCCATGAATTAATTCCTGTTAATCCACTAAAGGATGCCAGCAATGAAACTGTCCAGAGATTGTTCCAAATATTCAAGGAAGGGGTAGATATACTTTCTGATCCTAGGCTGACAGAATCATCTAGTATAAAAAAATTGGATACCCTCTACAGTTTTTCACGCATGTTACTTTTGCAGAAGTTGTATAGGACTTCAGCACAGCATGATTCTTCAGGAGAAGCAAAAGTACAGGATCTTTTGTATTTAACATTGACCCCTTTTCTAAGGGAAGATAATCAGGTTAATGAAAGACTGCAGAACTGTACTGTCAAGGATGTTCATCACATTGTTCTTGAAGTGTTGTTGAATAATGCCACCCTACTGGATGCCTTAAGAGGAAGCAGCTGCCATTTCCTCTTTACCTCCACAGACTTGGAAAACCAAACAGCCCACCATCATACATTTACTGAGCGGTTTCAGCTTGTGATAAGAAATTTAAAATTGATGCCAACTTTTCAAACTCTCCACAAAGGCAAATGGAAATACTTTTCAGATGAATTTCAGTGCTTCATCAACTCATTACAAGTTTCGTCAAAGTTTCTCTCCAGACTGAACTATTTCCATAGCTACAAGAATCCCTGGATACAAAAGATGCATAGACGTCTAACAGCCATCTCTAATGAATTCCACCAAAGTAATCTGACCTGCCAAGCACCGTGGCTCGGGCTTATGGACATTATAAATGGACCTTCTGCTTTGCACATTTTAAGCCCTTTTATTCTGAATGAAACAGAACCTAGGGCACAAAATTTATCTGGCAGTGTACCACAAGCCCTTGCATCTTTTATTTTGTTACAAAATGAGCCCTATAAGAATGCCGCTGTATCAAAGATGTTAAAAGTGAGCAAAAATGATGTAAGTCAATCAAAATGGAAGAACTTATCAAAGGTATTGAGTGAAGTTGCAAATATGTTGAGCTCCAATCAGAATGTGACGAATGCAAACCAGTATGTTCGACTCTTGGACATGACCAGGAAAGCTCTACTTCTCGTTGGCGCAGGACTAGCGCCTAATAAAACAGAAACTCATCTGCCCCTTGAGACCTTAAGTTGGCAGATGAAAGCTTCCTATTTAGAAGACATGCTTGCTTCATTAAAATTATTCCTGAGTGAAACCTCTGACATAGATTTCAAAGCTCATTTAGAAATACTTTTTAATAATTCGTCTACACCTGTTGATGTTCTTGCTCAAAGCCTTTTTTATATGAACCCTCACTGGAAAGAAACCAAGAAGGCATCAAACTTAAGTAGAATGATTTGGAATCAGCTGTTTTTAAATGAGACCAATTTTAAATTAGCAACAATATGGGAAGATATCAAAAAGGTGATTTCTATGGCAAATCCACTGTTTCCTGAGGATGTGAAGCAGGACTTTGATGCAACACAGGAAGCTCCGTTGCAGTTTTCAGATGTTCTGCTTAGATCTAAAAGCACAAAAAACATTTTGGAGTACTTCTTAGCACTTTTGAATAAGTATCGTTTTACAGCAAACATGAGCATGAGCCACAATGCCCCCTTAATGGCGTACCTTTCAGGAATAATGCAAAAAATCCAAAACACCACAAATTTTTACACACAGGATAATGGTTCTGATACTCTTTTCAGTGCAGAACTGGAGGAACTGACTAGACACTTATCCCACATTACACAGAAGTATACTGAGGAAGACTCACAAAGCAGCAACATCTCAGAAGTAATCAATGTGGTCCTCAGGAATCTGTTGTTACAGAAAACTTTTGAACACCAATTTAACACCAGCCAATTAGAAGCAACCCCTCAGTTGGTCTATGATAGCAATAAAGCCCTCCAAAGGGTATATGACATACTGAGGCAAGGGACAATAATGCTTTCTGACAGCAGATTGGAAGAAGAAACTGCTAAAGAAAAAATTGCTGCAGTGTATGGTTTCTCACACTTTATCTTTCAAAAAGAGTTTAATGAGTCTTTGTTAGGGCTTAGTACTTTAGCAGAAGCAAAGATAATAGATGTCTTGCATTTATCTCTGAGTCCTTTCTTAGATATTGGGAACCCTAGAGCTAGAAGGCCACATAACTGCAGTGTCCAAGATGTAATTCACGTAATACTTCAGATGTTGTTTAAGAATGCCACTATCCCTGAGTCCTTGAAACAAAGCCATTGTGAACTACCTTTTACTTCCAGGGACTTTGAAAACAGAACAATGCCCAATCAAACATTTACTGAATTGTTCCAGGACTCAATAAGCAACTTAAAGCAGACTTCAGAATTAGCAAGACTTTACCAAAACAATAGTGAATATTTGTCAAGTGCATTGTTATGCATCATCAAATCACTACAGTTTTCTTCGAGCCTGCTTTCAAAAATGGACACCCTCTTCCATTTTAAACATCCATGGATAAGGGACATTCATAAAACTCTAGCAATAATCTCTAACGAGTTGCCCCCAAGTGATTCAATTTGCCCAATCCCTGTTTTTAGTGATACAAATAATACAGTCAACTACGATCCTTTGAATCTTGTCCCGCTTTTCTTTGCCAATGAAGCAGAATTTTATTCACAAAATCTCACAGACAGCTTAGCTGATGGGAATAATTTGTCAGTGTTTTTCAAGCTATTGCAGGATAGCCTTCCTTCAAATGCTGCCATAAATGAAGTGCTACAGATTGCCAGGGAAGCTATCCACAGCCAATCTGGATGGAAGACTTTTTCTCATATCTGGAACATGTTTCTCAAGTGGAACATTACGGAAGTTGAGTATGTGAAGCGTGGCTTGAAACTAGTGGAAAGAGTTCTAGTTGACAATGAAGTACCTGATGCCAGTGTTTTTAAAAATGTTACATTTTTGAATTTACTGAAGGAGCTAAAAGCAGATGTGAATCTACATTTTCTTCAAGACAGAACCAATCTGGAATATCAACTTGACCATGTTGCACACCCTTCTGTCATGACCACTGAAATGCTTCTAAATAGAATACTGCTTCAGAATGAATTGGCGCAAACACTGCCTCCAAGCAGTTTGATTGGACAGTAAGTGGTCAGTTTCATAATTGTAACAATCTGTTGTTGAATTCAACAGTTCAAAGATTATTCAACCTTGTTCTCAAATAGAGGTGGGGTGTCTCTAAATATCAGAGAGTTGCCAAATAGGGAGAGCGCTGTTCCACTCAGGTCCTGCTTGCGAGCTCCCCATAGGCATCCAGCTGGCCACTTTGAGAACAGAATGTTGGTCTAGGTCAGCCATAGGCAAACTCGGCCCTCCAGATGTTTTGGGACTACAACTCCCATCATCCCTAGCTAACAGGACAGGTGGTCAGGGATGATGGGAACTGTAGTTGCAAAACATCTGGAGGGCCGAGTTTGCCTCTGCCTGGTCTAGGTGGGCCTTGGATTCTCTTATGTCATTTTAAGTGAAGGCTGGCCCACTGCCTCCCCCCAGCTGTAGGGTGGCTGAGTGGGAAGAGGCAGGCAGACTCTGGAGCCCCGCAGTGCGCCCCAACCCATGAGTGGCCCGTCCCGCCCTCGCCCTGCCTCCATGGGTGGCTTGCTTTGCCCCTGGGTGCGCCGGCCCAGACGCCTGAGCGGCTTCCTCCTCCGCTGGACGGGGGGGGGGGTAAAATGAATGCACAGCATCTTTTTTTTAAAAAGAGGCTGTGCGATCCAGGATAATAGCAGTTACCAAGACAGGAAAAATATGTAAACTAGAGGAATCTGTGTATGTGTAAGTGATTGAAATAATTGTCGCAGCCCAATCTTAAGCTTGCATATTAAGACACAAGCTTGACTGTTGTTTTTTAACTGTGGGACTTCCTTCTCAGTAAGCAAGTTTAGAATTGTTGCCTGGTGCCCTAATTGTGTACTTAAAGCTGCAATCCTAAACACACTTACTAGAGGGAAAGTCCTATTGAATTGAATGAGGCTCATACATGAGCAAACTTGCTTTGGATTGCATTTGGATTGGATCAATGGGTTTTTAGTTAGCCTGCCTCCTGCTCCCAGCCTCCTAGCCTACGACTTGACATGAGCCAACAGTGTGACGCGGCAGCTAAAAAAGCCAATGCAATTCTGGGCTGCATCAATAGGAGTATAGCATCTAGATCAAGGGAAGTAATAGTGCCACTGTATTCTGCTCTGGTCAGACCTCACCTGGAGTACTGTGTCCAGTTCTGGGCACCACAGTTCAAGAAGGACATTGACAAACTGGAACGTGTCCAGAGGAGGGCAACCAAAATGGTCAAAGGCCTGGAAACGATGCCTTATGAGGAACGGCTAAGGGAGCTGGGCATGTTTGGCCTGGAGAAGAGGAGGTTAAGGGGTGATATGATAGCCATGTTCAAATATATAAAAGGATGTCACATAGAGGAGGGAGAAAGGTTGTTTTCTGCTGCTCCAGAGAAGCGGACACGGAGCAATGGATCCAAACTACAAGAAAGAAGATTCCACCTAAACATTAGGAAGAACTTCCTGACAGTAAGAGCTGTTTGACAGTGGAATTTGCTGCCAAGGAGTGTGGTGGAGTCTCCTTCTTTGGAGGTCTTTAAGCAGAGGCTTGACAACCATATGTCAGGAGTGCTCTGATGGTGTTTCCTGCTTGGCAGGGGGTTGGACTCGATGGCCCTTGTGGTCTCTTCCAACTCTATGATTCTATGATTCTATGATTCTATGATTCTATGACTTGCACTTGGAAGGGCCAGGGAGGATCTTACTGAAGCTGGTGAGATTTCTTAAATCTATGAAGTTTAGACAGACTGTAAGTAACGTAATAAGTGACGTGTCATACAGAGAAATCTGTTTAATTATGGCTACTATCCCAGATGGTGTATCTCTAAATTTGTTTTACTCAAGAAAGCTGAACTCTGCTATCTCATTTGGAAACTAGGAAAGTTACTATGTGCAGTGTTGTTTAAAAAATTTACCACCCTCATGTAAAATTCAGCTGAGCTGTCTGGCTTAAGCTAATTTGGTCTCACTGAATCAAGTATAAGTGAGCTACAGATACATTTTTTTAAAGGATTTCTATTTCACACTATTATGTAATGTTTGCTGCGGCATACTTAAGAAGTCGGAGCATTCCTTTCTTGTTCTGTTTTTTTGTTCTAGGTTTCTGTTTTCAGAATTTGAAAATGTCTTCTTACACATGTCCCCCAATAATGTCTTCAGATCGTACTTGATTTGTGTATTGAATGTCTCTGAAATGCTGGAAAGTGAATTTTCAGGTAATGTATATGTTGATAGTGGCATACAATTTACAGTGATACCTCGGGTTACATACACTTCAGGTTACATACGCTTCAGGTTACAGACTCCGCTAACCCAGAAATAGTACCTCGGGTTAAGAACTTTGCTTCAGGATGAGAACAGAAATTGTGCTCCGGCGGCCCGGCGGCAGCAGGAGGCCCCATTAGCTAAAGTGGTGCTTCAGGTTAAGAACAGTTTCAGGTTAAGAACAGACCTCCAGAACGAATTAAGTACTTAACCTGAGGTACCACTGTACTCATTTTTGAAACTTCCCTTTATCGATGGCTGAACACTTTTATGTATGAATGTGCCATGGCTGGCTGTGTACACACCATACATTCAAAGCTGGTTATCCTCTGTAAGGATTCTGGAAACTGTAGCTTACCCCCATAGAACTAGAATTCCCAGTACCTTTAATAAGCTACAGTTCCCAGGATTCTTTGTGGGGAAGGAATGTGCTTTAAATGTATGGTGTGTAAGCAGCCTTGGACTAGCTGTTATCCATAAGATGAACTCAATATATGTTCGTTCATGTATGCATTTATGTATATGTGCAGAGAGGGAGGGAGGGGAGTGATAGGATTTCCATTTTTGTTTTTACCAAGAGGAGCTGCAGAAGCCGCAGTCTTGATTTTGGGGGTGGCTGCTCAGTATCACCCTCCCCCACCTGCATTTCTACATGCAGGGAAATGGTGGTGGTGAAGATGATGGTGATAGTTGCATCTTCATAGTCATCTTGGTAGCCTCTAGGGCAAAAAAAGGACTAAGAATGCTTGAAATAAATAGACAAACAAGTAATTGTTTGGTTTTCTGTACAGGAAATGCTGCCCTTCCTCCAGGCATAGCACAGCTGAAAAGGGTTATTCTCACTCCCCGTGATACCGACAAGAAGGATTTATCAGTTCCAGAAATCCTGATGTTAAGAGTAAGTGGGCTCATGATGTTGGCTGGAACAGTATGATTGTGTGTGCTTGTAAGAACTGTTATTAAGGCCTCGGTCTGCCCAACGTGCAAGTGTATTAAAAACCAGGAGACTACATTCCCTAGAGAAAAGCAGCTTTGGGAGGGGAAACCTGGGACAGAAATGGAGCAGGAAGGCATCTCACCATTTCCTCACCTGATGCTTCTCTTTTCCAAATCTCTCTTTTCCCCACTGCAAACATACATATAAAATGCAAATGGAGAAACTTTTCCAGCCCCCTTTGAGGACCCCCTGGTCAGAGGCAAAAATGGATGGAGCAGCAAATGTAAATTTTACCTTTGTTTCTACACCCTCACACAGCCCTCTTTATCCTCCTGCCAGACACGCAGAAGGCATTATCTGGGTTCAAGGACATATTCTGGCAACACAACAAAAACGAAGACCACTCAAGGAGGGTGCAAAGCAGGGCTTATGAGCCATGTTGTCTGTGGAGTGGAGGTGTAGTTGGTGAAGGGGCATGGCATGAGGACAGTTCTGGGGGCTCAGTAGAGAGGCTGGAGGGGCACATTTGACTCCCTCCCCAGGTCTGAGGTCCCCCTTAAAGCCGAACTTGGGAAGGTGGGAAGTGGTTTTGGCAGTGGCGGTTTAGAGCAACAAAGTGGCAGGTGGATAAGGGTTCATCACCTCTCCCTTGGCTTCTCTGCTCCAGATTCCCATTCCAAAACTAGGGAAAAGCACCTGTTGGGCCTCTGTCACATCCACTCACAAGTGCATATAACTTGAACTGCCATCATCACCACCACGTTGGCCAGATTTTCCTCACTGGTTTTTGTTTTTTAACCACTCATTTCTGAATAATTTTTCTCTCTTGATTGTATTTGAAGCTAACTCACCTCCAAAACTTGACATCCCTCCTTTGTGACCACGAGAGCATCAGGTCATTGCAGCAAACCTGCCAACTCCCTGGTGTTGGCTTTGCAGAGTTGTGTGATCAAAGTGAGTTCCACAAGAAGCTTCTTCGTGGTATAGAACTAAGTGATCGGATTGTGACCAGTTTTATGAACCATAGCAGGGTGTCTAGAGAATTTCGAGACATAGTCATAGGGGATCCCGAGAAACTCCAGCAGCAAATAAACAGGTAAGGCCTTCTTCAAGGTAATTTGTAGCAGAATATTAGCAGTGTATATTGCAGTGTATTATCTGTAGCAGTGTATATTAGTTTGAAGTAACAAAGTATTTGGTGTTTTTTTTAAGGTTACAAGAAAATGTGCCACAACTTAAATATATCCGTGATATCCCACAGTATATGGCATCTTTGGATTCTATAATGAACATCACTCAGAATACAATACACTCCAGGAAGCAAGGTAAGTTTTACATTCACTTGTTTGTTTCTTAGATTGAATTGCTTATTAAATTTAGTTGTCAGTATGGATCAAACCATTTTCATTGTGAAATTGTGGACAAGGCTTAGAATTTATACATATTTGTATAAAACTTAATTATATTCAACAAAGGAACAGTGACTAGTTACAAAAGCTGTAATTGGTGATAATATAACCTTCCTATCTTTGCTATGCTGATTTATTGTCTATAGTGGGATAAGACGCTTGGTCTCTGTTCAGTCCTGAACAAACAGAATCAAACTTACTCATAAATTTCCTCCTGGAGTCTGGCTTCTGGGATGATGGTGACATTCAGATCAGCAACAGAGCACCCTGGAGAATTAAATGCTCCCCCACTAGTTTCTGAAAGGTGCAGATTTTATATCAAATTTGTGTCCATTTAGTCTCTGTTTGTCCTTTGTAGACAACAGAAGGGCATTCATGGCAAGTGATGGATATATTATCATGTTGGAGGATGGATAGGTGAATGAGCCCCTGATGACACAGCTAATTTTATTCATTTCTGTAATAGTGTTGCCTGAGTGGCTATCCTATACTATTATGGACTAATAACATCAGCCATACCTTTAGGGTCTCATTTACTTGCTCGTTCTAATAATATAAGCCACACCATCCAGGGGCGAAATGAAGTAAGGAAGGAAAATATAGCATTAGTGATTAACTTATTGCTATCAGCTAGGACTGAAATAGCGTTTAAATAGAAAAGTGGTGTTTCATCTAGTGAGGATTGGTAAAGAAGCAAATGGAATACATTGTTGATGGTAAAATAAACTCATTTTATATGATTCGGAGAAGGAAGTGAAATTAGAAACATTTATGGGCAATTGGGGTTTATTGTTAGGCTTTTGAAATACAAGATTTGGACAAAATGTAGCGGGTGAGATTACTGTATTGATTTTTATCAGGAGCTATGCTTTATTAAGACAGTGTTGTTTTAGGTTTATTATTTCAATGTGTATGGAAAATGTTTAAATGCATAAAAGAGAAAAAAGAAGCTATTTGAATACCGAATGGCCTTGAAATGATACAGCCTCAGATCTCTCTGGGCACAGGAATGCAAAATAGTAGAAAATGGGAATGATCCCTTTGCATTTAAATGTACCACATGGTGACACTCTTGAGGCGCTTCCCCCACATCTCCCTGAAGCTCCTTTCAGTGCTCTGCATAAGCAATGTTTCCTGAAGACTGAAATATTTCATTTCGTTTTGTTTTCTGATGTTTTAAAGACATGCTAATAGACCTTTTCAGAAACGTTGACCTCCTCAAAAATGATCTCAGAAATGTGGTAGGAATGTCGGCAGAAAGTATCAATGCTTTGATGGAAATGCCTCTTCCAGAAAACAGAACACAGGCAAGTTTATTATGAATGATGCTGTCTACTTAGCTGGCTTTCCACATGCGGGGGATAAGTGGTAACACTTGCGTGCAGCTCGTGTGTACTTATGCATTATGGGATGTGGTTACACGATCCACATCAGCCAGTAGCTCATGTTTCTTACTGATCTGCTAATGTATGTTCCTTCATAATTCTTTGTCAACAGTTTAGCTTATAGTGCATCTTGTTACAGATTCTGGGTGGACTTAATAGTGTGACAGCCTCTCCAGTGGGAGAAAATATGATGCTGAGACATATATAAAAAGTTCTTCAGATGCTAGCTGCTACTAGTTTAGAGGTGGTTGCTGAGGGAAAGGCTTGTTAAGAGCATGACAGAACATGTGCGTTATTCACAACTGCCAGTAGAAAGCAAGGTGGCCCCCTCCTGTTTCTCCATATAACCTAAGTTAATAAAAGCCTATCCTATCCTTTAGGAGTTTGGGCAACAAAAACTGCTCGTGGCGTATATACAACTGCTCTCTTTTGCCTCTGTTAATCAGGTTGGGCAGCTTTTTGAGTTGTTAAAAATGTGTAAACCTGTTTGACATTGGGGCAAAATAAATATGTAAGTACACCTCAGGAAACAAAACCTCTCCCAAAACACTTTCAAGTCAAAAACTAATATTTGTCTCCAGCCCTGAGCATTGCTGGCCAGAGAGTTGTGATGGATTCACTCACATCGGCTAGAGTCATAGAATCCTACAACTGTAGAGTTGGAAAGGACCCCGGGGTCATCTAGTCCATCCCCCTGCAATGCAGGAATCAATGCAGAAGTCCTTTCGTGGGCTTAAGATGCAAAACAAGTCATGAATATTAATAGTCTAAAGATCCTGAATCTTTTAACTTGTGTTCTTGCATTCAAGAGGTTAAGGAAACTCCCAATTTGTTGTGTGAAGAATTGTATGTTGCTCCATCCTCTACTGTGCTAGATGGCGCTGGTGAGAGAGAGAGATGCTTAATTCATCCTCATTAGAGAGAGCTCACTATTTACAAACTTGCTTTTCCTCTGTGCCAATACAGCTGATTTTCTGGATACTCGAGCTGGAGTCCTGTGATACTAATGCAGCTGGTGCTGAGCTGGGAGTCGTAGCAAAGCAATTCTGCAACCTGCCACTCACAGAAAGGGTCCACAAGTCTTACGTTTTAGGGGTCACACTACTGCATTACCTGGATGTCTACAGTTTCATGTACAAGGTTTGTGTTGCATTTGAATCTTAAAAATATCTCCCTAAATTTTCCAAGCTTGTTTGTATCAGTACAAGTCTTCTGCTTCTTTTGTTGCTTTGAACATAATAGGAAGGAAGTTCAGGAAATCAATCAACCTGGTTTGTGTGCCCACATGCAGCAATGGTGTCATGTCTGTGAGCAATGGATACTCATAAAATGACGTAGGCTTTAAATGGCCATAGCCTTAGTTGGCATAAGGTAAAGGTAAAGGGACCCCTGACAATTAAGTCCAGCTGCGAATGTCTCTGGGGTTGCGGCGCTCATCTCACTTTACAGGCCAAGGGAGTCAGCGTTTGTCTGCTTCCGCAGACAGTTTTCCTGGGTCATGGTGTGCTGCTGACAGCTGACTCCAAGCTTAATTCCCTCTCATTAATGATTGTTTCAGGAATGACATGAGCCTGGGCTCTCCCACCATTATAAAAATAATCATGGTTGTAGCTGTGATGAGGTTCAGGGCAAGCTTTTTCTGAGCCTAGTTCACCTACCAGTGAAAATATATAGCAGTGCAAAGGGTAAAGGAAGACAAATACAACCAAGCCATTGTCCCATCTTCCTTCTGCATGCAGTTCTTTACGGGGTCCCACCCATGCACGGTAACCTCAAGCAATACCCTAAAGGAACCTGTCTTCTAATCATGCATTGTTCAAAGCTTTCATATTGCTATTACGAATACTAATCTGTTGCTGTGCTCCCATGTCGTATATTGTCACAGTCCACCCCAATCTCTGAGCGGTGCGAGGTTCCAGGCACTTAGCCAGGATTCGGGTTCCCTTTTGAAAAAGAGGCACAGTGGAGATTGTGGTGTCTTTAGGATATATAGTTTCTTTACAGATATATACAACCTGAGCCTATGATGGAGGGCTTCACAGCCTTAGCACCCCTAAAGGACTTGTTCCTCTCATAACCGCAGCCTTGGATTCAAGCAGAAATTCTCCCTGCCTGTTCAGTTGCAGCTTTGTCCTCTAGGTCACATCATAGCAAATTCTGCCCTCAAAATCCGCCCTCAAAGAAAGGGTGGAGGAGCTCTACCCATTTGCTATCTAGCATAGAATCCTCTTTCCTTTTGTTCTCTTAATGGCCCATCACCCAGGCTGGCCTGGCTATTCTAGCAATTGAATCCAGGTATTAGAAGGGTCTCCATACTTTCTCCCACCCCAGCCCCTTGCAAACTGGTCTAGCACTCATAACAATGTATTTTAAAATGTAGCCCATTGAAGAATATTTTTTTAACAGATGATTTTGTAGAATTTAATAAAGCAATGCTTAACCTGAGTCCAACTGCAAATTGCATTGAAGCACTCAAGAGTTATTACCTACTTGAAAACGTAATTGCTAAACTATGTTTAGCAATTGTATAATATTCCCTCTTCCCCTCTTCCTTGGCCCAATAAACCACTCTTTCCTTTGCTCTCTGCTTCCCTGGTCAGACCTGCAAAATCTCAGGCCTATCAAAAATTCCATATCCATTTTGTTCCACATGTATATTGACTGCACTCCAAAAGGGACATTTTTATATGCCAATAAGAGCTCCGAACCAGAAGCCAAAGCCAGTTTTTCTCTATCACTGCAATAATGTGATGAGAGGTTACCAGGTTGCCGAAGACTCACATCCTGGGATCTAATGGCAGGTGAGGAGCGAGATCTTAGTTTTGCCTGGTGGGAACAGAGGATGGCACCTGATGTCTCAGAGCCTTGCTGTGCTTGTAACCACAAGATGTACATAGGGTGCAGGGCCACACCAATGCAAGCACCCACAGTTTCTTTTTCAGGTTATACCAGTGGTTTATTTTGGAGTAGCAAAGAGACAGCATTTAGGATGATGGGGAGAAGATCAGGTTTCTGGCAAGAGGCTCCTGTTATTTTGACTCTCCCCCTATTGTGTATGCTATTATATTCTGCAGAAAAGTGCAAATGGTCGTCTTGCAAGACTTGAATGGCCTTGAAATTATTAATAGGAACAATAAGTCGCAGTTGGGGTAGGTTAAAATCCACAGCAGCCTACAGCAAATATGGCTTTGAAAAATGTATTTCGCTGTCCAAAGCTCTTAGCATGCGGCAACTTTTCCCTTCTCTCTTGTTTTACAAAAACACATTTAAACAATACATCTTCAAATTTGCACTGCCTCTCTTAAACCTAAAAAAATTCTGATTTTTTAAAAACTTCTTTTCAACTGGGATAATAAAAAAGGCCACTCCCTTTTGTCTTAAGTTGCCTAAAAGCCATTCTAGGCAAAATCTAAACGATAAAACAGCCATGTTCAGTCATTTGCCTGAACTTGCAGTAAGTCGAAGCAGGGGCAGCAGGCACCCACGCCCCAATTCCCATGTCCCCAGATGTGCAGGCTGCTCTTCAGATCTTTCTGTTAAGCTCTGAAGAGGGTTTTGAAGAGTATTTGATGGAACCTGTTTGATTGTCTTATCAGGGTTTCTCATTGCAGGAAATTTTCTATGCATGTTCAGTTTAACATACTTAACCAGCCCTCTAGATGCTTTTACTGTAATCCCACAAAGATCTGAAGAGCTGAAGAGCAGGCTTGCCTTATCGCCCCCTCCCCCCATCCCATGACTAACAAAAAGAAATAAAGTGATTTTCAAATGCAGCGGAACAAATTGCATGCTGTATCTGGACTTTGGTGTCTTCTTCTTCATATTCTCCTTGCCAGTGTTGATAATCTTTTCGGTGGTCCATGCATGGTAAAAAGGCACCAAGTAGGGCTGGTGTGGGTTTCCTCAAGAATGTAGCACTGTAGGAACTGTGTTTTACTTGCAGGTATATGTTGTTCAATCAATGTGCTTTATCCATAAAGAATGAAAAGATGTTTGGGGCAGGATCTTGGCAAATCATGCCTGTTTTGAATACTTTCCTTCGTACTGAATTATACAAGTTCAACACTGAGCCAGTGTTGATTATTTTACAGACCTAGGAAATGCTAACATATTTGGGGTGGATCCACACACAGGAAAAAATAAGTCAGAAATTAAACAGTTATAACAAAAGAAAAAAACACTATGTAAAAATCACATGGAAAATTTATTTGTTCTCTGGCGCCATCAGGTGTTGCATGTTTATAATGCATTCAAAGCATTTTTTTTTTTACTAATGAATACAATCGCAATTCAGCCAAAGTTAAGCAGTTTTAAGTCCTATTTATTTCAGCAGGAGAGGTTTAAAAGCATGTGCTCAATGCTCCCACTGGGATCATTAGGATCTAGAAGTTCTCTGTTTTGATTTTGTACCTCACGTGCTTAGTTTTGGTTATGATGTTCCTTTCTCTTTGCTATTCTAGGTGCTTTTCCCAATGGAACTTCAAACTTCTTTGGGTAAAGTGCTGGCTCTTCTCAAGGATTTGGATCACATCAAGGAACAGGTTGCATCAGACATCCGTCCACTCTTAGATGCAATTCATTCACTTAAAAAACTACGTCAGTCAAGAAATGTACCACTGTCCAAGGTTGGTTTTCTTCTTCAATAGGCAAAAGACAAAAATTCCTTCTAAATAATAAATACTGTTGTGAAAACTAGTTACTGGTAGAGTTTCCAGGAATGTTAGCAAACATAACTAAAGATCAACAAAACATATATTATGTGTATAAATAGCAAATCATATGTTTTCCAGAAAGGGAAACCATGTTAGTTTGCTGCAGCCGAAACAATAGCCTTGTGGCACCTTAAAGACATAAGGATTTATAACAGCATAAGGTTTGATTTCTGCTACAGCATACTTCTTTAGATGCATAACAGTGTTTTACCCTGAATACATTTTATGCATCTGATGCAGTTACTGTAGTCCACAAAAGCTTATGCCATAATAAATTTACTGGTCTTTAAGGTGCCACAAAACTCTTTTTGTTGTTTTATGGTGTATTTTGGGGGAAGAATTCCAGGTAGGACAGTAGGAGCCATAATGAAGGTGGACAGTTGTATATCAGGTCTTTCTGGACTGTATTTAGCACTAAAGTATGTGCAAGATTTTACTGTTGTTGTTATTTTATTCATTATATTGATTTGTTTAGGTAGTTATTTAAAATAGATTTACCCGCCCCTGGCAATAATATTTTTTTTGGAACTGGCTTTAACATGAATCAAATAAAAATACATAACCATTTATGTATTTAAATACATAACCATTCTGCCACCAGAATGTGGCAGCTAGACTGGTGACTGGGAGTGGCCACTGAGACCACATAACACCGGTCTTGAAAGACCTACATTGGCTGCCAGTACGTTTCTGAGAACAATTCAAAGTGTTGGTGCTGACCTTGAAAGCCCTAAACGGCCTCAAAGGCCCAGTATACCTGAAGGAGCATCTGTACCCCCATCGTTCAGCCTGAACACTGAGGTCCAGCTCTGAGGGCCTTCTGGTGGTTCCCTCACTGCAAGAAGTGATGTTACAGGGAACTAGGCAGAGGGCCTTCTCGGTAGTGGCGCCCATCCTGTGGAACGCCCTCCCACCAAATGTCAAGGAAATAGACAACTACCCGACTTTTAGAAGACATCTGAAGGCAGTACTGATATCCATCTTGCTGTGACTAGGAGGGAGGGTTTTTCTCTTGTGACCCCATCTCCCCTGTGAGATAGAGCAGGTGCCAACTGTGCTTTGCTTTCAGGGCTGGTCAAAACTTAGCTATTTTGCCAGGCTTTCACTGGCTATTTCCACCAACTTAACATGGTTTCCACTGATTTGCACTATATTTTAATGAATTCTAAATGATGTTTTATTGTGAGCCACCTTGAGATTTTTCTTAATGAAAAGTAGTATAGAAAGTAGAAATTTCTTTTCCTATAAAATTCTGAGATTTTTCTTTTTCCTGCCCATCCCCAAAGGAAGGCCATTTAAAAAAAATGTGACTGCCATTTCACTCTCACAGTGTCCCGGAATGATGTCATGTCCAGGGCACTGTGGTAGATACAGAATGGTGGACAGCTGCCATCACAGCAGCTGCTTGCTTCCTGCAACAAATTACAACTACTGTAGGAAAAAAGAAAGAGATTTAGTCCCAAGAAATGTGGTGGACAATTTCTCCTGTCCACTCACTCCTTGTTCCCTGGTGGGGTAGCGGGACATGGGTACCACTTTGTGGTTAATCTCAGGTGCCAAGAAGTCTTGGGCCGGCTCTGCGTAACACCCAGACACAGCACTAACCATCCTAGTCCCATTTTGGCTGCCAATGTTATATGTTGCCACATAAATGTTATGCCATATATAAATTTGAATGTTACCATTATCTCATTTGCCAAAATTTATTCTGTCCATCAAGATGCCTTCTGTTTGCTTCCACAGGCATTGTCTCAGGCGAGCAACTTAACAATGAACAGAGGGACATTTAAAATCATTTCGAAAGCTCTCTGCAATGAGGAAATCACTCCTTTGTTCTTTGAGTCTCTGCTTCCAGATTTTGAAGAGCAGAATGTTCACCATTCTTCAGTACAAGATGAGCAAATACAACATATTATGAATAAATATGGCATCCCACAGAACACCAGTGAGTTGTTAATACTATTGGTATCTGAAGCCTCTTGTAAAACCTACTGGATACAACCCAACAAAATTATTGCGTGGGAGCAAGTTGTAACAAGTCTTAATTGGGAATTAAGATTTCAACTCATTGCTTTCAGGAGAACATAAGCACAATTAGGAATGTGCAAAACTGCATTTGTTTATTTCTTCAGAATTGTCCAATATGTTTTTTAAAAGTCCACTAATAGTCTGCTTATCAAAATCCCATGAACCTCTGCAAGATCATGGTCATGTTTATGTGCGTATTTATGCCATTTACATATCTTGATACGAGGAAACAGGCAAATAAAGATGTCCTAAATATTTTAGACTTTTCCCCTTTCACTCTTTCAACCACTGATCAACCTTATTCCCTTATAAATTAGTTAGAGGTCAATGAAATCTAAACACACACACAATCATAATCCAATAAGATACTCTCTGTGAACACTATTGAAGTTGCATAGGAACTGGTCTAAGAATAGCTTTCTTTTGTCCTCCCACCTGTCTCAGGTAGAATAGAAATCTCGGACCTTAAAGATCAGCTTTCATTCTAACTTTATGGCTTATTAGTAAGGGTAATTAAAAGTCATATTTCTAGAGTTAGAATAGCACTTATATGAGCAGGATTCTGTGCTTTTATATCAACTGAGTAGGAGGATGATCGCAAGAGGGGAGGGCAGAGTGGCCAAGGGTGTATTTTGCATAAGGACCAGATTCAATCCAGTTATAAAGGATTTCAGGTGGCAGGAAAGACCTAACCTTGAGACCTGCTGCCAGTCAGACCATTGGTCCAATGACAATACGAGTCAGAATGGACTCAGTATGACAGCACCATATGTTCATAAGGGCGCTCCGGTCTCAATGAGATCAAATTCTGCAATACATGTTTGTATGTAGTTGGGGTGACCTATTTCAAAAATGGAAAAACTGACTTTGCTGCTGGAATTGCTGAGCTTTCAGCAGACACTTTACAAAGAAATGCAAGGTTTGCATTTTCTTGGTGCAAGAAAAGTTTCTATCTGAAAAGTGAAGCAATGCAGACAGCAGTTGAAGTGGCTTTAATACATTGCCAAATCTAAAGTCCCCAATGTGTTTGGCTTTAGTATTCAGAAAGGTCACTGCTTTTATTTTGAGGAGTTGTTTTTCCATCTGTACTGACACTCGCTCCTCTGAGCTCCAAAAGCTCCATTTAACCTTAAACAGAAGAGGTTTTTGCTAGAACAATAAGAACCTTGTTAGCTGAGTTCAGCTATGGGAGATCTTTGGGGAGGATTAGCTTTGTCAAAAGGCATCACATCAGGATGTGAAGACAGGGCTTTCAAGGGATTCTTCAAGCATCTGCTATCATCTGGCAAGCATCAATATCTGCATCCAGACTGTGCATCTGTGTTATATGTGCTAATTCTCACCCCGACTCTGTCTTTTTCTAGCTTCATTCTGCACATCAATCTTTTTGGACTTGGTGAAAACACCTACAGGGGCTTTAATTTGGACTTTCTTAAAGCCCATGCTGTTTGGGAGGATTCTGTATACACCAGACACCCCTGAAACAAGAGCAATCATGGAGAAGGTAACACCACGCTCAATAAAATCAATAGTTCTTGGTGATTAGAAAACACTTGGTACTTGCAGTAGATACCAATTAGGAGGTTGCTTCTCCAGTGACTTAGGAACATATGGAATTCCTAATGTTAATTTGCCTTCAGAATATGTGACTTAGTTGGGAAGAAGTTTTGTAAAAATAGCAAGAAATTACTATTAACCAGTGTGAGACTGCTCTCATAATCAGGGAGCAAACCAAGGCATCAAAGCACTGTAATTCACTTGATTGACTAGATATGCATTTTTCTTTGCCCATATACTTTTTGTTCTCTCACCTAAATTCTCTTAGTCTAATGCAACATTGAAACTGATGGCTGAACTAACACAAAAATCCCAGGAGTGGCTGGACAATTCACCATTGCTGATGAGCTCACTGAATATGTTAAAGAAAACTATTCCAATAGCAAAGGTATGAAACTTTTACTCCCTATCTCCTTAACTGATCAAGTGTTGATTTTGTCTTGTTATGGTTTTTGTGCTAGTTGATTTGTACATCTGGATTAATAATTATGCTTAACATCTCATAGCATAGGATTCCAGCAAAGCTGACCTTACCTCGGAGGTCCCTGATTCATAGAATAAGGTCCCCTCAGCTGCTGCTTACTTTAAAATGTGTGTGGAAGATGAGAAGTGTTTCCTTCTCTCATAGAAAGGGGAGCATTGCCTACATGCCCAGGCCTGAAAAGCTTTCATGTGCCAGTCTTCTGTCCATGATGAATGATGTGTCAGCCTTGCTGTCAGCATTGCAACCATTTCCACATGTATCATGAATGGGGAAAGGGCCTTGCAGCAAGTGAATGAATGGGTGTGTGTAAGGTTTTAATCAGAAGCAAGAAACCAGAGACATCATGATGATTTCGCAATGGAGTCTCCATTTCCTGTCATCCCGCTATCTCAAGTTCTCTCCCCCAAACCCAGGCTTTATGGGCCAACCACTGTTAATTTCTCAACAAAATGCCAAAGGCATTTTGGCTCAGCTATAGTTGCATACTTCCTATTAACTGTCTCCTCTCACATGGACCTTCTTGCAATTTGGGGGTAGGGAGCGCTTGCTCTCTCTCTGCTTGGGGGCGGGAGTTGGTGGAGCTTTCTCTGCAGTAGTGCTGAGGCTGCGGTACTTTTGACCATCTGGCCCATCACATGGGGTTCTCTAATGAGGAAGGTAGGCATAGCTTTTGGGCCTTTTGCAAGGGAAGGTTAACTGGTCAAACGGCTGACAGAGCTAGTTCCCTGTCTAATTTTAAAGTGCAAATTCACCTGTCTGTACCTTTATGGTGTTTTAATTAAGCTGCTTAATTTTTTAAAAAAGTTATATCATTGTTGCAATTTTGAGGTCTTGTATGCCCCCTTGGAGCAACTTTGTTTTATGGGAAAGTATGCGGTCTGCAAGGTTTAAAATACTTTTTTTTCATGATTAAATTAATATCTTTGAGCCTTTCCCTAAATTGTAGAGATACCTGTGTGCTGACAGGCTGGTACCTGCTCTATTATCTAAGAAAACCGGTTTGAGTCAGGAGGATCAAAATGGCTCTGTAGCATAATGAGTTGAAATATTTGAATTCAAGCTACAAAATTCAGACCTTCATAAATCAGTGCTAAAACTCCCCTCTGGCGCTGAGTCCTATGGCAACAATCATTTTCTTTTTACTATGAAGTTGCAGCTGTCTTCAGTCAAATGATGTCTTTATTAACTCATGGTAGCATGTGAAATTCAAGACAATGTATCTGACAGAGCTAGCTATAACACAGGAACTTATTAACTCATGTAAGCAGTCAAATTCAGTATAACACAGTCAGTATAGCAAGGCTTGAGGGAAACCTTAGGGGTATTTTATTTTTTGTAACATGGAAATAAAATCTGGATGCTAGAAAAATTCATGCATCTCATGATGTCTTAATGGTGGCTTGCTTTTTCTCTCTCAAGCCCATTTGAAAACTTCATATGAAACATGCATATCAAGGCTATAAATAGGGATAAACAAAATTATTAACGCTCATAAAGTGCTATAAAGTGAGCTGGTTTTGTTTTGCTGCCCTTCCGCTTATGCCTGATACAGTATTATCTGCTCCACTGTGTGCTATGGTTTTGTTTTCAATCTGTCATGATCTATGCTGCTGTGCTGTGCTATATTTACAAATCCATTGTCTCTCCTGCATGTTCCCTTTCAAAGTTTGATAAACAACAAATATCCTTGCGCCACCTTAAAGTCAATGTTAGTGAACTGGCTAATGGACCATTACAAAACCATCTATGAATGCAAACCTAACCATGTCTACTTAGAAGTTAGTCATACTGAATTTAGTGGCGCTTACTTTCTGGTAAGTGAGGTTAAGATTGTAGCCTCTCTCACTGCCTTGATTTCACAACTCAGTGTAAACTTGCCATCCTATATTGCTCCCCTCACTCAGTTACCAGAGGTAGGCAGTTGAGTTACAAGTCAAGAAAATTTCAAGGGAAAAAAAGTAAAGGAACTTTAATTTAAATTTCCTTTTTTCCAAATTACTTTATTAATTTTCCAAATTATTACAAATCAAACCAAATTAAATTAATACAGTTTCTTAAAATCAGGTCTTCCACTCCTGTTCCAAACATATGATCATGATCATCATTTCCTCACATTGCCGCATCATTTCTTACTTAGAGTCCAGTTGACATCCTTCACTTGCCGTTAAACCATTCTTCCAGCTCACCTTACAACCAGCACCTCCGTTACGTCTTGTAAATAAGTAATCCATTTCACGTGTGTAGTCCTTCATATACATTGTTGTTCCAGACCTGGTGTGCTGGGAGAGTTAATTACTATCTTCCATTGTTCAGTTCTTTGCAATGTTTATCTGGATGGTACAAGGTCATATTTCATTTTTCCCGCTGTTTACCAACTAGCGTATGAGCTGCAGCCATAAATAACTCACAGAATACATATCCAAACTCTGCCATTAAAATTCTGCTCTGGAGTTCTTCCTCGGCACACAGTTAAAAACAAGATCTTTTCTCAAATTCAGTCTCTTTGCCAGATCTGTTCAGCAGCATTTCATTCTCCCCCTGCTGCATTCCTCCAATAAATCAAAAGCCTCCCCCCTCTTTTCTGAAGTAACAAACAGAATAACATAGCAGTAGCTACACACATCCTTTTCATTATGTGGGAGGGGGCAAGAAAAAATGAGATCATTTGAAAACCATAAGAAAGCACCAAGCACCTTGTCCTCCCCCTTCCTTTCCTGGCTGTTATAAGGATTCTTGAGCTTCAAAGAAAACATTCAGACACCTTCAAAGAGCCAAGCACAGTCCTTTCAGCGGCTGATTGCAGCCCATTAGCATATGTTGATTAATGCCAATTAACCGAATTGTGGAAGAACCAACTACAAATCATGCCAGAGATGGAGGCTCCTCCATGGCAAGGACACACTCCCGGGTCGCACCCGCTCTGCCTTTCAAGTTGGCAGACATGGGCTTGAGCGGCACAGCAGGATGCAGGGAGCCCCCTCGACTCCACTGGGGAACGTTGCCAAGTTTTTTTGCCTCAAAAATCCCGACTATCCCCTGCCTGAACCTCCCCTTTGACTGTGGAGGGCAGCGAGGAGCTACTGCTATTGAGTTTGTGATGTAGCCAGAAACCTAATTGAAGTTTACTTTTAAGGGCATTTTTATAGTGGTCAAAAATCCAGATGGTTCTCCCCACTTTGACAAAGAGGCTAGGACTTTAACAGAGGAAGAAATATAAAATCCGCAGGTAATAAGAGAGATCACTTATTTACATATGGGAAAAAAAACAATTTTGCATTCCATTGACTTCTAAAATTTACAATATGAAGCAGATCAAGGCTGAATCCCTAACTCTATTTACCTGAGAGTAAGCCTCACTGAATTCAATGGGATTTACTTCTCAGGTTTGCAGTCTTAGTGCATATGGGCTGCCTTAGGCAACAAACAGCACTTCAGAAATAAAAAAAGAAAAGCAACAGAGAAAGGTTGTTTTCTGCTGCTCCAGAGAAGCGGACACGGAGCAATGGATCCAAACTACAAGAAAGAAGATTCCACCTAAACATTAGGAAGAACTTCCTGACAGTAAGAGCTGTTCGACAGTGGAATTTGCTGCCAAGGAGTGTGGTGGAGTCTCCTTCTTTGGAGGTCTTTAAGCAGAGGCTTGACAACCATATGTCAGGAGTGCTCTGATGGTGTTTCCTGCTTGGCAGGGGGTTGGACTCGATGGCCCTTGTGGTCTCTTCCAACTCTATGATTCTATGATTCTATGAACACCTGTGTACATCGGTGACTTTCTTACACCTTGGCAGTGCCTCCATCAGCCCCACTTTCCTGTTAATTCTCTTTCAAAGTAAATAAAGCAGGTAATGGCCCATGAATTCACCATCTCCCCACAGGGTTCTAAACATTTATTGAGCTTCATGATAACAGCATTGTGGAACATCAGGTGAAGTGACATGTTAAAAAATTACATTAATTATGTCAAACCTGCGTACTGAAAAAAATAAAATAGATGCCAATGTGAATGTGGGTTGCATTCACTTCAAGGAATTCCATCCCTGAATATTGGGAACAAGAACTTTCCATATCTGCATCTGCCCATAGCAAAACTCTCCGACATCCCTAGCTATTAATAAAACTGATCTCTTGCAGAAGGATAATTTTTGCCATTACTCTGAGGCCAAATTTGCTTAGTACTCAGACCAAGTTTAGATTTACAGTTTAAAAAAAAGATTAAAAAAAGAGGATTGAGCTGTAGTGTTACATATTTCTTCCACTGTGACTCTTTTCTCCCATATGGATTACCTCACCCTCCTCTATATTGTTTTGAATGAAACTAGGAAGACTGATAAGCTCACCTGGAGAACTTTGATTAACAAAAACAGGCCATCATTCAGACAATGTGAGGCACATAAGTTCAGAAGTATTCCTCCCTTCCTTTAAACTGAGTTAGCAACAGTTACATGACATACAGAAACTGGATGCATAGTTTTGGGATGGGCAGATTAATAGGAGTGAAGGGAAGGGCATGCCAGAAATGTAGATATAGGGAGTTTTGGGTTTGACAGTCATCTTTGGATATTGGGGAACAGTTTGCTAAAACCCACTAC
Source organism: Podarcis raffonei (assembly GCF_027172205.1). NCBI lineage: Eukaryota > Metazoa > Chordata > Lepidosauria > Squamata > Lacertidae > Podarcis > Podarcis raffonei. The sequence goes on from NC_070602.1 coordinate 135,953,371, forward strand.
ATGCTCAGCCTTGGTATATAATTATCATGGCAAAATTGTGCTAATCCTGGTGTGTTCCATGGCTTGGTTCCAGTCCAGCCCTGTTTCTTCTACAAATGGAAAGCTTGAGGTTCAGTTCCTGGGCCTGGCCTACATGACACAAGAAACCAGCCACTGAAAGAGGAAAAGCTTGTGTCTTCTCTGGGAACTGACCATACCTTCTTCACAGGGGACTCATTTCCTCCTTTTGACAACTGTGGTTCTAATTTTGAAAAGTGGTTGAATATACTTTGTTTAAGCAAGCTCTCATTCCATTATTTTGTAGAATGCACTGCAGAATCCCTTTGTGCAAGTGTTCATCAAACTCATGGTGAAACTAGATGCTGATGACCTTCTAAACCAAATTGATGAGCTGGGTAAGTTGTTGCACAAAGCCATGCATGCTAACAGTACTAGAGATGTTCCTGATTATACACCTTTACTTGTAGCACATAAGTGGGTGGTTGCCGCTGGTTTCTATAGGAAAACATAAGTGTGTATTACTTGCAGTACCCTGTGGAGACACCTATTTTTTGGGCCGCATACTAGTTGACACAGTACCCACTGAAAGCGACTACATTTTGTGGGGTGGACAAAACACCCCACGCTTCCCTGTTGCTTCCCAAACTGCAAAACATCAGGTTCTTGTGTGAAGTGGGATTGTTGCTCAGGGGTAACAGAGCCCTGTAACCCACTTTAATCATGCAAATCTAAAGTTCTGGTATGCACTTGAATCCCTTCACTTCCACACAATATTAACTGTCTGGAGACACCCAAAATGGGAAGAACCCTAATGTGTGGTTTTATTTGTGAAGGGATTTGCTTTTTGTATGGAAGAGTATTTGGTCATTCAGCCCTCATCTATAGTCTAAAGTGGTCTAGGCCAGATACAAGTTTACCCCTTTCAGAGAGAACTAGGCAATCATTAGATCTTTTTCAGCTTTATGAATCTGTGAACAGAAACTACTAAAAGTAACTTCTGCTAATTTTTAGGTTTACTTGTGTCTTCCACAGGAGAATAGATTATGGCAGAGGTGGTTTTAGGTTGGTGCAACTGGTGTGCTCATCCTGGGTGCCATCCTGCAGGGCTTGCCAAAACAATGCTGTAGAATACATTGTGAGAGGCTGGGGGGGGGATTTTTGTCTCGCACAGGGCGCTGCTGAAATTTGAGAGCTCAAAGTCCACCACTGATTATGGTTCTCTTGCTTCATTTCCCCACCCCACCCCCAGATGATATACGTTGGGAACTACAGAATAATGCTGACATCATAAACCAGCTTAGCGTCTTAGCAGGACTTTCAGTAAATATCTCCTCATGTGTGTTGTTTGATCGTATCCGTCCATTCAAGACTGTAGAGGAGCTGGAAATGGTGGCAAAAGATTTCTTTTTGAAGAATGAACTTCTTGCAAGTGAGTATTGTCATCTGAATTTAGATTTCTTTACTGAAATGAAATAGTTTTCAACCAAAATTCAAGATGAGGTGTTAAAATGTGGATCTTTGGGCTGAGATGATTCATTCTGGTCTGTTACATCGGTGTTTTGAAATACATTACTTGACAAATCAAAGCTGATCCCCAGTTGCATGTGTTCCAGCATCATTCAGGAATAACTTTTAAAACGAACAAGCAGCCTAGGAAGAAAGTGCGTAATGCACTGAGGTTATCTGTAAGCAAGGTCTGTTGCGAGAATCAGCAGGGATTGCAGTGGCCAGGTGTGAATCGGTTGTATAGCTCACTTCAATTTTTAGTTTATTTCTCTTCCCACCTTTTCCCTCCAATGGGCACATGGGCAGCAGTGCCATATCAATTCTCAATTCTGCTGTCCCCAAATCTGATGATATACCTGTGTTTTTATTGTATACTAACTTAACATCCTTAAGATACTCTGCTTTGCAAATTGAGAATAATAGCAATAGACATTATATTAATGCCTGCTCATTTTATTAAAGCATGCTTAAGATCACAAGCAAAATAAAGGGTGTACACAGCTGGAACAGTGAGAAGGCCAGGCAATTGTACTCAACCTGTTTTTGGCAAATGCACAGACTTCTTTTGAGCATCAAACCCAGGGGAAGCCTCTTCTGCCAATTCACCCACCTTTCCCTAGACTAGAGCAATTTTTAAAGTTTGCAGTAACTGCTTTTTATTTCTTAGCTATTTATTCTTTGATAATTTTGTAGTGTTACAAGTTAAACAAAGCAAAACAGTTGAAGTTGAACGCAGAAAACAAAAGAAGTTAGCATTGTCAATTAAGAACTACAGAATCAATATAGCATCTGATACATTAGTGGCATTTACCAGATAAAAAGAGATAGATAATACTGATGTATTACATACTGATAAGATCATGCCAGAACAATTTATGTTGTGTTGAATAATGTTGTGTTGAGTATTAAGGGATCATTATTACCATAAGAAATGAAATGAAACTATCGAGGTACAAGAATTACTTATGACTACACAAATCTGTTGCATCAATTCTTTCATTAAATGTAATCTCCAAATTCCATTATCAATTTTCTATATGACAAAACATTTTCTCTCTCTTCAGTTGGAGTTCTTTCTTTTGTCTTGTAGCACATATAGAAACAAGGTGATAAGGAACTGAGAAACATATTTAACAGGATTGGTTTGGTTTTAATGGCTGACAGATTAGTTTACTTATTTCCAGAATGTCTGTATGGTGATGCATGTGATACAGGGACCCTGGGAAATGTTGTGGATGTTTCCCTATTAAAATGAAGCAATGCATGAGTTCGATTCCAAATTACTGGGTTTTCTTCTTTAGTGGTTACTGAACAAATGTTTAATTAAGGAACTTGCAAGATATCTGAAAAACAAAATAAAAGGTGACCAGTTTGTCTGAAGCATGGTTGCAGGGCTGGGGAGAGAAAAGTAAATGTGTGTTTACTTCAGAGGCAAGTAGACGTGTAATTTGAGGAGGACATTTTGGTGGGGAGGACCAAACTTGGTGAGGAGGACCAACAGCAGACACAACTTCTGATCCCTGTCTATAGGCCTCTGTGTTTGCATCCCAGAGTTCAAGGCTAGTGTCAAGGGTCAACTTGCTGATGGCCCCCACCCCAGTAAGGAACCTACTGACACGAACCCCCCTTAGCCCTGCTGCAGTGAAATGCATTTCTCTCTCGTTCTCTTTTAAAAGGTATCATTTTCAAGCCATTCTCAGACAGAAAGAGGGAGGAGAGAGAAATTCCTGGCAGCCTTTCCCTTCCACCGCTAGTCAACTACACCATCCGAATGAGCAGCAAGATTTCCCAAACAACCAGAAGAATACGAGAGAAAATCTGGACGGTGGGTCCACATAACTCAGCCTCGCAAAGTCAGATCTACAGCCGAGCATTTATCTACATCCAGGATAGCATTGACAGAGCAATCATTGAATTGCAGACCGGGAAAACCGCAGAAGAAATCGCAGTACAAGTTCAGGCTACCCCTTACCCCTGCTACAACAAAGACATGTAAGTCTGCTGACTAAACCACAATAAGCAGAGTGCTTAATAAATGGTAGAGCGTTTATAGCAGTATGCTCTCTGTGGGGCTGCCCTTGGAAGCTCCACCTGGTGCAGAATGGGGCTCCTGGGTGGGGGCACAAAGCCACCAACATGTGACACCACTGTTAAAACATCTGCACAGGCTTCCCACCTACTACTGGGCCACCTTCAAGGACCTTGCACCAATTTACAAAGCCCTCAACAACTTAGGTCCAGGTACCCGAGGGACTGCCTGAACTGTTATCTCCTAGCTCAGTCACTGAGATCATCTGCAGGCACATCATTGGCAACAATAAATTGAGTCTTTGGTATCATCAGCCCAGTGGAATGTTATGCAACAGAGATTTGGGAGGTGCTTTCTGTTTTAACCTTCAAAAACCTGCTGAAAACTGTTCTGTGCCACCAAGTTGATGCAGACAATAAGGAAAACATCTTTCCTCAATAGTAGATGATCTCTGAGTATACATTTTTATGAGGGTTTTTTAATGGTACATAGATATGGTATTATGATATAGTGTTATATAAATATTTTTATAAATAAATAAACATTATAATGGGACATAAATATGGTCACTCACAACCTCACCAGTTGTATCAGGCTTCTTTGCTAAAACACTTCCTGGTCAGATAAAACCACCATAATGTGACAACTGGCAAAGGGATCAAGTAAGATCTCCAAACCAAACAGCAATCCTGATTTGGATGGCTCATTCAAATCACAGTTTGATAGTTTGGATATAATGTCTGTCTGTGCTTTGATCCAACTCATGGATAGTGTGACATCTGAATGTACCCAAGCTTCATTTATCCCCTCATAGGCTGCCTTAACAATATGTAAAACCCTGAAAAACTATGTTCCTTTTCTTTTATGCCAACCTCTACCCACCTCCCTCCCTACCCTCACCCACCCACCCATTGTAGTGGAATCCTGCAACATCTGGTTGCCTGTATCTTAACTTTAAGAATTAAGTAATTTTTACTTCTCAGATAGGAATCTCCCCTTTTTAAATTATTTAACGATAGCCATGGTAAGGTTTGATTTCACACTATCACTGTTTTAGGCATTGCTAATGGTAAATTGTCTTTGATCCAAGTGTTTTGTGTAAGTAAACTCAGAATGCAAGTGGATCCATTCCAAATTCATACTATGTATGCTCTGTCAATAAATGATTGCAAAAATAATCATTTTCAGTGGGACTTAGTTCCACGTAAATATGATTCAGTTTACAAATTAAACCTATGCATGTTTACTTAGAAGTAAATCTAAGTTTGCAGTCCTGTATGCACAGGAAATTGCCAGGGAATAAGCCATGTTGAATACAGTAGGATATAAGTCTGAGTGAACATGACTAGGACAGGACTTGTCTGGCACAGATGTTATTGCTGCTTTCATATTCATCTCCTGAGAAGATCACAACGGCAAGTGATATTTCTGCAAAACATGGCAAAACATAGTATGCTTTGTTTTGAGGCAGAAAATTGAAACTACTTCCAGTCTCTAACTTCATAGAGTTTTGCAAAGGTATAAGAGCCCTTATACCTTTATCCCTACATAGGTTTATGCAGAGGAATATTAAGTATCAGTCTAGGAAGGGTGGGACGCAAAACATGGCTCAATGTAGGGACTCTGAGAGCCACAATCCAGTAGCTATAGTAAAAGCAAAAATTCTTTCATTGAATGTAGTTACCAGTTCCTAGAATGAGCCAAATGTTTTTTAACTATAGTCCAAGTTTCAGAGAAAAAACAAAGGCTTTTATGTTGAAAGTCATGTTAGTTATCCCTCCCTAATCCAACATACTTTGCCTTTGCAGCTAAATAATTGCTTTTCTTTTTACAGGTTCCTAACCAGTGTGACTTACTCCCTTCCATTCATGTTGATGGCTGCTTGGATACTTTACATTGCAGCCTTTGTGAAGAAACTCGTTGAAGAAAAAGACCTGAGGCTTTATGAGGTAGTCTGAAGTTTTGAGTATTCACCACACCCTGCGGCTGTATCTGACAGTCTGAGTACCTGGGTGGAAGGAATCCAGTCTATAGGGTTCCCTGTTAACTTATTCACAGAGACTGACAGAGAAACCACTTATGAAAGCTATGCCCTGAGCTCCTCTCCAAAACAATTCATACAAGCAAATTCAGTGGAAATTGCTCCTGGATAAGACCTGAGAATGCAGGTCTGAGAGTTCATTTTTCAGAATGAGAGATAGACTACCAACAAGACTTGCACCTTTAAAAGCTAACAGAGTTAGTTCTCCAAGAGTGTAGAGGGGCCTAGCAGTTGATCTTGAAGACATTCCAGTCTTATTTGTGGTGCTCCTATGTTGTTTATCACTCCTATGTAGGGATGCAGGAGAAATTCAGTTCCTTTTTCCAGCGAAAGCTAAAGCTATTGAATTTGCACTTTCTGAAACAGCATGTGAACTGAAGCACATCTACATTTTGCGGTGCAGTTCTTCAACTAATGTTTGAAAATATGCATATATTCAGGAAAAGTATCCATAAAAATGAATATATTAGTGAAAACTCCTTGCATTGGGGGACATTGCTTGCAAAATTGTGTACATTATTCAAAACTGCATATAAAATGAGTTTGCATTCGAATGTTGATAGATTTTTACAATTTCATTTATAAATTGATGCAAAATGTGGAGAACTCAATTTAAGATTGGAAAAATGAGAAACCAAGAAAGCAGAAGCAGATCCTTCTGTTCCTACTCCTAATTATGCATATTTAACATTCTTTGTTCTTTGAAATATTTCTTACCCTTCTTTCACCACAACGCAATTCTAGGGTAGGATACAATTAAAACAGATAAATGACAACTTGACAAATAATAAATGACAGGAATCCAGGCACTGGTGTCCAGCAAAGGCCTAGGCAAATAGGCAACATCAGAAGGGTGAGCAGGAGCTGTAGCACAGAGGGGAGGTGCTCCAAAACTGGGGCCCACCATGACAAACCTCCTTGGTAGATCTCAACAGCCGGGCAGATCTATGTGGGAGGAGGCACTCTCTCTAAGTTATGTAGGGCTTTATAAGTCAATGCAAGCACCCTGAAATGGGCTTGTTGGCATATAGACACCCAGTGTTGTTCTGTCAAGATTGGTGTAAATTGTTGGCAATAGGCAGTCCCCAATAAGAGCTCAGCTACCTCATTCAGCACTAACTGCAGCTTCCAAAACAGCTTTCAGTGCACGTTTCAGCAGTCCATTCTTAAGGCTGTTTAGTCGTTTAGTTGTGTCCGACTCTTTGTGACCCCCTGGACCAGAGCATGCCAGGCACGCCTGTCTTCCACTGCCTCCTGCAGTTTGGTCAGACTCATGTTTGTAGCTTCGAGAACACTGTCCAACCATCTCGTCCTCTGTCCTTGTGCCTCAATCTTTCCCAACATCAGGGTCTTTTCCAGGGAGTCTTCTCTTCTCACGAGGTGGCCAAAGTATTGGAGTCTCAGCTTCAGGATCTGTCCTTCCAGTGAGCACTCAGGGCTGATTTCCTTCAGAATGGAGAGGTTTGATCTTCTTGCAGTCCATGGGACTCTCAAGAGTCTCCTCCAGCACCATAATTCAAAAGCATCAATTCTTCAGCAATCAGCCTTCTTTATGGTCCAGCTCTCTCGTTACCTGCACTTGAAGATTTCCCTGTCAAAACCATGTGTCCTGCGTGCAAGTTATGCATCATGCACATTATTAGCCCCCCCCCATTTCATCAATGTGCAGTGTGACAAAATATGTGCAGGAGTATAATTCTCACTTTCCTGGCACTCCCAACAGGGAATATTTGTCTGGAAAAGTTCCATTGGGAACAAACATCAAGAGGAAAACTGTGGGATGTAGGTGGGTAGGGTCTGTTGCTCAATGGAAGAGCACCTGCTTTGCATGCTGAAGGTCTCAGGATCGATCCCTGCAGTGACGGACCTTGGCACCTCAGGTTTCAGTGGCACCCTGTGCACCGCCAAAATCTGGCACCCCTCTCCCCACATCTCTCGCCGTGCAGTGGCAGACCCTGCTGGTGGCAGACCCTGCTTTGGCACCCCAGACGTTTTGCGCCCAGTACTGCCACACAGGTCACACTCTGAGCCCCTCTGATCCCTGGCATTTCCAGTCCTGACTGGGAAAGACTCCTGTCTGAAACTCTGGAGACCCCCTGCCAATCAATGTCAACCATGCTTAACTCGATGTGCGAACGGTCTGACCTTTCGTAAGGCAGCTTCCTGAGCTCTTAAAAACTTTTGCACACAGCAAAGGGGTTCTTTGGATTATGGGCCTCTAAAAGAAAGCCATAGATTATAGAAGAAAGGTCATTAGTAAGATCAGTGATTAGAAGCTGTTCGCTATTTTGTTTAGATACATCAGCGAGTTGTTAAGAAATTATTTCTTTCATAATTGGTTCTTCTGACATGATTCTACTTCCCTGACCTCTTACATACCATGGTGTTTTTTGTGTTATTATCTCAAGTGAGGCAAGATTAGATTTCCTGTGAGACAACATAGCGATCAATGTGAAAATCTTTCCCCTTCTTAACCTGATTTAGTTTTCAAACTGAACTTCCACCAGAGGAGCAAAAGGGCTTTGTAATTCTTTGTCTTGGTAGTCAATGAAGTACAGCATCCACTTCCACAGAATCAATTATTGCCTTAGCCCAACTACTCTCAATTTAGTGTACACTTATTTAAAATATGAGGCTATTTCTGCTAAAAATGGTCCTGTGTGCTGTCCTAACACTCAGTGGGACTTTTAGCACTTTCATTAGCGATTCAATCGATTCCACAGGTTAAACAAAGAAAATTATTGTTTTTGTAAAAGGCGAAAGATTTATACGATCTGAACCCCCTGCAATGCAGGAATCTCAGCTAAAGCATCCATGACAGATGGCCTCCAACCTCTGCTTAAAAACCTCGCATGAGGCAGAGGGCACCACCTTCTGAGGGAGATTGTTCCACTGTGAAACAGCTCTGATGTCATTTGTGTAATATTAGATGAGCAGCAAGTGTGGAGAGTCTTAACTTTTGTAGAGTTATATCTGTGTATCTAATCCTTAAAGTATTTGTAGGGAAAGGGCAGAGTAGTTGTGTCGGAGGTTAGCTTCAGAGAGTCTTGGCCATGCCAGAATAACTCTCTCTTGCAAAATGTGGTAATGCAGGCATGAGGAGGAGGTATAGTGTGATCTTCTCACACCTCTGGTATTACGTTTCTGCCAGGGAAGAAGCTGTGTTAAAGCGGCTCAACAATGTAACATAAGAAGTGGTCCACACATTCTTGTTTATGCTGAGTTAAAAAAATAACCAGGCAAAATATTTGGGGTAAATGGAGCAAAATATTTCACACATGCACCAGTAGCATTCAAGGATATCGTACAAGGAAGTCTACCTCCTAATCCTTGAGTTATAAATGTTCACTCCAAAGGAACAGCCTGGAAATGTTAAATAGAGTGAATTTTAGGGTGGGGTACATGATTTGTTCAGCAGATTGGCAATTTAAAATATTAGAATAGCTGGTATTTTTGAGAAACTTATCTATTTGGGAGGTATCGTAAGTGCCACTCCGTTTGAACTCCACTATGGTGTTAGTTTATTTATTTCATTTTTTTTCATAGCTTAGCCAGTTAGAGATTCCAACTTTTTGATCATAATACGTTAAAGATTTTGGTGCAGGAAACAACACTTGTTGGAAGAAGCTGGCAGAGCTATTGCTGACCTGGCACCAGTCAATAGTCCCTACTGGGAGCACACTTGATAGGTTGGGCCATTGCCACTTGTAAACCTATCAATGCACACATAGCCCACTGGCCTTGAAAGGCAACCTCTACAACACCCAATTTTAAACACACACACACACACACACACACACACAAAACAAACACCTACTTTGCTGTTAGTCAGAGTTTGCAGAAATACGAACTGGAGAGGTAACAGTGGCCTCAAGCATCTGATTTCTCACAATTCATTAGGGTGTGCACATTCAGCTTAGTGGGGCACAATTTGGGCATTCCTGGTAAGGACTGACATGTCCCTCTCAGAGACTGTAAAACTGAAATTAATGCTACAGATCAGCAGTCACCCCTTCTATTTTAAAAGAAGAGTCAATGGCCATCTTACTATGCCTACAGTACATAATTAGAATATCTGGGTGGCACTGTGGTCTAAACCACTGAGCCTCTTGGGCTTGCCGATCGGAAGGTCGGCGGTTCAAATCCCTGCGATGAGGTGAGCTCCCATTTCTCAGTCCCAGCTCCTGCCAACCTAGCAGTTTGAAAGCACACTGGTGCAAGAAGATAAATAGGTACCACTGTGACGGGAAGGTAAATGGCGTTTCCATGTGCTGTGGCACTCATCACGGTCCTCCGTGCACCAGTAGTGGTTTAGTCATGCTGGCCACATGACCTGGAAAACTGTCTGTGGACAAACACCGGCTCTCTCAGCCTGAAAGCAAGATGAGCGCTACAACCCCATAGTTGCCTTTGACTGGACTTAACCGTCCAGGGGTCCTTTACCTTTTTTACCTGGGTGAGCTCCCATTGCTCAGTCCCAGCTCCTGCCAACCTAGCAGTTTGAAAGCATGTCAAAGTTCAAGTAGATAAATAGGTACCGCTCCAGCAGGAAGATAAACGGCATTTTCCCTCGGCCAATAAAGTGAGATGAGCACTGCAACCCCAGAGTCGTTCATGACTGGACTTAACTGTCAGGGGTCCTTTACCTGTTTTAGAAGACGACAGTACTTAATACTTTGGTGTTTGTCTAAATGGTTTTATTGCTTTAAAAATTGCTTTAAATTTAAATTGCTTTAAAAATTGTTGGCTAAATTGAGTTGGCTAAATTGAGTTGGCTAAATTGATTTTATTTTTCTTTGAGCTTGCGTTTCTGCGTTTTAGTCTGTTTTTACCCTGTGCACCTCTTTGAAACTGGCTTCTAAATTTGTTTTCATAATAAATAATAGTAATAACTAATATACATGTTTGAATTCAATTAAGTGGCTATCCTTTTATTATTTCTCCCTCCATAGTATATGAAGATGATGGGTGTCAATTCCAGCAGTCACTTCATCGCCTGGTTCATTGAGTGTGCCACCTTTCTCCTAATTACTACCACGTTTCTCATTGTTATGCTCAAAGTTGGGAAAGTCCTTTCCAATATAAACGTTGTGATACTGTTCCTGTACCTCCTGGACTACAGCTTCTCCATCATCGCCATGTGCTACCTCATCAGCGTCTTCTTCAACAACACCAACATTGCTGCCTTGGTGGGCTGTCTCATCTACATCCTGACCTTTTTCCCATTCATCGTCCTGCTTGTCGTTGAGAATCACGTGAGCTTTTCCGTGAAGAGCCTGCTGGTAAACCTCTCAGCTGTGTTAAGATGCGTGAAGGTGCTGGGGCAGCCTTAGTCAACCTGGAGCCCACAGAAGTTTTGGACTGCAACTCCCATCCACTCCAGCAGGGCAGTGCTAGGTGGGGCTGGTGGGAATTGTAGTTCAAGACATCTGAAGGCTGGGGGAAGGGTCATTTACCAAAGAATTTATGGGGGGGGGTCAACTTAAATACATACATCTCTCAACCACACAATAGCAGTGGTGTAATATTAGGCCCAATTGCTTCAGGCCGCAGGGTTCACAGGGCCAGCAGATTCCAATGCTGATCTTCCTTCCTTCTTATCCCTGACATAGATCTTCCTTCATCTCTACTTCCCTGGTGGGAAGGGGGGGCGCCATTTTGGGGTCTGCCTCAGGTGCCAAAATGTCGGCCCTAGTTAACACTTCTATGTCTCCTCTTATCCAATACAGGGTAAAATAGATGAGAATTGGCAAAATGTCAAGAATATTTGGTTTGGATGTGCAATGCTGGATTCAAAAAAGCACACTGATGTCATGATGCTCAGTCAGTGGTCCCTAGAACTAACTCTCTCTCTCTCTCTCTCTCTCTCTCTCTCTCATTGTGTGTGTGTGTGTGTGTGAGCCAGTTTATAGGGTGAACTGCATGGATGTTGCCTTACTCTCCTTGTAGGAAGAAGAGTCTACGGTGATAATAAGAATGATTCCCAAGGCTTCTTTGTGCTCATTCTCTCAGGAATGCCTTCTTTCTCATCTCCCCACTTTCTCCCTTCTTTTGTTTTAAAAAAATACTTTCATTTTCAGCTGAATCATGGGGTATAATTTTATATCTATACTTACATTTTATATGTCTCTGAAATCTGCATCGTCTTCATATGTTTACCTGGATATTGTATGCAAATATTTCAGTAGGGTTTTTGTGTGTTTGTTTCTCCCCTGCTTTTTCCAGAGCCTGCTGTCTCCAACTGCGTTCAGCTATGCAAGCCAGTACATTGCCCGCTATGAAGAACAGGGCATTGGTAAGGGTTCTTCTTATGTGGAGACTTCTCTGGGTAGCCCTGGTGCAGTCTGTTTCATTGGCTAATGTAGAAATTGTCTCTATCTTATCTTTTCTCTTTTGTAGGCCTGCAGTGGGATAATATGTATAAATCACCTATGTCCGGAGATGAGACTAATTTTGGCTGGATGTGCTGGTTAATTCTGATAGATTCTTTTATTTATTTCATTCTGGGCTGGTACATTAGGAATGTTTTTCCAGGTAAGTAGTACATGCAAGAATTTTCACACACACACTCATACACACACACACACACACAATTACTAGGGTGCTCATAAGGGCATTATTTGTCTATTAAGTTTGTGTTAGATGGGACAGATTGTGGACTGCAGCCCACTGTGTTGTTAACCACAGAGAAGCCACCAAAGACATTCTTTGGTTGGGGCAACCCAGCCAGATATGTGGGGTGTTGTTGTTGTTGTTAATAATAATAATAATAATAATAACAATAATAATAATAATTCCTAATGAGGGCATCCTTTCCCTTGCACATTTGCAAGTGCTTAACAAATGACATGTGCCCTATATGATTGCACTGCTACCATTCTTTGCTTCTAGGGACTGTGCAGAAGGATGTATTTGCATGACAAATGGCCATACAAAGTACTTACAAATGTCATAACCAGAATGGTAACCATATGTAAATTATGTTTTGCTCTCCCACTCTATTTCTAGAGGCAGATGAATTCAGGAATGTATCTGTGTGTTTTAATGTAATTATTTTGACAGCATAGTGGCATCATTATCATCATTTTATTTGTTCGCCGCCTTTCCATAGTTAAAACCATGCTCAAGGCGGCTTACAGCATGACAAGATTTACATAATAACCAACGTAACAAAAGTCATAAGCAATAAATAAAACACATCAAAAAGTACACAACAAAATAGAAAACAACTTCCACATAAATCATAAAATCTAAAACTGAGAATACAGCATTAATATCAGTTACAATTTAAAATGACATAGATAAAAAAAGCAATTTAAAAAACAAAAACGGAGCCCTCTGTGCCCAGATGGAAGGAGGCAGGCGAGGCCCTTCAGGCCCTCAGCAGCAGGCAAGTCCCTCGCTGGGCAGCAGCAAACAGCCACGGTCCTTGTAGAGCCCTGTGGCCATGTGGTCTGGGTACCCTCAGGATACTAACATAATCCTGGGAAATTAGGGAAGAAAACAACACATTCACTTGATCAGAGGTTGCACAGCACACAAGGGCAATATACTCTGGGGAAATGATGAAATCACATTGAACTCACACTACCACATTCTTTGGGCTTGCAGTCTTATAGACCATGTAAACCTAATTCAGAGCGTCACATGCTATAGAGTAACTTTTCCCAACTTCTCAGCCTCTCTCTCTCTTTCTCTCATTTTTTTAACAGGCAAGTATGGTATTGCAGCCCCGTGGTATTTTCCACTCCTTCCCTCTTACTGGGCAGAGCGCTATGGCTATTTCCCCTTGTGGAGTGAGAAGAGGAAAAACTTTCTTTTCACCAATTTCTTCTTGAGAAAAGAGCCAGCATTCCCTGAAAAGATATGTACGTACTCCAAGTTTTTAGATGTGGTGAATATTTATTTCATAGATTCGCTTACTTTAAACCAGGGCACCCAACAAGGTGCGCTTGAGATGTTTTTGGACTACAACTCCCATCAGCTCTGCCAGCATGGTCAAGGATGATGGGAGCTGTAGTCCAACAATATCTGGAGGGTGCCACTTTGCCTGATCTCGCTTTAATCAAACCATTAGTCTTGTACTGAAATGTAACATAGATATTTGCCAGAACTCAAAGCTGAGCAGTTATCTTGAGATGAGGGGTAAAGTTTAATGTTGTTGCATGTTGACCTGATGCACAGAGAAGGTGGTGAGGCTGGACCATGAACAGCTGCAAGTGAGCAACTTGCTCAACAAAGGCTGAGAGCAAACTGCAGCCTTTCAAGGCTCTCTCTGCAGACTACCTCCTCCAGGTTCCACCTCCTTGTAGAAAACCTTAGAAGCTTAAAGGGCCAGCCCTCTGGCCTGAAGATGGACATTCCCTTGGTGTTTCATAGTCTCCTTTCTGTGCTCTCCCAGACTAGTGATGCATGGGAAGCACCTGGCTCTTCAGGCTCATGAGTGACCAGGCTCTGGCCCTACAAGCCCTGGGGGTCAGGGGCTTTCCTCTGAGAGCTCCTGTCCAACCGTCTCAGGCCCAAGGGTCTCCCTATCTTCAGCAGTCAGCTCTGTGCCCTGAATCTGGCTACGCTGCCCCACAACCTCCCACTCCCTCTCCAGAGCACCACTAGAGTCAAGGGTCATGACACAAGGCAGCACAATTAAGATTCCTCACCTGACCCTGACTATATTTGGAAATATGTATGCTGTCATGTTTTGCAAACTTAAATATGGGTAGGTTATTTGGATACTCTGTATTGTAAAATCCCAAAGCAAAAATTACCCTCTCAAGCTGATTGTGCAGGGCGTGTGTGTGATGACTGACAGGCAGGTGAACCAGGGATTGTTTGTCGTTAGATGTATACACACAGTATAATTTCCATATTAATCTTCCACCTATTTAAAGACTACCCATCTTGGACCATATATTTCTTTGGTGGGGGAAGACAACCACAACTCACTGCTCTTAAATTTGCTGCTAAATCTGCTGTTTCTTTAAAACCCACGTTGATGCATTATAGCTTGTTACAAAAAGTTGTGGCTGTACGGTCATGTACATCTAATTTTCATAGAAAGAAGTCTTAGTATCCACCCAAACAGCTGTGTTTTCCATTTCTCCTTTTGACATGTCAAACCTGGGCAGTAGCAGATATCCACAACATACGCCCCTTTCCTCTCCCTAAAACGAAACACAATTTTGAACTCCCAGCTCCAGAGGCCATTCCGCCAGCATACCTGCCTGTGTGGTACATTTTCATGCCACTTAGCACACTTACCATTTTTTGTGTTTTACTGATAGCTGTCCATATAGGTATTCCATATGCAAATTCCCACCATCTGAAGCACAGAGTAAAAGGTTTCTCCGTTCTTGTTGTTTTATAGTTGTTCAAGGTGCTCTGCCTTCTAACCTTGAACCTGAGCCGACCGACCTAAAAGTGGGAGTTTCTCTGTATGGAATAACAAAGGTCTATGGATCCAAAGCGGCTGTCCAGAATCTCAACCTGAACTTTTATGAAGGAAACATAACTTCTTTGCTTGGACACAATGGAGCTGGAAAAACTACCACAATGTAGGTTCTCTTTGAAGAGGAATTGCTTCGAACGGCAAGAAATACCACTTTGTAGCTAGTGAAGATAAATGCCAGAATCAGTAACATCTTTTTATGTTTCAAGACCAGATCAGTTGTTGTCTTTGAGATCTGCTTTTTTGAAGTTTATGCCATATACTTTCAATGTTCTTTATTTATCTCAGCAGGTTTCTGTCTCCCCTTCCTTCACAAATGAAAGCATATTTCTTATTTTTACTGATTTTTCTGCTGGCTTTTCTGCTCCTAGGCCAACAGAAGTATCAGCAGTAACACTTGTGGATGCTAAAGGTTTCCATTTTGTTGAATTATTGTAGAACTGTGTGCTGCTGCTGCTGGGCTTGGTGTTTCTTTTCATGCTCATAGCGGGAGAATGACATGCAGCAACAGCTTGTACTAGTCATCCTCCACACTAACTCAGTGGCTGTCATTTCCCATCAAACTAAGACCGTCTGAATTTGCAGGGTGCAAAAGTCCTTTGGGGTAAATCCAGCAGCTTTTCAGCTTTGCTAGTCTCTAGGAACATCCTGTTCTGTGCATGATATCTCAGTGCGGAGCTCCAGTTTTGCATAAGCATATCTCTGATCAAACAACTTAAATATATTTCAGGATCTGAACTATAGGTTACTGATCAGTGTATTGTGATTGCCTTCTGTCAGCAAAGTGGAGCATTATGACCGAGAGCTGAAATGAAATTTTGTCACAATAGCTTAACATATTGACAATTCTGAAATATTTAAATTCTGATTTTTTAAAAATAATCAATTTGAGAGGGATGCAGACTGCAAAATGTTTTAATTATCAAAGGAAAACCAAAGTCAATGAAAAACTATGGATAATCATCAATAATAGCTTGCATTGTGCTGATCAAAGGGAGACAGGCATCCATCCTCCTGACTCACAGTGTACATGTAAACTGGTCTTAAAAGGATCGTGGCAGAGTGAGGATGTGACTTCCTTTGCAGTGACATTTCATCATCTAGCAGTGTTTGCAAAGATAGTTCTGCTTTAGCGCTTGTGCTTTACATACATTGTCTTGTTGAAATCCTTATAACAATCCCGTAGGACATGTTGTTATTATTAGCTCCATATTACAGATGCAGGGCTGAAACTGAAAGAGGCAGGTTTTCCTAAGGTTACCTAGGGAGTTCATGGCAGAGGGAAGGTTTAAAGGGATTTCCTCATTCATAGCTCAGCCTCATGGCCACCCCAGAGTGTAGTGACTACACTATTCTAGCTCTTATAACTTGTGGGATGAAACGCTGGATATTTGTCTCAACTGTTCCGTATCTCCCCTATTTCTAGATCTATTCTGACCGGCTTGTTCCCTGCTTCATCTGGCACTATATTTGTTTATGGTAAAGATATCAGAACAGACCAGGATACAATCAGGAAAAACATGGGAATCTGCATGCAACACAATGTCTTATTTAGTTACCTAACCACAAAGGAACACCTGCTTTTATATGGCTACATCAAGGTGCCCCACTGGAGTAAGGAGGAGTTACGCGAGGAAGTAGAAAGGTACATCAAAGTAATTATATGGAGAACAAGTGTGAATTTGGTGGGTTCACATTAAAATGAGATCCAAATAAAATTTCTCCCCCACATTCCTAGCTGCAGACAACCAAATCCAATAATGTTCTTTCTTGGTTTTGCTGCTTTGTTATCACAACATTTATTTCCACACTGATTTTCTGTGTCAAGACTTAGCTGACTTCTGTATCCAAAGTGGCATAAAAAGACTGCATGGAGGAAATGATGTTTCCTAAATTACTAGGAAGTTTTCTGAGCAGGGTATACTTTGGATAAAAAATGTGCTTCTTTCCTTTGGCTGAGTCAGAATAATACTGAAATATTGGTGGTGAAATCAGGGTTTCATGACATTAATCCAAGACAAGCTAATCCCTGTTGCCAAGAACAGTAGCTTTTGCATAGTAGCTTTTCCTCATTATTATTGTCCTTTTTGTTTGGTTTTACCGACCAGTTTTTCTAAGGCTATTTCATGCCACTTTAGAGATATTAATCAACCTTTGCCATCCAATCAAAATGAGTTTGTAGTTTCTTTGCGTCACTAGGGGGCTTGGAAGCGGGCCAGAATACATTGTGATTCTGAGCCCTTAACCTTGACACATTGGCTAGAAATTCTGAAACATCTTAAAAAGAACGATAAATGAAATCAAGTCCAAGGAGCATGTTAAATCACAGTTTTGGATTATGCCAATTCTAAGACAGCAGTTTTTCATTTGTATTGTTGGCGCTTTGATATATATAGGTTCCTTTGTTTTAGTTACACACAATGAAACGTATTTTATTCTTACCTTTTCCTGGGCGCTATTTTGAAGGACTTTGAAGGAAACTGGATTATACAACCATCGTCACAAGCTGACCGGCTCTTTATCAGGAGGAATGAAAAGAAAGCTATCAATATCCATTGCTCTCCTTGGGGGGTCGAAAGTGGTGATTTTGGATGAGCCAACTACTGGGGTTGATCCATGTTCAAGGAGAGGCATTTGGGAGATTATTTCAAAAAACAGAAAAGGTAATGTGGGCAGAAAAGTTGACAACCTGGCTGTTTAAAGCAAAAGTAGAAGTTAATACTGTCATACACACAATAAAAAATTGGGTGGGGGGGGGTCAGGGTGAGCTTGCATCATTGTTGAAACTCATGGAATGTTAGGTAATCTTATGAAAAAAGTATTCTTTTTAAAAATATGTATTTTATTGGTTTTCAGCAATAACATTATAAACATTACAGAAAAACACAGAGAGTGCATATTATTGGATTGTTAGCTACAAAAAATAACAGTAAGGTACATACATAATATCTGATTAATTAGTCCTCTGCACAGAGATACATGTGTTATAAGGGGGTTTGCAATAACTGCTGACTTACCAATGTCATCAATCAACAAAGAACACGTGCCTAAAAATGTGTCTTTCTTTGCCTGACCATTATTAACTCTGCTGTGTTGGTTCAAGCATTCAGAAAGTGCTGTTCCCCATACACATGCATGCCAGGATTTTCTCCTGTTTCCCACCTGACAGCTCTCTCCGTCCAGGCAGCAACTAAGAGGAGAGAGACAAGAGTTTGAGATGGAACCTCAGAGTTAGAGTTACTCTCAAGTGACAAAAGCGCTAATTTGGTATTCATAATCAGTGACTTGCAGGCCAAAATGGATTGCCCAGAGGATGCCATTTACAATCGTCTGAGCCCCACACAGCCCTATAGAGCCTCAGACGAAGGCCTGCTTTTCAGTCTGAGCAATTCATCTCCTAGAGAGCAGACACTATCACATGAGTCCCTGTTTCCCATTTCCCTGTCGCATTTCCTGCTGTCTGCAACACCTCTGCAACATATTGATTGATATATGCTGCCTTTTCTGTATGCTTTTTTCAGGCAGAACAATCATTCTGTCTACCCATCACTTGGATGAGGCAGAGGTATTGAGTGACAGGATTGCATTCTTGGAACACGGTGGGCTCAAGTGCTGTGGGTCCCCATTCTACCTGAAGGAAACTTTTGGCAGTGGATACCACCTGACCCTGACTAAAAGAAAGGTTTGGAAAACACTTGAATGTTGTTATGGGGTGTGAAAATATCTAATATTTTTCAAACCTGATGTTGCCCTGAGTTAAGGAGGAAAGTGAAGAAATGGCATCCAATGAAAATGATTTTTTTAAAAGGTATCCAGTGGATGTTATGAATCTACAGGAAATGGTAAAATCGAGAGATCAGATGGCATAACAGCTTCTCCCCATGGTGTCTTTACATTTTGATTAGCTATTTGTATAGAAATGGCCAAGTGCTTGTCCAGTTACACTCCCTTTGAAAATTTAGCTTTTATAGTTTCATTTGGCTGTTTAGAATAATAAAATGTCTCTTCCTGAGTTGCTGGAGGAAGTACATTTTCATGCATGTTTTGAGCAGGGCAGGAAATATAGTGCCAAACCACCCCATTCCCCTTCAGCCAGTATATGATGGTTGATTTAAACTCAAAATCAGGGATGCTTGAGGAATTGCATTTTTTGCAAGTCCTGATATGAACTTGCCTGATCCATAATTCTGCCCACCAGATTTTGCACTCCTCCAAATGTTGCAGCACAGTTCACAGAAATTTAGGGTTACCAAGTGGTGCATTTAAATATGTTTTAAGAGAAATAATTGATTTTAAAATATGTATTTAAATATGCATTTTGTAATGGTTTCTGATTTGGAAGGAGAACAAAACTGAGTAAAAATCTGCAAAAGTGGCATCACCTGGAAATAGGCAGATTTGACCATGGCTATAGTTGGATGGGGTTTTGTGCATCTTGCCTACATTGCTTTTTTAAAAAAGAAAGTTGAACTGGAGGAAGTGCAAGTGGATATAAATCCATGTCAGAATCACCATTCCTGAGTTGCTTTTTTAAACAGTATATCCTCTCTTTCTGAAAGCATTAAGTAACCTCTACCCTGGATGCGGGTGGCGCTGTGGGTAAAACCACAGGGCCTAGGACTTGCCGATTAGGAGGTTGGCGGTTCGAATCCCAGCGACGGAGTGAGCTCCCGTTGCTCGGTCCCTGCTCCTGCCAACCTAGCAGTTCGAAAGCAAGTCAAAGTGCAAGTAGATAAATAGGCCCCGCTCCAGCGGGAAGGTAAACGGTGTTTCCGTGTGCTGCTCTGATTCGCCAGAAG